>NC_091061.1:4052500-4652500 GCF_000393655.2 Nicotiana sylvestris | reverse complement strand
GAAAAGAGAACAAAAATACAAAGAAAAGTCGGATTGGGCCACTTCTTCAATTGTAAGCCAAAAGCCCAAAAAATTTCTCAATCTTCTCCATGACCCAGTCCACTTCAGACCGGGTCGACCCGGTCCGCCCCATTAACCCATTAACCCAATACCCACTCTTCATTTTTGTCCTAACACAAAACAAAACAAAACAAAACACAAACAAAAAACCCTAAAAAACCTAAACTAAACTATCCGCCCCCCACCCTCTCTTCTTCTTCTCCGAGATACCAAACACACCAAGCATCCATGGCTTCCCAAACCATGCTCCCTTCTTCTGTGTCCACCACCCAGCACCTTCCCACCGCGAACACCACCACCATAGACGCAGTCCGGACTCCCTCACGTCCAAACACCTTCGACCAAACAGTCCCCTCCCCCATCGTCAACACTGCCCTCCTCCACCTCGCTTCTTCTGCTTTCAGCTGCAAGCTCGCGCAAGCTGCTACTGTTGTCACTGCCTTCGTATCCCCCATCCAAATGACACAACAGCTCGTCGCTGTTGAATCCATGGCCGAGCTGCATCTGTTCCAGCTCGTCGTCCATGGATGCGTCGCTGCTGTTGTTCGTAGTTGTTGTTCATGGCTCGAGTCTCGACCTCCATCCATGGCTGCCATATCTGCTTCTTCCGCTTTCATCTTGAGTCCAAACCAAACCCCCATAGATACTGCTACGTCGACCAGCCAAAACATCGCCATGGACGAACCCCAGACCACGTTTTTTTTTTGCTTCTGTTTTGTCGACCCCGTTGCTTTCTTCACCAATGGAAAAATAAAAAATAAAAGAAGAAAAGGGCTGCACAGAACAGCCTTCTCGTTCGTCGTCCGTTCGTGGTCGTCTTCGGTGTGAAGTTATCTTGGTGCGATACTCATTTCCGGACAGATTGTTTTTCATCCAAGTTCATCGTCATTTGTTCTAAGCTTTGGTCGTCAAAACAGTTCATACATATGTCGTGTTGATCCGGTTAGTTTGTTTTTGAATTTTATGTTTGTCCGTATTTTGTTTTGATATTTTCGAATCTAAAATCGGCAAATGTTTGTTTTGTTTATCGTTTGAATTAATTTTTAGTTCATGTTCATGTGTTGTTTGTTAAATTAATTTTTTCCAGATTCCAAATGAGAGATTAATTAATTATTTTTCATGTTTATTTCATGTTCGTATTATTGTTCAAGTGTATATTTGTTAGTTTAATGTTTGTTAGATTCAAATTGGAATTTAATTAATTATCTCTTCAATTTGTCTCATGTTGTTATGTATTTTTCCAGAAAATATTAATGTTGTTTGAATCGTTAGAATCCGTCATGTTTGTTGCTTAAAGATAGATTAAATTCATGTTCGTCTTGGTTTGAAGTTCATGTTTAAATCCAGTGATTTAATGTGAGTTTATGTTTGTCTTTGATTTGTTAGTTTAATTTGAATCATGCATATTGTTGTTTGTATTATTGTCTCTTTGTTCATCCATTAATGGTCTAAATTAACCAGGATTGGTTCCCGATATGGTTGATTTATTTCCATTAATTTGGAGTTTGTGTTGTTCATCATGTTCATGTAAATTGTTGTTGAAGATTGTTGAGAAATTGGTCATCTTGACTATATTTTGGTTGAGTTATGATTAATTGTTTGTTTAGAGCTGAGGGGGTAGTTTTGGTAAATTGCATTGCATTCGGGGGTAGAATGGTAATTGCAATAATGTCAGAGGGGTAATTTGGTAATTAAACATTATTTTGATTCTTTATGATTAAGCATGGGGAACAAATATAATGGGGTGGAGTTTTTGATGTACTTGTTTAATATAATGGGGGACAAGACAAAACATAATGGGGAGGAATCTTGTACTTTTTTAATATAGGCATGGGGGACAAATTGTAATGGGTTGGGAATGTATTAGTTATTTAATGTAGGCATGGGGGACAAAATTTAAAATAAAGAAGACATTTAATAGTGGGCCAAAGCATGCCATTGGGGGAATAATTTTGGGGTTGGGAATGGAAGACTTGTCTTGCTATATATATAGTCATTCTTGACATTAAAAAGGGGACTAGAACTTGAACATTGAGAGGATTTTTAGAGAAAAGAAAAAAGGTTGAACATTATTGAGAGATTATTGTTGAGAGACTTTTACACTTGAGAGTTGACATACTTTTATACTGGAGAGAGTTTGTGATAGTAAAAGAGAAAGACAATTAGAACTTTCACTCGAACAATTCTGTTTGCTTTTCTTCGAGTGTTATTCAAAAATCCGAAGCTGCTGCATCTCGTATCTTTTCTCTCTTCTGCTTTGACTGCGATTGTACTTTTGCACTGCTGAGTTTTCAATCTGTTACTGGGTCATTCTACTGGTTGTTACTGGTTTCGCGGTGTTGCTGAACCTGCTGTTGCTGTGTTATTACTGCTGCTGACTCCTACTTCTTTTGTTCTTGTATTGCTGTTTCCAGGTACACATTTGTACACTCTTGGTTCGAAGCAAAAATAAAATATTAATCAGGCTCCTGTTCCTGTTGAATTCTTTTGTTTGGATTTGTGTTTGAATATTAATTTCCCTCTCTTGGTGTAAAAATGTAGTTGATTGATTAAATGAGCAATGATGTCGCATATGTATAACTTCTTCATCTAATAATGTTAGTTTACATTAATCGAAGAATAGTTAATCTGTTTTGATATTATTGTGTATTTATCTCATGTTCTAGCAAATAATAAAATGTGGAATGAAAGCAGTTTTTCCTTGTACAAACGCGATCGCAATTTTCCGTTCACATTAGCCGTAACTTAATAACTAATAAGTTGCGTTTTTCAGCATGTAAATAATTAGGAGATTTTTCTTTTATTTTAGAGACGAACTTAATAGAAAAATGTAGTCGCTATAGGTTTATCCTTTTTAAAATAAAAATGAGACGAGCCTCGCCAAATAAATCACAAACCGCCGGGGCCCTCAATAAAATACATAACCATTGACTAGACTTTGGATTTGGCCGTTTAATGAACCTTCACGGCCTCTTCCTAAAATAACAATACGTTAGACTCTTTAAGACGCGCCTTAATAAATCTTACCTTCCTAAACTCGGGTGCACATTTATGTGACCCAAATCCAATTCTCAACGGAGTCGAAATGTGTTTCTAATCACGGGTACATTGATTGTGACGTGGTTCGAGATGCGTGTCCATGACGTTGCAAATTCATTTTAAAAAATAAGAATGAGATGAGCCTCGCCAAATAAAATACAAATTGCGGGGCCCTCAGTAAATATTTGCTTTAAAAATTGTTTAGACTTCGGGATGGACCGTTTAGTAAAATTCCACGGTCTTACCCAAAATAAATACGCTAGTCGCTTTAGGCGCGCCTTTAATAATTTAATTTCCTTAAACTCGGGTGCACATTGATGTGACCCAAATCCAAATCTCAACGGAGTCAAAGTGTGTCGACGACCACGGGTACATTGATTGTAACGCGGTTCGAGATACATTTTCACAACGTTGCAATTCTTGATAAAAACAGTAAATGATAAAAGCGGTTAAAAGTTAAATTTTGCACATAAGTTCGCACTTGTATAAAATCAGATAATCAAGCTGAATATAACAGTTGAGCGACCGTGCTAGAACCACGGAACTCGGGAATGCCTAACACCTTCTCCCGGGTTAACAGAATTCCTTATCCGGATTTCTGGTACGCAGACTGTAATATGGAGTCATTATTTTCCTCGATTCGGGATTAAAATTGGTGACTTGGGACACCCTAAATCTCCCAAGTGGCGACTCTGAAATAAATAAACAAATCCCGTTTCGATTGTCCTTTAATTGGAAAAAACTCCCTTGCACCCCCGCGGGTGCGGAAAAAGGAGGTGTGACAGCTCTGGCGACTCCACTGGGGACTACACCCAGAACCACTGGTTCAGGGTTAAGAATTCGAGCTTAGAATAATTGTTATTATTTAGCTTTATCTGATTTTTTTTACATGTTTGAGCCTAATGTGCTAAATGTTGCTTTTACCGCTTTGATATTATTTGGACTGTATATATAAACTGTGCCGAAACCCCTCTCTTCCCTCTTGAGGAGTGCACGCTGGTCGTGGCTTCTTTCTGTTAGTGTCGTATACCAAAATAGAATGAGGATTCGGAGGAGTTGCAAAACCGGATGGCCTTTTGGTTACCGGTACACAGCTCCCATCCTTGGCTCGAGTTGTCCGCTCGGGTAAGCCAGATCTAGAACAAACACCTAGGCTTTAAAACTTAGTATAACAAAGCCTCATGCCGGATCCCTAGTAGGAACACTTATTTGCATCATGTGCATTTGACTTAGGGGACTCAACACAGGGGTTGGGTCCGTCTAGGACTAGCAACCTGATATGAAAAGACCATCCTGATGCATCCTATTTGTTTTCCGTGCATTTATTTTGTCTCACTGACCGGTGTTTGAATATTATGAATATTGTGACATTGAAAAAAAAGAAATAGCGGTTAGGGAATTGATTGTTTATTTTTGAAAAAATCCAATACCCAAATACTGTCAAAACTCTGCCGAATTTTTGAGAAAATAAAAAAAAATATCTTATTAGTTAGTTTTATTAAAAGCAAAGGAAAAGTAGAAAAAAAATCATCATTGTTCTGTTTTGTTTTTCAAAAAAAAAATAGAAAGAAAATAGTTTGTCTTGCCATAAAAATAAAAATAAAATAAAAAAGTCTTGTTTTTAAAATAGGTTTATTTATTTGTTTATGAAAATGCCGAAATTGAAATAATCCAAAAATATTTTCCATTCTTGACTTCTTTAGAAAGTCTTTCTAATTATTTTTTTAAAAAAAAAATAATAATAATAAAAAAATATATAAAAAAAATAATATATAAAAAAAACAAATCCGAAAATATTTTGATTCTTCTTTCAAAATTGAAAAGAAAATTCAAAATTAAAAAAAAAACATTTTGAGAAGCATTTCTTTTATTAAAGGTAAAATTCCGAAAAATATTTTCTTCTTTTCTTTAGAATAAAAAAAACGAAAATTCAAAAAATATCTTAGAAGTCTTTCTTTTAAAAATAAAATCAATCAAAAAAAAATACTTCCTTGCTTCTTTTAAAGTAGTTCTTTCGCAAATTCAAAAAACAAAAAGTTAGTTCATCTACTTATTCTTATTTGCCTACTTATTCGTATTTGCCCGAACTACGCGGGTTTGATTCTCACCGGATGTGAGATACGTAGGCAACCCTCATCGGGTCCAACTCACCTTTTGCTAAAAAGCCAAAAACAAACAAATAATAATAATAATAATAATAATAATAAAAAACATGTCGAATTTTAATTGAGTTATAAATAAGTCAGGTGATGTTGTTTTGTCATAAATAGCCGAATGTTTCCGAAAAGGACGCCGGAAGGCTGACTTTGCATAAACAGCCACCTTTTGGGTCATATTTTGGATTTGGTCCAATTGGCCCACACAGCCTTAAAAATCGTCGTCCCCGAGACGTTGAAAGGCCGTGTTTGCAATATTGACTTTTCTAATTTGAAAAACGATAAAAAGAGTCGTAAATAAGTCAGGTGATGTTGTTTTGTCATAAATAGCCGAATGTTCCCGAAAGGGACGCCGGAAGGCTGACTTTGCGTAAACAGCCACCTTTTGGGTCATTTTTTTAGATTTGGTCCAGTTGACCCACACAGCCTTAAAAATTTTCGTCCCCGGGATGTTGAAAGGCCGTGCTTGCAATATTGAGTTTTCTAATTTGAAAAACGATAAAAGAGTCATAAATAAGTCAGGTGATGCTGTTTTGTCATAAATAGCCGAATGTTCCCGAAAGGGACGCCGGAAGGCTGACTTTGCATAAATAGCCACCTTCGGGTCATGTTTAGAATTTTTGGTCTAAGTTGACCCACACAGCCTTATAAATCTTCGTCCCCGAGGCGCTAAAGGGCCGTGTTTACAACACCAAGTCTTTTATTGTAATTTGAAAAGAAAAAAAATCAAAGAGTCAGCAGTCATGTGAATACTGTCTTTTGTCAAAATAAGCCGAGCCAGCTTCGGCCGCGTCTTAAACCGTTCTTGCCAAAATAGCCTTAGAGTATCTTTCAGTTGTCGAAAGGCTATTTTCGTAAAAGAACGGACAAGTTTGTAAAGTGGTATAAAATAATCCTCTCCGGCCTCAAAATTTATATGAAATTTGGAAGGGGCCACATTTGCAAAAATAGCCGTTTGGCTGCATTTGGCAAACGGGGAAGGGAACTGACCATTTGTTTTGAGTTTGTAATTCTTTGATTAGAATATGCGAGTTGTTTGATTTTCGAGGCCATTTGTTGTCTCTTGTCAAAAGTCTGTTAGTTAGTTTTTAAACTTTTGCAATCAAGTTTGTTTTACTTTGAAGTTGGAAATTCCAAAAAAAAAATGTTTACTTACTGTTTATCTGTTATTGGTCCGAACTACGCAAGGTCTGATTCATGCAGGGTCATGATACGTAGGCAATCTCCATAAGATTCGACCGCCACCATAAAACAAAAACAAAAAATATAATAATAATAATAATAAATAAATAAATAAATAAATAAAGGAAAGTGTGGGAGGATTTTCAGAGGGGCACAATTGTCTAACTGCTTAGGTGCATTGTATTTCTTACATATGATTGTCTGTCAAATACCCTAACACTAACGTGATGGCTTCCTTTTGCTGTGTTCATATATAGAAAAGTGGTTGGTTGTGGTGACTCCTCCCTGCAAAGCAAAGTCAAAGGACAATGGCTCAGAACCGTAGAACCGAGTGGGTCGGTACTAATGACCGACAACAATTGGTCGAACGGAACAACGGGTTGGTGGAAGAAGTAAAAATGCTGAGACAGCATGTGGCAGACATGTATCAGGCATGGATAACTGGAAAAACACCACCCCTCCACCGCCAAGCTTCTTGAACTCTGTCATTTCCCAAGCACCCAACACCATAATGGAAGATCCCCCATACTCTCCATCCCAACCCACTTATGGCAGTTTTCCCAGCTATCCGAGTAGCTCCATCACTCCTCAATGCTTCTCCGCTCCCCAACACCACTTCTTTCCCCGTGACCTCAAAAGCCATACCTCACTTCCCAGGGACCCGACTCCACGAAATGCTTACCCACCCATACAAGCCCATCAAAAGCCATCTGGATCAGGTTTCCGGCCCTGTCAACATGCAAGAATGAAGAGGTTGCTGAAACGAGGAAAGGCTCTCACCCCCATCGGGGTATCTTATGCCAGTCTGTTTGAAAGGCTAAGGCATGCTGGTTCGATTGAGCCACTCCCCGCATGTACTATAAATCCGCTTGCAAGGAGCTTTGATCCGGCAGCACGATGCGCCTACCACTCCAATGTCATAGGGCACAACATTGAGAGCTGTCATAGCTGGAGAAGGGAAGTAGAGAAAATGATCCGAGAAGGGCGGGTTGCGATTAATAACAGTGACATGGAGCACTCGAACCCCCTCGAGAACTTGCCGACGGAGGTTGATGAGATTGAAGCTGGTAATGGTCTCGGCAGTATTGATGCAAAGCTCAGTGGCTAAAATGCCAATTTTGATAAAGTGGGAGGACGTTTCGTTCCTTGGTCAGCAAGAGAGAAGCTTGTGGTGGCTCATTTTGTTGTCATTTCTGTTGTTCGGATTATTAGGGTTATAAGTCGGATGTTGTCTTGTCCAGTTTGTTTTAGGATTTTGTTCTGGATTGTTTTGTTTGTTTTGTTATTTAAACCATTTCACCGGTAGTCTAATACAAAATCCGGTCTTTTATTATTTCCAGTCATCTTTTTGTTTAGTCATTTTATCATTTTTGTTCAATGCCGATTCTAGGGACATGACATGCGCACCCAGTTTGGGCCTAGTCTTAAAAGTTAATCATAAAACCCTGGGAAGGTGATCAAAGCATTTAAAGGAAATAAGAACGGTGTGGGATTATTTGAAGCCCGAGTCATGTGGAACTGGGGCAAGTTAAACACAAAGAAAACTGTTAAAAGCAAGATTCACTAAATTGGCATGAGGTTCGTTCATAATAATGAGAAATAGAGTGTCGCCCAACGGTGCTTTAGAAATGACAAATGAACAAACAGATGTTGAATATAATTGTCAAGTCCAGCACCATCAGAAGAGACTGCAAATCTTTGTTTAATTGTGTTGTTTGCACTTGGCATGTTTTGAAGACTGGAATGACGAAGGCATTTTGTTATGCTACCTAAACACTTTATCCTTCGTTATCCCTTTGAGCCTTATTTGTTTCTTTCATACCCCTCGTTCGGAATCAATAGAAACAAATAGAAAACGCAAGCATAGCAGGTAAAGAAAAAAAAAGAGAAAACAACAAAACGAAAAAAAAAAAGAAAAAAAAAGAGAAAAGAGAGGGAAAATGATAACAAAAAAAAACAAAGGAAAGTCAAATGAAAAAAAGGAATTGGGAACTACGTTTGACCTGATCCTCAAAGAGGATACGTAGGCGCTTCACGGCTCGGTCATAGTTTTGAAAAATGAAAAAAATTCAATTAAGATATCCCCAAGCAAGAAACGGGGGCAGAGGTTGCGTTCGTTGTAAATAAATCTGGTTCCGAAAGTTGTAATTAATAACCCAGAATTGATGCACTTTTGAGCCTTTAATACCCTTTCTTTCTACCAATATCCAAAACCCACATTACGGTCCAAATAAAGACCTTCTGATCAGTCTTCAAAAGATGCCAAGTCAGATAAATGAAGAGTCTTACCGGCGAACATAACATTCTGTTCCACAGTAGAGAGGACTCTAATCTCCAAACAGAAAGAGTCATACCGACACTCCAAAGCCCCAGCTGGAAAGTGATACAAATGAGAGTGTCTTATCGGTGAAAACCTTCACAGGCACCATAAGGCGATGAAAGCTGAGAGAAAACCAAAATGAGAGAGGCTTGATAGTGAAAACCCTTCGGGCACTACAAGTCGAATAAGATTGGGAATCAGATGGGGAATCGTCAAGGGAAGGTCTTGAGAGACGATTGACGGCAGAGGATAGGCCACATACGCATGTCATGGCCATTAGAGTCGGTATCTGCGTTTGATAGATTTTTATTTATAGTTTCTTTTGTTAAAGAGTCATCTTTTCCTTTGTCTTTTATTTTGTTTCTTTTTATTTTTTTCCTTTCATAGGAAAATTCCCTAGTAGAGTCTGTTTGGTCGGAACCAGTGGGAAATGACTTCAAAATAGGCCATCAACTAGTACATCCAAGTGGTACAAGGAACAGGCGCAAAACCCGTGTCAAGAAGGGTATCCCCATCAAGATGAGATTGATAAAAGGGATGGGCCAGTGTCAGCAATTAATATCATCCCCAGCAAGTTTGATAGCATAATGGAACACAAAGCTGGGAAAGGAGAAAGAGGAAACCATCCCCAACAAGAGTGGCATGACCGCTTACCATGTTTTTAAACTAACAAATTTTTCTTTGATTTAGAAACAGGGAAAATGAACGTTATTGATGGCGGAAAGACAGGCCATAAAGAAAATCATCAAACCGGGGCAGAAAATTTTCTCATTGTGAAAATTTTCTCGAAGACAGGCGCCCACCTGAATAACGAGAGGAATACTTTTATGTCTTAGTATAGACAGGCGCCCACCTGAATAACGAGAGGAATACTTTTTGTCTGTGCATTTCATATTTCAGGCACCCACCTGTATAACAAGGGAATACATTTCATGTCTTTACCATTAGGCGCCCACCTGTATAACAAGGGAATACATTCCACGTCTGTTCCAATAGGAGACGCACTTCCTAAGCCTAGCCTTTACCAATAGGAGACGCACTTCCTAAGCCTAGCCTTTACCAATAGGAGACGCACTTCCTAAGTCTAGTTTTGCCAATAGGAGACGCACTTCCTAAGCTTTACCCATAGGAGACGCACTTCCTAAGTTATTTCACCCATAGGAGATGCATTTCCTCCTAAGTTTATTTTTACCCATAGGAGATGCATTTCCTCCTAAGTTTGTTTTAGTTTCACCCATAGGAGATGCATTTCCTCCTAAGTTTGTTTTAGTCCACCCATAGGAGATGCATTTCCTCCTAAGTTTGTTTTAGTTTCACCCATAGGAGATGCATTTCCTCCTAAGTTTGTTTTAGTCCACCCATAGGAGATGCATTTCCTCCTAAGTTTGTTTTAGTTTCACCCATAGGAGATGCATTTCCTCCTAAGTTTGTTTTAGTCCACCCATAGGAGATGCATTTCCTCCTAAGTTTGTTTTAGTTTCACCCATAGGAGATGCATTTCCTCCTAAGTTTGTTTTAGTCCACCCATAGGAGATGCATTTCCTCCTAAGTTTGTTTTAGTTTCACCCATAGGAGATGCATTTCCTCCTAAGTTTGTTTTAGTCCACCCATAGGAGATGCATTTCCTCCTAAGTTTGTTTTAGTTTCACCCATAGGAGATGCATTTCCTCCTAAGTTTGTTTTAGTCCACCCATAGGAGATGCATTTCCTCCTAAGTTTGTTTTAGTTTCACCCATAGGAGATGCATTTCCTCCTAAGTTTGTTTTAGTCCACCCATAGGAGATGCATTTCCTCCTAAGTTTGTTTTAGTTTCACCCATAGGAGATGCATTTCCTCCTAAGTTTGTTTTAGTCCACCCATAGGAGATGCATTTCCTCCTAAGTTTGTTTTAGTTTCACCCATAGGAGATGCATTTCCTCCTAAGTTAGTTTCACCAAGAGGAGACGCGCATCCTAAGAATAGTTTCATCAATAGGAGACGCACTTCCTAAGAATAGTTTCACCAATAGGAGACGCACTTCCTAAGATAAGTTTCACCAAGAGGAGACGCACTTCCTAAGAATAGTTTCACCTATAGGAGACGCACTTCCTAAGAATAGTTTCACCAGTAGGAGACGCACTTCCTAAGCCACGTTTTACCAATAGGAGACGCACTTCCTAAGAATAGTTTCACCAATAGGAGACGCACTTCCTAAGTTTAGTTGTACCAATAAGAGACGCACTTCCTAAGTTATTTCACCCAATAGGAGACGCACATCCTAAGTTATTTCACCCAATGGGAGACGCACTTCCTAAGTTAGTTTTACCCGATAGGAGACGCACTTCCTAAGAAAAGTTTCACCAATAGGAGACGCACTTCCTAAGTTTATTTCACCAATAGGAGACGCACTTCCTAAGTTTATTTCACCAACAGGAGATGCACTTCCTAAGTATAGTTGTACCCATAGGAGACGCACTTCCTAAGTAAGTTTTACCAATAGGAGACGCACTTCCTAAGTTTAGTTTTTCCCAATAGGAGACGCACTTCCTAAGTTTGTTGTACCCAATAGGAGACGCACTTCCTAAGTTCAGTTTTACCATAGGAGACGCACTTCCTAAAGTTCAGTTTTACCATAGGAGACGCACTTCCTAAGTTCAGTTCTACCAATAGGAGACGCACTTCCTAAGTTCAGTTTTACCATAGGAGACGCACTTCCCAAGTTCAGTTCTACCAATAGGAGACGCACTTCCTAAGTTTATTGTACCCACAGGAGACGCACTTCCTAAGTTTATTGTACCCAATAGGAGACGCACTTCCTTAAAGTTTAGTTTTGCCCATAGGAGACGCACTTCCTAAGTTTACTTTTATCCCATAGGAGACGCACTTCCTAAATTAAGATTTCACGCATAGGAGACGCATTTCCTAAATTATTTTCATTCATAGGAGACGCACTTCCTAGTTCAAAATCATTAAGGTTTCACCCATAGGAGACGCACTTCCTAAGACTATTTAACCCCTAGGAGACGCACTTCCTAAGTTTAATTTCGTGCATAGGAAACGCACTTCCTGAATTAAGTTTACTTTAGGAGACGCACTTCCTAGTTTGGCTTTTTCAGGTTATACTTTTACTTTAGGAGATGCACTTCCTAGTTTGGCTTTTTCAGGTTATACTTTATTTCAGGAGACGCACTTCCGGAATTGAGATTTCACCCTTAGGAGATGCACTTCGTAGTTTGATTCATTTTGAGTTCGACCATAGGAAACACAATTCCTAGTCTAGTTCTTTGAAGTTTTCACCCTTAGGAGACGCACTTCCTAGTTTAGCTCATTCCGATTCAACCATAGAAGAAGCACTTTCTAGTTTGAGTCATTGAGGTTTTTTTAGCAGACACATTTGCTAGCAAGAGTTTTGGTTTTACTCGTAGGAGATGCACATCCTAGCCTAGTCTTTAGTTTACTCTCATCATTGCATCAGTAGTATAAATAGGTTACAATTTTGCTAACGACTCACAAATCTTCCCAGTGCAAACTGGGTTAGGAAATTCTCGTTTGTTTTGTTTGTTTTGGTTGTAGGATCCCACCTGGAGAATAGAGGTTGTTAAATTCAAGATGATGAAGCCAGGCGCCCGCCCATAATAACAGAAGAATACATTCCAGTCTTTACTTTTCAAGTGTTGAAGTTGGGAGCCCGCCCAGATAACAGAGGCATACATTTCAGTCTTTAATTTTCAAGTAGTGAAGTTGGGAGTCCGCCCAGATAACAGAGGCATACATTCCAGTCTTTACTTTTCAAGTGTTGAAGTTGGGAGCCCGCCCAGATAACAGAGGCATACATTCCAGTCTTTACTTTTCAAGTGTTGAAGTTGGGAGCCCGCCCATAATAACAGAGGCATACATTTCAAGATCAAGTCAGAAGACAATAAAACAGAGGGTTACAACAAGAATCTCCAACAGGAAACAATAAAATCTCAGCACCGGAAACAGAAGGTTGCAACAAGAGGTCCCAGCACAAATTCAGGCGCATGACTCAAAAGGAAGAAAAGTCGCGTCTTGAAAGAAGCAGCTGGTGAACATTAAATCATGCCCAGCATAACAAGTCTGATAAAGAAAGCCGTACCCACCAGAGGAACCGCCAAAAGCTTAATGAAGAAAGCCATGTCCCCAACGGACCGAGTAAAATGATGAAAACTGGTATTCAGAAAAGCAGATGGCCAGTATCATTCCAAAATTCACGGAAGAAAAGCACCGGAGGAAACACAAGCCGACAAGAAAGCAAGGCAACAAGAACAAATGTCAATCTAGCCTAGCTTCTTGTTTTCTTTTAAGCATGGTGTAACAAGGAGATCGGTAAGTAGTGATAACAACATGCAACAACAGTAACATCGCAGTCCCACGGTAGTCCCAGCTACCAAAACTTCCCGAACTACATTAACCTGATTCCCCTTTAGCCAGGGATATGTAGGAAACCTTTGAAGCAAAGGTTCGGTTAAATCTTTTTCAAAAAAATGCTTCACACGGAGTACTCGGATAGGCAAAAATCGCTCGCTTTATCTTTGCACGAAAACCCTTCGTGTCTCCGGGCAAAGAGGGGCAGCTGTAAGCACGTGATTTTTGCCCTATATGAGAAATACTCCCAAAAAATGCAAAATAAAATGATTTTCCTTGGTGTGCAATTTTGTGTATTTTTGTGATATTTTTGGATAATTATTTGTATTTGTCGGTGTTTGCTTATTTGTTAAATTAATAAAAAATACAAAAATATGTCGCATTTTGCATGTAGGATTTAATTCTACAATTGTTAGTAATTAAATTAGTTTTACAAAAATTAAAAATTACAAAAATAGGCATCTTTTGCATTTTTAGCATTTAATGTCCAAATGAACAATTTTATGCTTAATTATTACTTAATTGTGCGTTAATTGTTATTGGGAGTTAATTTGCGCTTTTATAACTTAATTTAGTTCTTAATAATAATTTAAGTACTTTTATAATTTAGTTTTAGAAAAATAAAAGAAGAAAAGAGAACAAAAATACAAAGAAAAGTCGGATTGGGCCACTTCTTCAATTGTAAGCCAAAGGCCCAAAATATTGCTCAATCTTCTCCATGACCCAGTCCACTTCAGACTGGGTCGACTCGGTCCGACCCATTAACCCATTAACCCAAGACCCACTCTTCATTTTTGTCCTAACACAAAACAAAACAAAACACAAACAAAAAACCCTAAAAAGCCTAAACTAAACTATCTGCCCCCCACCCTCTCTTCTTCTTCTCCAAGATACCAAACACACCAATCATCCATGGCTTCCCAAACCATGCTCCCTTCTTCTGCATCCACCACCCAGAACCTTCCCACCGCGAACACCACCACCATGGACGCAGTCCGGGCTCCCTCACGTCCAAACACCTTCGACTAAACAGTCCCCTCCCCCGTCGTCAACACTGCCCTCATCCACCTCGCTTCTTCTGCTTTCAGCTGCAAGCTCGCGCAAGCTGCTACTGCTGTCACTGCCTTCGTATTCCCCATCCAAATGACACAACAGCTCGTCGATGTTGAATCCATGGTCGAGCTGCATCTGTTCCAGCTCGTCGTCCATGGATGCGTCGCTGCTGTTGTTCGTAGTTGTTGTTCATGGCTCGAGTCTCGACCTCCATCCATGGCTGCCATAGCTGCTTCTTCCGCTTTCAGCTTGAGTCCAAACCAAACCCCTATAGATACTGCTACATCGACCAGCCAAAACATCGCCATGGACGAACCCCAGACCACGCTTTTTTTTTTGCTTCTGTTTTGTCGACCCCATTGCTTTCTTCACCAATGGAAAAAGAAAAAAAAAAGAAGAAAAGGGCTGCACAGAACAGCCTTCTCGTTCGTCGTCCGTTCGTGGTCGTCTTCGGCGTGAAGTTATCTTGGTGCGATACTCGTTTCCGGACAGATTGTTTTTCATCCAAGTTCATCGTCATTTGTTCTAAGCTTTGGTCGTCAAAACAGTTCATACATATGTCGTGTTGATCCGGTTAGTTAATTTTTGAATTTTATGTTTGTCCGTATTTTGTTTTGATATTTTCGAATCTAAAATCGGCAAATGTTTGTTTTGTTTATCGTTTGAATTAATTTTTAGTTTCATGTGTTGTTTGTTAAATTAATTTTTTCCAGATTCCAAATGAGAGATTAATTAATTGTTTTTCATGTTTATTTCATGTTCGTATTATTGTTCAAGTGAATATTTGTTAGTTTAATGTTTGTTAGATTCAAATTGGAATTTTATTAATTATCTCTTCAATTTGTCTCATGTTGTTATGTATTTTTCGGAAATTAGTAATGTTGTTTGAATCATTAAATCTGTCATGTTTTGTTGCTTAAAGATAGATTTAATTCATGTTCGTCTTGGTTTGAAGTTCGTGTGTAAATTCAGTGATTTAATGTGAGTTTATGTTTGTTTGTGATTTGTTAATCTAATTTGAATCATGCATATTGTTGTTTGTATTAGTGTCTCTTTGTTCATCCATTAATGGTCTAAATTAACCAGGATTGGTTCCCGATATGGTTGATTTATTTCCATTAATTTGGAGTTTGTGTTGTTCATTATGTTCATGTAAATTGTTGTTGAAGATTGTTGAGAAATTGGTCATCTTGACTATATTTTGGTTGAGTTATGATTAATTGTTTGTTTAGAGCTGAGGGGGTAGTTTTGGTAAATTGCATTGCATTCGGGGGTAGAATGGTAATTGCAATAATGTCAGAGGGGTAATTTGGTAATTAAACATTATTTTGATTCTTTATGATTAAGCATGGGGAACAAATATAATGGGGTGGAGTTTTTGATGTACTTGTTTAATATAATGGGGGACAAGACAAAACATAATGGGGAGGAATCTTGTACTTTTTTAATATAGGCATGGGGGACAAATTGTAATGGGTTGGGAATGTATTAGTTATTTAATGTAGGCATGGGGGACAAAATTTAAAATAAAGAAGACATTTAATAGTGGGCCAAAGCATGCCATTGGGGGAATAATTTTGGGGTTGGGAATGGAAGACTTGTCTTGCTATATATATAGTCATTCTTGACATTAAAAAGGGGACTAGAACTTGAACATTGAGAGGATTTTTAGAGAAAAGAAAAAAGGTTGAACATTATTGAGAGATTATTGTTGAGAGACTTTTACACTTGAGAGTTGACATACTTTTATACTGGAGAGAGTTTGTGATAGTAAAAGAGAAAGACAATTTGAACTTTCACTCGAACAATTCTGTTTGCTTTTCTTCGAGTGTTATTCAAAAATCCGAAGCTGCTGCATCTCGTATCTTTTCTCTCTTCTGCTTTGACTGCGATTGTACTTTTGCACTGCTGAGTTTTCAATCTGTTACTGGGTCATTCTACTGGTTGTTACTGGTTTCGCGGTGTTGCTGAACCTGCTGTTGCTGTGTTATTACTGCTGCTGACTCCTACTTCTTTTGTTCTTGTACTGCTGTTTCCAGGTACACATTTGTACACTCTTGGTTCGAAGCAAAAATGAAATATTAATCAGGCTCATGTTCCTGTTGAATTCTTTTGTTTGGATTTGTGTTTGAATATTAATTTCCCTCTCTTGGTGTAAAAATGTAGTTGATTGATTAAATGAGCAATGATGTCGCATATGTATAACTTCTTCATCTAATAATGTTAGTTTACATTAATCGAAGAATAGTTAATCTGTTTTGATATTATTGTGTATTTATCTCATGTTCTAGCAAATAATAAAATGTGGAATGAAAGCAGTTTTTCCTTGTACAAACGCGATCGCAATTTTCCGTTCACATTAGCCGTAACTTAATAACTAATAAGTTGCATTTTTCAGCATGTAAATAATTAGGAGATTTTTCTTTTATTTTAGAGAAAAACTTAATAGAAAAATGTAGTCACTATAGGTTTATCCTTTAAAATAAAAATGAGACGAGCCTCGCCAAATAAATCACAAACCGCCGGGGCCCTCAATAAAATACATAACCATTGACTAGACTTTGGATTTGGCCGTTTAATGAACCTTCACGGCCTCTTCCTAAAATAACAATACGTTAGACTCTTTAGGACGCGCCTTAATAAATCTTACCTTCTTAAACTCGGGTGCACATTTATGTGACCCAAATCCAATTCTCAACGGAGTCGAAATGTGTTTCTAATCACGGGTACATTGATTGTGACGTGGTTCGAGATGCGTGTCCATGACGTTGCAAATTCATTTTAAAAAATAAGAATGAGATGAGCCTCGCCAAATAAAATACAAATTGCGGGGCCCTCAGTAAATATTTGCTTTAAAAATTGTTTAGACTTCGGGATGGACCGTTTAGTAAAATTCCACGGTCTTACCCAAAATAAATACGCTAGTCGCTTTAGGCGCGCCTTTAATAATTTAATTTCCTTAAACTCGGGTGCACATTGATGTGACCCAAATCCAAATCTCAACGGAGTCAAAGTGTGTCGACGACCACGGGTACATTGATTGTAACGCGGTTCGAGATACATTTTCACAACGTTGCAATTCTTGATAAAAACAGTAAATGATAAAAGCGGTTAAAAGTTAAATTTTGCACATAAGTTCGCACTTGTATAAAATCAGATAATCAAGCCGAATATAACAGTTGAGCGACCGTGCTAGAACCACGGAACTTGGGAATGCCTAACACCTTCTCCCGGGTTAACAGAATTCCTTATCCGGATTTATGGTACGCAGACTGTAATATAGAGTCATTATTTTCCTCGATTCGGGATTAAAATTGGTGACTTAGGACACCCTAAATCTCCCAAGTGGCGACTCTGAAATAAATAAACGAATCCCGTTTCGATTGTCCTTTAATTGGAAAAAACTCCCTTGCACCCCCGCGGGTGCGGAAAAAGGAGGTGTGACACTTGTATGCTACACTGACTTGCCCACCTAACCCTCGCATGTCTCGGAACAATTGTTCTAGGCTTTTGACCTTCCTGAACATTTCTTCTTGTTCAGCATTTTTGGCTGGCTTGTCAATTTCGGTTGGGAGGTCAAAAAGAGGAGTAGTTGAATGGATTTCGGAGGCTTTGAGGGTGGGCTCCGGGGGGTAATATTGGTTGTCCTGGGCCTGGAATGCAGGCTCACTAGGAGATTTGTGGAGTGTAGCTGTGGGAGGTGTCAGAAAGACATGAGTTACAGGTGGAGGAAAGTATGGAACTGGTTTAGGAGGGGAGACTGCGGTGTATGAGAGGTGGTGCCTCGGTAGTGTTGGTAGATGGGGAAATTTGGGGATAATTCAGTGGTAAGATTATCCTGAGTTTGGGCCATTGATGGAGCAGGGTTAGTTGGGTAAGATGGGGTGACTGCCCTGTAGACCAGGCCCGGTACATCTCAGCCATTTGCTGCTTAAGTTTAAACATCTCTTCTTTCATTTTCCCGACATCCATCTCCTCTTGCTCAATACATGTGTCAACATCTGGGATAGACATACTTTCGGGTATTGGTCCTTTTGATCTCGTGTGATAATGATAATATGCCAGTATACTCTTTAGAGAAACTAACTGCTTGAATTCTGGAAATGAGCAAACTTGTTAGTTTTGAGAGTTTAACACATATATAATACATGTTGAGATGCAATGCTCCTAGACAAATAACCCATTTCTATTATGCATTTGCTTGGCTTCTTGTGTCATCCCAGCTTTTCTTGGTCTTTTATTGTTGTTCACTCTTATTTTATTTTATTTTCTTATATATTTTTTTTTATTGTGGTCGAATCTTATAGAGATTGCCTACGTATCATGCCCCCGCATGAATCAGACCTTGCGTAGTTCGGACATAAGGCAAACACTTTTATTTATTCTTGAAAATAATACAAAGATGGAACAGACATTACATTTGAAAACCTTATAAGAAAATGGTTTGAAACACACACACCCAAATCAAAATAAAAGACACATCTCTTAACATCTCTCAACATGCTCCACTTTCCACTTTTGTTGTCAATCATTGGATTATCTGCTCAATGTGGGGCTTGACCTGGATGACCTCCCAGTGTACGATACATTCTTTCTAACTCCGTTGCCAGATGACGAGCCAAAATAGGTGCATGTTCTATAAACCTTTCATAATACATCCCTTGGCAGTTCACATAACTTTGAGAGGTGTAAACCGCTAAATCATGGATTTGTGCCCTGAAATCTTGGAGACGTTGGTCTTGGTTTTGCAGTTGTTGTTGGTGAGTTGTGGCTATATCTCTGATACGGTCCTCACGATCTAAAGCTGACTCTAACTGAGCTCGGAGTCTGGCCAAATCGAGTCTTGCCTGTGCCCTTTCTCTGTCGATGTCCGCATGTTGATGTTCTCTGTTGTATCTTCTCGCCTCTTCCATTTGTGCACGAAGTTGGTCTTCTGAACGTATCCAATGATCGTTTTCCTTCTTGAATTATGCCCTGTCTTCTTCGGATTGCCTTACTTGGCGTTCCTTATTAGATCTGGCTTCTTCGTTTAATTGTTGGATTCTTTCTTTAGCTTTGCTCAACGCCCTTTCGTTTTTTGCAAGAATGGAATCATAATCTTGCATTCTTTCAAAAAGATTGGCGATGGTTTTTTGATCCTTCCAACTCCTCATTGGTGTTTCAGAAGCTTTTTTCATTTTTTGAAATCGAGCGTGAAGATTTTCATTCTCACAATCTAGACTCTTCTTCTCGCCTTCGGCTTCTTGTGCTTGCAAATCTTTCTCCAGACTGAGGCTCGTCAGATTTTCCTTTAGGGCATGGATAGTTGCTTTGTACCCTTTTTCCTTTTCTCCCCAAATCAACCGCTCTTGGGTTTTATCATTAAAGGTTTGAACATGGGGTCTTTTTGTTGGCCTTCTTAGCTCGGGTTCTGGTACATCATCCATACGAGACCGTTTCTCAAACCACATTGCATATCCTGGATTTATCTCGCCCCTTGTAGTGTCTGGGACTTGAGTATCACTTTTCAAGTATCGACATCCATTCCACATCTGCTGAATTAGAGCCTCGGGAATAGTGGCTTCAGGGTGTAATTCGATTACTTGCATACTCAAATCTTCATCATCAGGAACTACTTGGTATCTCCCTAGTTGTCTTAGAACTCTTAGTGGCGCATATGGCTGGATGCTTCTCAATCCCAATAGTAGCAAATAACTATTTGAGGTTGACATGTGTATCACTTCCCTCATCGGGAGCCATCCCAAAGTCCACTCAATTTGATTTGCCGTTAAAGCCCTTAGATGAGATACCCAGGCTTCTATCCCTTCTGGGGACTTATAATCTTTTATTCTTTCCTCATAACTCTCGATGGAATTATCATTGCTTGGCCCATATTGTATGATCTTGGGCTGATGTTGGAGATGTTCAATCACCCACATTTGCAACAAAATTTTGCATCATTCGAAGACTTTTGCCCCTGATTTACATAAAGTCAACGCCCAATAAATGTCTGAGAGAATGATCGGGACAAGGGTGTGATTTTCCTTGGTGGTGAGGACCTGTAAAACTTTCACCGTGCGAATATCAATTGTTCGCTCTTTGTTTGGGAAGACCATGATTCCTAGAAAAGCCACCATGAAGGCGAAGCGATGGTGGATCTGCCAGGTGTCTTTGTTTTGCTTGTTAGTAAGACCTTTCTCATGAATTTCAAATCCATCTGGCTTTCCGAACCTTGAATACAAGAAGTTGAAAGAACAACATCCGTTGATGACATTGCTTTTCCTGATTTGATTACTGATGTTCAGAAGACCGAAGAATCGATGTACCGAGGGAGCCTTTGTGAATATCAGGTTTTGATTTCTTAGACTTCCGTCAAAACCAGCATATCCAGCTATCTCTTCTAATGTAGGAGTAAGCTCGAAATCAGAGAAACGAAAGACATTGTGAACAGGGTCCCAAAAAGTTGCTAACGCCGCAATCAGATCATCACGTGGTTTAACTTTCATAATATCTGTGATATTTCCCAAATGCTTAATGACCCATTTTTGACCATCTTCGCCTAACTCATACCACCACATTTGAAGCTGAAATAGAAACTCGTCTGTATTCGTGGACGGGGGTTTTGTGTGGTGCTCATTTTGTATCTGAAATTTAATTTTAACAAAATCAAGACTCATTTTGAAAATATACACTCAAAATCAAAAAAATTATTTTTATTTATTTAACACTTTTTTTTCAAGATTTAAAACTATTTTTTGGGAATTTTCTAAAACAACCCATTTTATTCCTCGGCTCTCACAATGATTTCAATTAAGCTGGTCAACAAGCAAATCCGAGGCAAATGAATGCACAGGTAGCAAGTAGGATGCATCAGGATAGTCTTTTCATCTTGGGTTCACCTGTCCTAGACAGACCCAACCCCTGTGTTGAGTCTCCAAGGCCAAATGTACATGATGCAAATAGACGTTCCTACTAGGGATCCGGTACATGGCTGAGTTATTCTAGGTGAAAAACCTGAGGCATATTGTTCTAAACCTGGCTCACCCAAACGGACAGTTTGAGCCGAAGTGGGGGCAACGTACCGGGAGCACGAAAGTCTACCCGGCCTAGTTACTTGTCCCAACTTCGTCTTATTTGGTATGACCTTTAACAGAAAGGTGGGCCACGCGCACGTGTGCACCATAAATTCAGAAGACTCAGAAAGAAGGGGGTTTCGTAGCAGTTGTATATATTCACAATTCAAATAATATTAAAGCGGTAAAAGCAACATTTAGCATATTAAGCATAAACGTGTGAAAATCATATAATAAATAAAGCCAACTATAACAGTTATTTTAAGCTCTAATTCTTTAAACCCTGAACCAGTGGTTCTGGGTTACAGTTTTCACTTTTATCCCCAGCAGAGTCGCCAGAGCTGTCGCACATCTTTTTTACCGCGCCTGCGGGGGCGCGTGGGGGAGTTTTCTCCAATTGAAGGACAGTCAAGACGGGATTTACTTGTTTGTTTTAGAGTCTCCACCTGGGAATTTTAAGGCGTCCCAAGTCACCGGTTTTAATCCCTGAATCGAGGAGAATATGACTCTGTTTGTTATTCTGCGAACCAGAAATCCTGAGTAAGGAATTCTGTTAATTCGGGAGAAGGTGTTAGGCATTCCCGAATTCCGTGGTTCTAGCACGGTCGCTTAACCATTTTTATATTTGGCTTAATTATCTTGATTTACTAAATACCTTTTTCTTGTTGCTTGATTTTATTACCGCTTTTTGTTTAGATTGTTTATAATTATATAAACGAATCACGCGTACGTATATTAGTATTATATACCTTTTATAAATGTAGAGCATCGTGCTACGCATACGTGTACACAATAGGGTTGGCAATATATTTTTTTTATTATAAAAATCATATGTTTGAAATCGTGCTTAGAATAAAATTAAGAACATTTGTCGCTCTTGTATTGATTAAATAGTGAACCGCACACCTCGGGTTTTTATGAAATTAATTTGATATTCTCCGAAAAATCCCTTTTTATTAAATGTTCACTCGAAGTTGCGCGAACGCATAATCCGAATTGCTTTTAGAAATATAATCAGGTCACGCGAACGTATCCCTAATCACAAAAATATTCTTGATGGTAGTATAAATTTTTCACAAATTATTTATTACATCCATATATTTTTATGTGAAAGTCATGGTAAATCACTATTTGAGACGCCTCTAAATTACTCGAAAAGAATTCACAAATTATTGAGTGTTGACCACAAATTATATTTTTTCGCGTATAAATTATATTCCTCCAAGCCATTTAAACTTAAAGAGTAAAATAAACAAAGTGTGATTAATACTACCATTTTTCTCGTATATGTATACTCAAAATGTGAATGGCGTATGAAACTAAAAAAAATCGATTCATGAAAGGAGGTGATATTTTCGAAGAATTTTCATTACTCTATTTGTAACGAATGTTATTTTACATTCTTAAAATTGTTACACATTATAAATCTAATCTCCTTCTACATTGCTTGTTCCTAATCTGATAGGCCTAATTATTTTTGATTAATTCTGCTTATGATTGAGTTTGGGATATACATAATCAAACCGATTTTTATTCTCAATCTATGCGAACTATTACTACTAACTTTACGCATTGTGTAAATTCCTAGGCCATTTGTTATTAAGAAAGAGAACTAATCTACCTGTTGACTTAATAAGAGGAAATTGAATACAACATTATTCGCCATATTTCAACATTGTGAACATAACAGATTGTACTAATGCATCTTTCAACTATTGATTATAAACATAAACATTATTACGCCATATCTGAATAAATTACAACTAACATCATTCAATCCACAACTAAACCAGATATTAGAATAAGCTAGTAATATGGTTTTTGACATTTTTATACTATTCTTTATTCAACTAACAATGCCACAAAGCTTAGTTAGTGGCCAATCTTTATGCCATATTTTCCTATCTTGGCAATCCAATCATAACTATACTTTTAATGAAATTCCGAAATAGGTAACATTATTACAACTCCCATACGAACTTCAAAAGGAAATGATTAACTAGTATTCTTTATGTCAAGCATACTACTATGTTGGCCAACTGAAAACAAATTGGAATTTAAGCTAATAGACTTAACAGAGTAGATGACATAATTATAATCCCAAACTTCGTTTATTTGGCAAGGTTGAAGCTTTCCATAACATGAGTTTTAAAGTATATACCTGGAAATGAGGGAAGGAGAAGTGAATTTCAGCAGTAATAGCAGCAACAAAAACCAGTAGAAAACCCCAATGTTTCAACAGATTTGAACAACAATACAGAACCCGAGAACCCAGACGCAACGTAGAATGACTCTTTAAGAAATTTCAGATTTTAAACTCAACAATGGGATTTGAACAAATCCAGACAGATAAAAACACAGTATTTCTGATTTTTCAAGACTTAGGAGAAGGCAAACTGAAAATTTCAATCTCAGAAATTCAACCTTAACACTAGCTTCTATTGTAGAAATCTGTTTTTCCTACTTCTGATTTTTCTTTTTTTATTTCTGTTTTCTTTCTTTTTCTTGAATCAGATTTCTTTTTCTGCTTCTGTGTGTGTTCATCTATTTCTATATCCTTTCTTTCCTTAATGTGTGTCTCTGTATTTATACAGGTCTGCCCCTTTCCTTTCAGTGCTGCCTGGACCCCTTCTCTTTTAAAAAAAAACAAAACATCCCATTCAAAACCTGCTTTTAACTACTTTAAATCCCATTACAAATCTCTTTTCCTGATTTTCAGCACTCCCATTACCATTTGTTTTCCATTATTACATTAAATAAGAGCCATTAACACTCCACTATCAGCACACTACTACCCTCACTATTTCATTCCCAATAATACCCCTGAAAGCCTACTGTTATTACTACCCTCAAAGAAATCAGAATCTGATACAAAACAGATTTTAAAATCTGTTCAAACTCGATTATCTTTCTGAATTAAATAGCTATAACCAATCCTATCAACTTCCTAACACAGTTGTATCTAACCAGCCCTTGTAAACTTGAATTCAAACCCAACATCACAATAACATTATACTGAATTCAGCATAACAATTTAAACTGAATTTCAACATTGAACTAAGATCCAAACAAATACAGGAGCATTGTCAATATACTGACAATGCCCTGAAACTTAATGCTCAGAAATCAACACATACACAGCATCCTTTTGATGAACTTATTGAACTATAAACAAGGATGATTTAATTGACGAGTATTAATCAAACTGATTATCTACAACATTTGCCAACAATCAGTTTATAAACAGATAAACAGATCATTTCAAACAGCATTTTCAGAAACAAGATTTTATAATATAACTAATCGACGAACTTAATCGAGTCGATTACACACATTGTAAACAAACATAACCAACATAAACAATTCACTTATTTGATCAAATAGACGGGTATAAGACAGAATCACAGAATTAAATAAAAAAAATATGAAAAATTACACATGTTACTGAAACAAACAACAATACATGTAGGAAACAAAAGAAAATAGGAAAAATACCTCTGAATCTTTAAATTTACACGGACTCAGACTCAACTTGGATTCAGACCTTTTTGAGGCTGAACAGACTTTATTCAAAGTATTCTCAATTGAGAATACCTCGATTAAAATCTCTTAGACCTCAATCCCTCACTTGAATTGGAAAAAATCCATGACTGGAAATTTTTAGGGTTTCAGATTTTTTGATTTCAAATCCGAACATTTCTAGGTATATTCGAATCAAACCAATGGTGTTCTAGGCACGAGGGGGTCAGGTGGATAACTGGTGTGAGTTTGAGGCAAGTTGGGATAGGGTCTGATTTCACTCGAATCTTCAAATGAAGATTCGAGCAATTCCAGGAGGATTCGAACCATGCTACTAACAGATCCGTAGTGAGGGTAGTTAGGGGAAGCTGTGGTGTTAATTTGGAGACCATTGGAGAAGATAAGGTTTTCAGGCCAACCTTCGATTTAAGATTCGAAGAGTTGGGGCCTGATTCGAAGGAAACTGACACCAGATCCGTGAAGAGGGGGTTGTGAGGAGTCGAGGGTGTTCAGGTGGTGACCGGCGGCGTTGTAGCCGTCGGGTTTCAGGCGATGGAGAGTTAAGGCGGCTAGGGTTAGGGGTGTGATTTCGGAGAGGACGATGAACAGTAGAGAGGGGTGTTTAGTTAGGGGGCCGGGGTAGGGATTTGGATTTATATAGGGATGGGGTGGATTGATAATGACCGTCAGATCAAACAAGATCAATGGTCTGGATCAACTCACTTAACCAAACGATATCATTTGGTTTAAGTTGGGGGGACGGGTTGAACTGGGCCATGGGTCGGGTAGGGGGTTACAGGTAAGGGTATGGAATATTAGCCGTTCGATTGATTTAATCCAACGGCCTTGATGAAAGATGGCCAAACGACGTCGTTTGATTTGGTCGAATTGGACCGGACAGGGGTATTTGGATTGGGCTGCGGGGAAATTAGTTTTGTTTGGGCCTGCCTTTTCAATTAAATGGTCCAGTCCGTTTTGCCTATTATTCCCCACTCTTTTCATTTTCTAATTAAATTCCTAATTATTAAATTCCTAAAAATTATAAAAACAAAAATTACCCTTACAAAAATATTAATTACCCTTTAACAACTATTAACATATAGACAAAATATTAATCACATAGTGAAACATTAAAACTAGAACAAATGCATATTTTGTGATTTTATTTTTAATCAATTATTAAATGCATAATTAAAACCTAGATATACATGAAACATGTATTTTTATTTTAGTTTCGTTTAATTATAACAAAGCAAACATTTACAGACAAAACATAAACAATTAATAAACATCACATAAATTCTAAAAATTGCATACTAAGAGAATTTTGTTTTATTTTTTGATTTATTTTAGAGTATTTTTTGTGAGGCAAAAATCACGTGCTCACAAATGTAATGATCTAAAGGTTCATTTTTAGTTTTAGAGATCCAAATTTGATTCCGAGACTTCCTGAATTTTAATAATGAATTATAGGACTGATCTGGAAATTTTGGTCTAATTTCATCAAGACACGATTAGGTGTTTGACGCGAAACATGAGTAATTATTTAACGAGCTAAATGGACATCGCACTGGGCAAATGAGCTCCTAATTGAGTTTCGATTGAAGGGTTGTGTTCGTATTATTATTTGTGACTCATAGGAACAAGAATCGTCTAATTCCGAGTTCGTATGATGGAGTTAGAGCCATTTTAGTGAAAAATGACTGTGCTGCAATTTAAATTGGCTGCTGGTGCATTTTTTAGCAGCAGTGAACAGTAACCCGCGCGTGAACAGTACCGCAGGGTGAACAGTAATTGCGAAAAATCTGGGCAGTGAGTTTATATCCGATTTTGGGTCATTTTTCCACCATTTTCAGTCATTTTGAGAGCTTTTGGACGGGGATTGAAGGGAGTTTCAACTGAGATCGATTGGAGGTAAGTTTTATGAGTTAAATACATGATTTTATTGAAGAATCATCCTTGAAATCCATGAAAACATAGCCAAATTATAAGAAATTAGGGTTTGAGATTGAAATTCTAAAATGAAGATTTGAGGGGTCATATGAAATTCGATTTTGGTAAATTTTATATGTGCGGACTCGTGGCGAGACGAGGAATCCGATGATGTGACTTTCGTAATTTTTCGAGAAGTGGGCCCGGGGCTCGGGTTTTACAAATTTCGTGATTTTCGATATTTTTCGAGTCTTTTCGATTGAGTTATATTCCCTTAGCCTATTGTAATATATTCCTTGTGGTTTTGGCAAGATTCGACGCGCGAGGAGGTCGATTCGAAAGGACAGGGCATCGCGGAGTAGACTTTTGGCCGTCTTTAGGTGAGTAATAGATGTAAATGTTGTTCTGAGGGTTTGAAACCCCGGACTTTCACATCGTAACGCTATATTGAGGCGTGACACGCACTCCATGGCGAGTGTGGGGTCGGATACTACTGGGGATTGTGACTTGGTCCATCCCGTGTGATGTTTATACTATACTGGTGATTGATACACATACTTCATTGATATTACGGGGCTTGATGCCATGTTTGGGGCCTTGTGCCGATTTGTAAAATCCTTCGAGGATTGATATTACTGCTTAGCATGATTTGCATATCATTTAATTTCAGTCCAAGGTTTTAAATGTTGTTTTGCAAACTCAACCATAATTCTAAGTGTTGAAAACTTAAATGATATTTTTAAATGTATTCCGGGCTGGGAACTTCTGTTTTGTAAATGCCCAAGGGGCTTATTATATTATTTTCTGGACTGATTATAAAGTGACTTGAAACAGTGGTAACAATGACACTGTGTGATATACTTGAAACAGTGGTAACAATGACACTGTGTGATATACTTGAAATAGTGGTAACAATGACACTGGATGATATACTTGAACAGTGGTAACAATGGCACTGTATGATATAAATTGGTCAGGTAACAATGGCTGACCGGTCAGGTAACAATGACTGACCAAGATATTGCGCTTGGGCTGTAGGAGCCCCTCCGGAGTCTGTACACACCCCCAGTGAGCGCCGTCGACGATAAATAAATATGGATGGCTCGGGCTGCACGCCGCAGTGGGTACTGGAATGTACCATCATATGCATTGCATTGCATTCATGTATTTCTATTTATACTGTTGTTTAGCTGCTCAGTTCCATATGTTGTTGTATATTTGGATTTTAGCTACTTTGTGTATTTACTGGATTTTCTTATCTTCGGACTGTAGTTACTTTTATTACTCACTGTGTCGGAGTACTCACTTTACTCCCTGCACCTTGTGTGCAGATCCAGGGCAGTCTCAGGCTCAGTAGATCCAGTTGATCAGCAGATCCAGCTTCTGGGAGTATCGAGGTAGTTGCACGACGTTCGCAGCCATTGATCTTCTCCCTCCTATCCTATCTCTTTATTTCCGCATTATCTGACTTTGGATATACCATGTATTAGGATGATATTCTGTATTCTAGAGGCTCAGATTCGTGACACCGGGTCCTAGTGAGATTATATTGTGTATTTTGTTAAATTCTTCAGTACTTTAATCTTGCTTAATTGATATTTTTTTCGCTATTTTTGATAAATTGGGTTAAGTGTTGAATAATGGTCGGGCTTGCCTAGTAGTGTGCTGGGCGCCATCACGGCCGGGATTTGGGTCGTGACAGCACGACAACGATTCTAATTTTTTTTAATTTTTGTACTATCCTCTGAGAAGTTCTCGAGGATTAAAAAATCTACTTTTCGTTTATGTTGTACTCTAATTGATCGCCATAATTGGAATCATGTTTGTATTAATGTTCTATGGTTATGGGAGGAAAAATTAAGGTGGAAAATGCAATGGTAGGTGAAAATAAAAATGGTGGAAGTCGAAATTTTCTTTTGGATATGGTAAGCTATGGTATCTGGTGAAGCAGGTATGATAATGGTGACTTTTCGGGTTGTTGATAATGGAGGCACAAGAGAAAGAACATAGAAAGAAAGGAGAAGATTGAAAAAAAATAAAAATTTAGTGGTATAAAGCATTGAGGCATGTGTACTCCAACACACAACATAGATGTGGTTGTGACATTTTAAGGGTAACTTTATTCCATTTTAAAATAGTTCGGGGAGTAATAGGATCACCGCAAAATTTAAGTGTTGTTGAAAATCTAACTATAGGTCAGGGGAGTATTTATTCATTTCTCCCCTTATATATATATATATATATATATATATATATATATATATATATATATATATATAAAGAAATTAAAAAAAAATAATTTTCACCCATCATAGCAAGCCTCCGAGTCCTCAAAAATTTCGACAAAATTTCCCCTGAAACTAATACTCCAAACTACAACACTTAATAATCCCAAGAGTCACAGTCATTCATTTCACACGGAATAAGCAAGATGGTAGACTGGCAAAATATATATATAATTGTGTTACAAAATTACAACCACACATAAGGTTCATGGAGCAGAGCAATATAACAAAGAGTTTTCAATAACTGTCAAACTGAAATATAACAATAGAGAAAGAAGAAGTGGAACCAGCATTACTCATTGAAGAAAATGTGCGGCTCATCACTAAAGTACTACCCTGGCTCTAGCTCAAGTCTGCGGCTCGGAATCAACATTTGCATCTGCAGATATAAAAATAAGGAATAAGTTCACTGACTAATTCATAACGGAAGGGTTTCGGAAACATCATAATATGCAACTTTCAAGAATAGTCAGTCCAAAGACTGAAATATTTGCAGAAAAAGTACTGCATTTAGTTACTGCACATAGGCATGTGACATATAAAAGCTTACTTAAATAGCATAAAACCCAACTCACTAGCTACTTTTACATTTTTGTCAGCCTAAATTATTTTCTTTTACTAATATTTACTTAAGATTAGGTCATTTATAATCTCTCTGTATAAACAGTATACTTCAATCATCATGTACACCTGGGCAGGTTGGAATGGGGAGGAGCTGAGGAGATTTCAACAAAGCTGTAAAGGAGAAAACAGAAAAGTAAGAGAAACCAAAAGAACAAAAAGTTATGTATTCATGCTAAAATCGTTCAGATTTTGACGATTGTAGGAGACTTGATTCTACGAATTTAAGAGGACAAAAATTCATATATACGCGCCCCGCGCACACACATATATATAGAGAGAACAGTAATACTAGCCTAGAATAAAAATTATATCTCAAATTTACTTACAACTGAGCAGAAATTGAAGACGAGATTCGTTTTCTTCAGTCCCTGTTTGGGTTCTGAATGATGACCTTGAAATTGCTGTTTGCCAACTCTTCACACTGAATTTCCTCAATTTTTCTGGCAGATAGAGAAACAGAGTCTCCACACAAGATCACCTCAATCTTTTGCAGGGAACAACTATCACCAAAACAAGAAGGAATCTCAATATGCCTGCAATTTTGCAACACTATTTGCTCAAGACATGAGAAGGCATCATCACTGACATTCCAACGCGTAATGTTCAGATTTCCCAATTTCAAGAACTTGAGTTTTGGGAACTCCTCATCACTGACATTCCACTCTTCTCCCTCAAAAGCCTCTGAGAGCAGTTTCAAAACCTCAAGGTTTGGTAATGCTGAAATTGCAGAAATTTCAACCCATGGCAGCCGAAACTTTGATAAGGTTAATTTCTTAAGGTTTGAGGGGAAGTTAAATTCACAAGGCTGAAGCACTCCGCCTTGATAAATCACATTGAGCGATTCAAGTTGACTCAAGAAATCCAAAACTGGAAATCGATTGCAAGATTCTCCCAACTTCTCAGAATGACCCCAAGATTCCAAAAATATGCATTTTAGTTTTTGAAGGAAAGGAAAACTTCTCATTATGTTCCCTTTGTCATAAGAAAGAGATGGGGTGGATAAGGTCTGCAAACATTCCAATTGGGACAAGTTGGAATCTGAGAAGGTACAGTTATCTATATGAGCATGCCTCAGCCTCTTCATACTGAAAAATGTATCTGGTAAAGTTACCTCACCTTCTCTTCCTTTCACTAGGAAAGTTTCTAAGTTCCAGAGCATGGAAATCCAAGAGCGAATAACTGTCATGCGACCTTGAAGTGACAAAAATCTCAGATGCACAAGCCTTCTTATTTCCCGAGGAAAGGTATTGCCAATGTTGATGCACCCCAAATCCAACACTCTAACAAGCTCTTTGACACCCCGAAATGGACCTTTTTCAGGAAGAGGACTTGGCCAGGAGCGGTGCCAACCGGGTTCAGAAGAATATATCATTGTGCGGGTAAGGGGAATAAATGGTGTATCCAGAAAGAAATCTTCAAACCGCGATGCCACTGGCAAGAACTTTTCGGCTTTAGATTTGTCTCGACAGAAATGATAAAGATAATCATGAATACGGCATGATTTCAGCCCGCCCTTTGAACTTCTTCTGGCCTCCATTACAAGGCTCCTCCCCATAAGATCATTCAGGTAATCTTCAGCTACTTCCTCTGGTTTCTTCACCTCATCTCTTCGTAAAAATCCTTCACTAACCCATAACCATGTTAGTTTTGAAACTGAAATTTCTGTACTCATTGGTAATGCCGCAAAATATAGAAAACATTGTCTTAGATAACCAGGCATATTTTTGTAGCTCAATTCTATTATTTCATTGCAGTCTCCTACATCACGATTAGTTTCTGAACTAAATGCCTCTTCAGTAATGGTTAGCCAATCGTTGTCGTCCTCTAAATTGACAAGAAACCCAGCTACCAAAACAATGGCCAGAGGTAGCCCTCGACAATTTACGGCAATTTCCTTTCCAACTTCAGCAGGACAGTTCTCATTTGGAATTGGGGGTTTGCGAAATTCTTCTCGAGTACATAAGCGAAGGTGATTATACTTCACTTGTAATAGCTCCCAACTCTCTTCCGGAGTCAACAAGCGAACCAAAAGAGGTTCATCAAACAATGGATCCTCATATTTTCGGCCGCTGGTAACAAGAACTCTGCTTCCATTATGATTATCCGGAAAGCACATGTGCAACTCATCAAATATATCAGAATCCCACACTTCATCTAAAACGATGAGGTATCTTCCTCTATGTAGCTGTCTACGTAAAAGATCAAGATAATCTAGCTCCTTCTTGTAAATGTCATTGCTCAGATCAACGATAGAAATTAAAATATCTTGGGCTAATTCACTCACCGTATGTCTAGGAGAAACGGAACACCATGCTCGAATATCAAAGTGATCTGAAGTTCTTCTGTCATTGTAAATTCTTTTGGCGAGTGTTGTCTTACCAATCCCTGGCATGCCAATGACAGGAATGGTATTAAGCTCTGCCCCTCCACCAATTACCCGTGCCATTAATATTTCTATCTGGTCCTCCAAGCCTACAACTGCTTCATCAATGATTGGAGTGCTAGGTTTTGATGTTTGACAATCACTTGGGGCATCCTTTTTTTCCATGAAGATACGCGCAAATTCAACAATGTCCTTGAAAAGCTTAATTTCTGCAATGACATCGTCTCCACGTTTAGCCCATGTGTAAAGAAGATCATGCCGGAAGGTTTTATCAACCAAGAATCTTTCAACAACATACTCAAATTTGACAAATAAATTGGTCATATGATTGCAAACATCTAACACTTCCTTACGCTCTCCTTGTTGGTCAACATTATTTTCGAGAAAAGGTTTGAAAATTTTAATCTCAGCCAGTACAAATTTAATCTGATTTGCTACCCGAGCAATTGAATAATTACTATGATCCAACAATCTCAGCAAATTCTGCGATACCAAATCTATACATCCCAAACTATCAATCTGGGAAAAGCCCAATCCAGTTGACCTTTGTACCTTGATAATCCACTGCAAAATCTTTGATGCCGCAGGCTCCATCTTTTGCACCAAATGGGATATAGCAAGATCAAATTCTTTGTCCAAATGTTCATCCATTTCTCGGTTGTCCAATGATTTAATGAAGGACCAAAACTCATTGACTACAAGATCAAAGATTATCAAGCTTTCCTTTTGAACTTCATTGCATAAGATATATACTAGCAGTAACTTGAGCGACTTTTGGAGTTTTTGAACACGATCTTTGTAGACCAGTAGATAAGACCGGGAATTGAGCTCCTCTGTTATCGGCGCTCCTAGGATGAAATTAACAAAGTCTGTTGCAAAGGCATCCAATTTCCAACTGAAGCTTAGCACTGAGGGTAAAACTTTCAGGGCTTCAACATAAGGTTTACTGCTGTGTAGTAGATCTACAAGGATGAAACAAAAGCCACCAACCATATTATCATCCGAATCCTCTGCCAAACAAAGTGAAGAGATACAACGTGCTGTTTGTTTTATTACACCTGTGACATAATCCCAGAATTCGTCGACGTCGTTGGGCCCATTATTAAAGTTCTCTAGTATGAAGGAAACAAAACCTCCCAGATACTTTAGATTTCCTTTGACAAGTTCAAGTTTTTCCTGCACAGGAGCAACAAAATCTGCCCTGAACTTCAGCAAAGACTCTAGACTGAAAACAAGGGATTTGACGCATCCAGCCCGGACTTCAATCACGTCTGTTGAAAATCCTAGCTTGGGAAGAAGTATTAGAACCATGTGTGGCTTGAGAAGCCAAATCTCTTCAAGTAGGTCAAAAGCAACACATTCCAGTTCAGATGTTCCAATATCACAAGTCAAATGAAGGTCCCGTCTTGCCTTTGTGATCAAACTCTGGATACGATCCAAAAGATCTCTCAACTCATTATCCTCATCCACCTTGATCCATGAAGCGGCACAGCGAACAAGTGGTAACAGAAATGTTAATCCCTCCTTAAGCGTCTCTGTAAGATCACTTTCGATTATAACTTTTTCTTCAATAAATTCGATAAGATCGCCAATATTAGATTCCAAGTCCATGGCTTTGCAGATCAGAAATACAGTAAACAAACTGAAGGAAGTAGAATGTCAAGAGTCAAGACTGAAGAGTGAGTACTCCAACAGCCTCAGACCCTATATTTTGATCAACAATTTCTCTACCTTTACCGATTTTACTATTGCATTATTTCAATTTTAATCCTCATGTTATTCAACTAAGCACATTTAACATTTCCATTAATGTAAATGTATGTGTTTAGTCCCCGAAAGTGACCGCGCTACCAAAATTAACAGAAAACATTATAAAAAAAATGGAAAGAGCAGAAGAGAGACAACTTATAGCTTGTTTCGCCAATTTTTATTTTTATTTTCAAAAGTGATTTTTTTTGTTTTTTAGTAGAAACAAAAGTATTTCAAAAGTTGTTCCTTTTCAAAAGCATTTTTAAAAGTGCTCTCGAGAAAAATACAATTAAAAAAGATTTTTTAAAAGTTTGGACAAACACTAATTGCTGCTCAAAAATGCTCTTTAAATTAATTATCCAAATACCAAGTACTTCTCACCAAAATTATTTTTTTTTGAGAAGCACTTGTGAGAAAAGCACTTTTCAAAATAAACCGATTACAAAAGCTTGGCCAAACATGCTACTAATATGGTATAATCACCTTACAAAATTTCTATATTTCTCGATGGGTTCTGGTTTTGTAGGGTCGGGTCCTTTTTCAAGTTAGAGTTGTGTCTTCATTAGATTAAGTAATCTATATCTATCTATATCTATATCATACTATTATAAGCATGAAAACTTTTAGGTAAAGTTAATTTACCATAATAACCTTCAAAAATTGAATGACCAAATTACCCTTTACCTAAAATTAAAGTTACCTCCCATTTAATGATATTTTGTACTTAATGCCCTTTTAAAAAATTCACAACATTAATCATATATTTATGTTTATGTTTATATTTATATTTATTTATTATTATTATTATCTATATCATCAAATCATATTATACTAAAAGTGAGAAGCCCTAACTTGCAAATCGTATTATACTAAAACAGACATCAAAAGTTGAAGGACTTTATTTGCTCTTGAGTCATAGAATATTCTTTTTATTATCAAAGTACAAAAATGTAACTAAACATTGTAAGTGTTAATGTGGATGAATATTCAGTTTTAGTTACAAAAATCAATAGAGTCAAGCAAAGTGCGTGTACCGTCATTAGCGTTGGAGTTGGGTGCTCTATCTAGCTTCTATATTAATTACAAACAAGTTTAATTTTTTTTTGCCGTGGTTTCCGGGCGATTGCTTTGCGAACCCGACTATCTGTACCCACCGGGTCCCGCTGTTTCAAGGCAGGTCCACCACGGTTAGTTCCACGGGGCCCTGGAGACGCGGCCGGTTTGTAATGCCTCCAGTGGCCCTGCTAGGGCTCGAACCGGCGACCTGAAGGACTTTGTCCTCAAGCCTTTACCAGCCGAGCTACCCCTCAGGGTTCAAACAGCGGGACCCCTCAGGGTTCAAACAACAAACAAGTTTAATTTGTTGCTCATTGTAGATTTTTATCATTACCACATCAGTTATTTGTAAACTTCTTAATTTCTACATTGAGTTTTTAAACTTCTTTAAATATTTTTTTAATTAAACTAACTTCTTAACTATCATATTGTTAAGCGAGATTAGATCAGAGAGACGCTAAACTTAGATAAGAAAAAGTCTATAATTTGAAAAGTACTTTTTCAAAAAGTGAAAACAAATTTAAAGTGGCTTATAAGCAAACAATTACAGTGTTCCGCTATTAGCTTAGACCTTTAATTATTAAAATCAGTACAAAGGTAAAATTTGGTAGAGTTATCACTTTTGAATTGTTGATAAAAGATTTGGAGGGAGTCATGGATTAGATGAAAAGACAGTGTTAGAATTATATATATCACTAACACTATAGTAGCAAAATAAAGTATAAGAACAAAGTTTAAGATTCTTATATACTGGCATCAGAGGTTCTTCATCTCTTTAACTACTTTTATTTTTACTGTTATCTCTGATCTTTCTTTGATTTTCAATATTCTCTCATAAGCTATTATGATATTCTACGAGTTATTACCTATATATATATATATATATATATATATATATATATATATAGTTTATTTACTTTTAATGTAAACATGAATTATTTTCTTTTACTTCTTTGTGAAAAGTGAGGTTCGAAGTTAGATGGCCAAGTGAACTATAGTATTGTGCATGTGTGTAGCAATATTGCTTCAACTTCTTTAAACTGTGTAGGTTTGCGATATTCAAGCAGTCAAGCTTATTTTTCAAGTGTTTTCTAAAACTGTGTAAAAGTCATAAAAAGATTAATATTGTTCCGATCGAGCAATATAAATATATGTCTATACATTGTGCTTCTCTGTACCAAAATACAATATGCATGCATCAACATTTCTCTCTTTATTGAGTTAGTTAAATAGAATCGTAATTTTCAGAAACTATTTATCACTCAAATACATCTTTTAATAATATTTATATAATTTTAAAAACTTTGTATTTAATGATAAAGGTTATACATACAACGCACATATCCAGAGACTAATTACTATAAAAGTGGGAAGCCAACTGAAAAGTTAAATTACTTAAATATCTTACTAGAGAAACCGACACGGCTGTGCACATTATTTGATTTTGACATTGTATCGACAGCATTTATACTGAAGGTTTATCCTAACAATACTGCCAAAACACATGAGAAGGAAAGTTGCACATCACTTTATAAAAGTCCCCCTATACTCTTTATTAATTTCTACCAGTAGTATATTCAACAAAAATGCTACTTTTACTTGCTTTAACATTGTCTTTTTCTAAGTAGTAATATGAATTCAGCGTTGTTATTAATTAATTAGTTGTGTAAGTTTTAGTCGAGTTAGAGTTGAGTAGGTAATAAAAGATATACCACCATGTCTTATCTACACGAGCCTTGGAAATATCATTTTTTTATAATGCGAGACGTCAACATGAGTGTAGTGACCCATATCTAAGTTAGGGTGTGTTGGTCTTTTAACATAACAAAAAAAAAATACAAGAAAAGAAAAAAAAAAGGAAAAACCTAATCAATTTAAAAGAAAAGAAAATCTCACTTTATACCTATTAATCCTAAACTATTTACTCTTTAATATCCGGGCCCAAACTATTTACTACTCCTACCCATAGGGCCCAAACTATTTACCCTTTTTTTCCTAAATCATGTTATTTCTGAATTCACTATACCCATTAAAGGGTAAACATGTTACCCCAATTCGTATCAAAATTATTTCCGTTTCATTCATAAAAGGCTGAATTCATTGTACCCATTCAGTTCAATTTTTTTCTTATAACAGATGCATTAGAGTTTATACATAAAAAAAATGGTGAAGTGGGTATTAATCACAAAGACGAATCAGCCCTTAGGAATCTGATCATCCATTCAGCTGTGAAACCCCTTCCCCCAATCATGTTTTTCTTTATCACTTACTTGTTTTTTCCCCTCAATTTAAATCCACCATTGAAGGACCTTGAAACTTAAAACTCATAACTTGGTTTGTTTGAGTTTTTAATTGTTTTGATCCGATCCTGTATGAGTTTGTTTGGAAAGTTGATTGGAGGTTGTAACTAAAGTTTTAGTCAATTTTGTGGAAATTTTGTAGTAGATTTTAGAAATTTGGGTTGAAATATAGCTGAACCAAAGAAGAAGACGAATTTGTATTGTATACCCAAATAGTATATAAATATACCATTTTAGTATACAATTCATTCCAACTATATACCCTATTAGTATAGCTATATACTATATTGCTATCATATGCTAGTTGAATCATTTTTCGGTTGTATTAGCTGCATTTAATTGGTACAATATTTAATTTTCTTTTAATAATAGTAATATAGTACAATATCTTGAAATACCTTATTATATTAATATGTGGTACACTATTTTTTTATTTTTCTCTTTATGCATGTGTGTTATGTAATAGTAGTATAATCATATAGTTGCCGGAAATTAACTAGTAAAACTGTATACCATGTTCGTATAGTTATGTGCCATATTGGTATCATATGATAGTTGAACATTGTTTTGGTTGTTTTAGCTGCATTTTAAGTGAATTCTATTATGAAATTATTTATATAAACAAGAGTTGCAATGCTGGAATTTTTGTGTGCCGATGGACATAAATTATGTGTATTATGTAATAGTTTTTATTGTTATAGGCAATTGTTGGAACGACCCCATACAACTATATACCCTCTTAGTATACGAAATGAGCAAGTTGTTTTGTGAATATTTAGCTTGCAATACGAGCATGTAATTTTCTTATACTTTTATTGCGTCCTTTAATGTTTTGGTACAGTAGTATAGTCGCAGATAGTTGTAGCAATATTCTAGAGAAATCATATGCTCTGTTGGTATATATATACCATATTGGTATCACATGGTACTAGAAGTCTTTTTTGCTACTTATACTTTTGTTGCATTTTTCAATATTTTATTATCATTTTTATTCTAACTAGTATATATGGAGATTTGGTTGTCGTAGATTATGTTTTCTTGCTCTATAACTGATTGTATTACTGCTAATGGTAGAGTGTGTACTGATATTTATAGGGAAGGAGATCAAGGTTTGCATGGCAATCACGTGTTGATTCTTAGAATCTGATTATGTAATTTATGGTGCTTAGCAGCAATCAATGTGATATTCAGTGAATTAGATCAAGTGACAACTGATATTATTTTAGTTTAATAATTGAATTTAAAAAATGAGAAAGAAAAAAAAACAAAAGGTATATTATACTAGTAATATTAAAAAAAGGTGAACAAATATACTATATCAGTTATTTTTTCTTATTGTATAAAAAAATAGTGAAAACGGTAAATAAAATTAGATTATGAAGAGAAAAAGAATATAAAAAAAGTTAAATGAAATTAGAAAAGGAAAAAAGAAAAAAATTAGAAGAAAACGAGAAAAAAGAAAAGGAGAAAAGAAAAAAAAAGAAATAAAAGAAGAAAAGTAGCATAGAAATAAAAAAGAATTGGAGAATAAAGAAAATATTTCCCACAAAACTATTATGGGTAGGAAATGTAATTAGTTTATGGGTAAAAAAAACAAATGGGTAGACAAGGATAAATAGTTTTATTTTTATGGGTAACTGTGTCAAAACCCTTTAAAGAAGGGCAAAAGCCCACGTGAAAAAGAAAGAAAAGGGAATTGGGAGAAAGGGAAAAGCAGCGCTGCTGCAACAGAAGCAAAAAAAATGTAGAGAAGGGAAGAAGAAGAAGAAGAAGAAGAAGAAAAAGAAGAAGAAGAAGGAGGAGGAGGAGGAGGAGAAGGAGGAGGAGGAGGAGGAGGAGGAGAAGGAGAAGGAGGAGGAGGAGGGTGGAACCAAACTTTGGAAAATAGGTAATATAATATTCTTATATTTTGTTTTACTAATATGAGAGTATATAAATTTAATAATTTGAGTTATATAGTGAGATTGACTAATATAATTAGAAACAAGAAAAGATTAAGTAATCCTTCCCTAACTCATAGCACTTTGTAGAAGAATCATGGGTGATTGTAGAACACTTTGTACTGAAGATTTTATTTTTTTTAAAACAAATCAAATTCTTAATGTCATTGTATGTAGTAATATGAATTAAATATGGGAATATACATAGAAACAAAGGCAATTTGTTAAAGACATTCTTTTTAATTCAAAGGATAAACTTTCTTACTTCGCTTGCTTAAGTTTATCTTCTAGGTGTATATAATTTTGTTAGGTACGAAAGAAAGTATTGTCGATAGTGATCCTATATGATTTAGATATATATACATAGTTGGCATAATTTAGGTAAAAAAGAAAATTGAAAAAAATAAATAAATGTACGAGTAACTTGAAATTGATAGATATACTAGTTGAATTACTCTTAGCTTGGATAAATATAATTCAGCGAATTAATAGTATAACTTAAAACTCTAAGGATTTGGAATCTAAATTTAGCTATGAATTAGCTCAAATAAAGAAATTAACACAAGATCGATATTGATGTGATTATAGATTGATTGAAGAAAGTCGTACAGATCGCTCGAGACGACGAGTTTGGTATTTCGACATGAGTACTGTGAGTAGTAATCTTACCGCAATTTGTGTTTTCATAACTTGCATGATTTATACATGATTTTTAATATGAATATATTACTGATTATTTTGAGTTGCATGTGGGACAAGTCTTTTACTTGATATGATACCGAAATAGTTATTAGAGATGAATACCATGATTTTAAATATTTTCGTTGTCACTAGATCTGTTTTACCGTTACTTGAATTTACTGTTATCGAAAGGAAATTATATGATTTGATAAGAACCGAACTGCCCTATATTGTTTTAAAATAGTTTCTACGAGTATATACGGATTACAGAGACAAGTATCAATGGGAGTAGACATTGAAGGATCCCGTAGCTAACGGCGGGTTCGTTAGACCTGGTGCACCTTGTATTTACCGATTACCAAGTACAGTTAGAGTCCTCGCTAGTGGGAAGGTAGAACTAGCATACAGTTACAGTTTTCCCTCGAGTAGGGACCTACAATTATATTTGACTCCTTTTACGAAGGGGTCCACACAGTGATATAGATTACATGATCCTTTTCTGAAACCTCCCAAATATAAAGATTTGCTATGACACAGTACTTACCGAGTTTATTACTGAATTGTTAAATTGATTATGTTATAAGAAATACATGATGAGGCTGATTATTATTACCGTTTTAAAAAGGGCATTTGAATTTGTGATTATTATACAAGCATGTTTTCTTACTTGTCCCCTATTAAAAATGGTTGTGGTTAAATATTATTACTCATTGAGCTAGCGACTCACTCCCCACAATTTTTTTTACAGAGACAGCAGTTGACGCGAGCGAGGATTTTGTTAATTAGAGTATACGAGTTGATAGTTCCTGGTGAGCCCCACACTTTTTCGCGTGAGCGAAGAGTTTATTTATTTATTATTGTCCTTCCTTATGAACTGTTAGAGTTACTCCATAGTCATTTTTATTAGCGTCGTGAGTATTCATTCGTTATATTGGACTAGTTACTACTATTGCACTTCTTTCCGTATTTTTGAAATGGGTTTGGTATTATTATGGTTATAAGGTTGGTAATGATGGTGATTAGTTGATGAAGATTATGAATGATTTAGGTGCATATTGGTTGGTTGTGTTGGTAAATTTCTAAGACAGGTTTATTTTTGGATAGTCCTAAAATAGGGGAAACTCTGTCCGATTTTCTGTAGATTACTGACGAGGCTTATTTGGGAGCACTTGTTCCTAAGCGCCGGTCATGATCCTAAATTGGGTCGTGACAAAGTTGGTATCATAGCCCTAGGTTATTTTTGTGACTAATGGAGAACACGTCGGTAGTAGAATCTCAATTATGGTGGACGCCTGGAGTCAGGTTCTCCAGGTGGACGCCTGACTGCTAATACTTCCATTTCTCTTCCTTGTTCTCCAGGTGGACGCCTGATTTCTTCTTCAATTTTTCATCCTCATTCTCCAGGTGGACGCCTGACTTCTTCTTCAATTTTTTATCCTCCGCTCTGCTTTGTTCTTGCTTGCTGGGGATAATACCACTGTGGGAGTCTCCTTTCTTCCCCTCCTTCAAATTCAATTTTTTTTTCAGAATTTATTTTCTCTCAACACTGCTGGGGATAAAAGTGTTATCTTCTTGGGATAACGTTGTTGAGGATAATGCTGCTGGGGAATTTTATCCCTTCAAATTGATGCATCATTCTTCTGGAAGCTGCTGGGGATGATAATGGTTTTTGCTCTTATGAGCACAAATGTCATCCCTTTGTTCTGTCTGCTGGGGAACAACTTCTTTTATTAAAACTTGTTATGCTGGGGGTAAAACTGGTTCAAAGACCACTTCCCTTGAGACTGGTGCTATATTCATTTTACCCTGAATGGGTATCTGACTTCCAGAAAAATTTCCAAATGAAAGGAAAATTTTCTGCCCCAGTTTGACAGTCTCCCTTATGGCCTGTATTTCTGTCATCAATGCCACTTCCTTTACCTGTTTCAATTTAAACAAAATTTGTTAGTTTAAAACGCGGTGGTTGGTTGTGATACTCCCACTGGGATGGTTTTCCCTTTTCCCTTCCTTGCTCTGCGTTCCACAACTTGTTGGGGATGATATTATTTGCTGGGGATAATCCTTTTCTGGCTGGGGATATCCCTCTTCTTTCGTGGCATGGCTTGGAAACTTGCATTTTCCCGACCTTTTAGTCTCGCATGAATTTCCCAAATCATGCTTATTGTTTTTCTTGTTTTGTCCATGGGCTCTGGTCTTGAGGTTTAATAACCTTTGATTTCGGCAAGGATATCCCTCTTGACACTCGTCAATCCTTTTGCTGGGGATATCTTTCTTGACACTGGCCTCGCGCTTGTTCCTTCCTGACTATATCACTTGGATGTATTAGTCAGATCTTATCTTGGAAAGCTGATGGCCTATTTTGAAATCATTTCCCACTGGTTCTGACCAAACAGACTCTACTGGGGAATTTTTCTATGAAAGGAGAAAGATAAAAAGGAACAGAATAAAAGACAAAGGAAAAGGATGACTTTTTAACAAAAGAAACTATAAATAGAACCTATCAAACGCAGACACCGACTCTAATGGTCATGACATGCATATGTGGCCTATCCTCTGCCGTCAATCGTCTTTCAAGATCTTCCAATTGGCGATTCCCCATTGGATTCTTAATCTTATTCGACTTGTAGTGCCCAAAGGGTTTTCACTATCAAGTCTCTCTCATTTTTTGTTCTTCTCTCAGCTTTCATCGCCTTATGGTGCCTGTGAAGGTTTTCACCGATATGACTCTCTCATTTGTATCACTTTCCAGCTGGGGATTTGGAGTGTTGCCGGTATGACTCTCTCTGCTGGAGATTAGAGTCCTTTCTGCTGTGGAACAGAATGTTATGTTCGCCGGTAAGACTCTCATTTGTCTGACTTGGCATCTTTTGCAGACTGATCAGAAGGTCTTTCTTTGGACCGTAATGTGGGTTTTTTGGATAGGCTTAGAAAGAAAGGGTATTAAAGGCTCAAAAACAAATCAATTTGGGGTTCAAAATTACAACCTTCGAAATCATATTTGTTTATAACAAGCGCAACCCTTGCCCCAGTTTCTTGCTTGGGGATTATTTATTTATTATTTATATTTTTATTTTTATTTATTACACCATGCATACCATGCACATTATGCACACTATGCACCCTATGACCGAGCCATGAAGCGCCTACGTATCCTCTTTGAGGAATCAGGTCAAACGTAGTTCCCATTCCTCTGTTTTCATTTGACTTTCCTTTGTTTTTTTTTAATCATTTTTCTTTTCTTTTCCTTTTTTTCATTTTTTTTTCGTTTTTTTTTTTGACTTTTTTTTCCTTTACCTTCCAGGCTCGTATTTCCTAGTCGTTGCTATTGATTCCGAACGAGGGGTATGAAAGAAAATAAATAAGGCTCAAAGGGGGGTAACGAAGGATAAAGTGTTTAGATAGCAGAACAAAATGCCTTCGTCATTCCAGTCTTCAAAACATGCCAAATGCAAACAACACAATTGATCATAGATTTATAGTCTCTTCCGATGGTGCTGGACTTGACAATTATGTTAAACACTTGCTTTTTCATTTGTCATTTCTAAAGCACCGTTGGGCGACACTCTCATTCTCATGAACGACCCTCATGCCAATTTGGCGAATCTTGCATTTAACGGTTTTCTTTAAGTTTTACTTGCCCCAGTTCCACATGACTCGGGCTTCAAATAATCTCAAACTGTTCTTATTTCCCTTAAATGCTTTGATCACCTCTCCAGGGTTTTATGATTAACTTTAAAGACCAGGCCCAAACTGTATGCGCATGTCATGTCCCTAGAATCGGCATTGAACGAAAATGACAAAAGGACTAAATAAAAAGATGACTGGAAATAATAAAAGACCGGCTTTTGTATTAGACTTCCGGCGAAATGGTTAGAAAAACAAACAAAACAACCAGAATAAAATCTTAACACAACATCAACGAGACTTAAACAAACTGATACGACAAAAATGGAAAGATAAGAAGGTTTGACACAAGATAATATTCGGATTACAACCCTAAGAATAATCCGGACAACAGAAATGACAACAAAATAAGACACCACCAGCTTCTCTCTTGCTAACCAAGGAACGGAGCGTCCTCCCATTTTATCAAAATTGGCATCTTTAGCCACTGAGCTTTGCATCAGTATTGTCCAGACCATTTCCAACTTCGATATCATCAACCTTAGTCAACAAGTCCCAATAGGATTCGGGTGCTTCTGTTATCATGTCTGATCCCCACAAAGTGTGCTTCTGGGTCTTGTATTTCCGGCTTACCACAAACCAACCACCTTCTTTCTTTGCGATTCAAAACAAAACAGGTTAGAATGGACTCAGTTGGTCCCCATTATTAACAACATCTTTTTTTTCATTTTCTTTCTTTTTTTCGATTTTTTTTTTCATTTTTCCTTTTTCATTTTTTTTTCATTTTTTTTTGTTGTGGTCGAATCTTATGGAGATTGCCTACGTATCATGACCCCGCATGAATCAGACCTTGCGTAGTTCGGACCAATAAAAGATAAGCAATACTAATCATTTTTTTTTCAATTTTCATATTGGGTTTCAAAGGTTTAAAAATGACCTACAAACTTGAAAATCAAACGACCCACATATTATAATCAAAAGTTTTACAAAAAACAAACGGCCAGCTTCCTTTCTCCGTTTGACAAATGCAACCAAACGGTTATTTTTTGCAAATGTGGCCCCTTCCAAATTTTGAGGCCGGAGAGGATTATTTTATGACACTTTACACACTTGTCCATTCTTTTACGAAAATAGCCTTTCGACAACTGAAAGATACTCTAAGGCTATTTCGGCAAGAACGGTTTAAGACACTGTCGAAGCTAGCTCGGCTTATTTTTGACTAAAAAAAATTCACCTGACCGTTGACTCTTTTTTTTCTCAAATTACAATAAAAACCAGGTGTTGCAACACGGCCCTTCAGCGCCTCGGGGACGAAGATTTTTTAAGACTGTGTGGGTCAACTGAACCAAATTTTAAAAAATGACCCAAAGGTGGCTATTTATGTAAAGTCAGCCTTCCGGCGCCCCTTTCGGGAACATTCGGCTATGTCTTGATAAAACAGCGTCACCCGACTTCTTTATGACAAAATTAAAATTTGACATATTTTTTTTTTTTGCTATTTATTTATTTTTTTTTTTAGCAAAAAGTGGAGGCTGGACACTGCTCGACTTATTTACGACAAAATTAAAATTTTGACACGTTTTTTATTTATTTATTGGTTTTTGGCTTATTTTAGCAAAAGGGGGGGTTGGACCCGATGAGGGTTGCCTACGTATCTTACATCCGGTGAGAATCAAACCCGCGTAGTTCGGGCCATTAACCGAACTATTTTAAAACAGGATTTTTTTTTCAGCAACAAATAACAAAACCACTTTCAAAGCACGACTATTTTCATTTTCTTATTTTGAATTTTTCAGAAACGAATAAAAAAAACTATTTTAAAAGTAAGACTCTTTTTCATTGTTATTTTCAGGGGAAGACAAACTATTTTCCTTTATATATATATATTTTATTATTTTTTTGAAAAATAAGACAGAACAACGATTTTTTTTTCTTTCTATTTTTTCTTTGGTTTTAATAAAACAAACTAATAAGACATTTTTTTTCATTTTCTCAAAATTTCGGCAGAGTTTTGACAGTATTTGGGCATTGGTTTTTTTTTTCAAAAATAAACAGTCAATTCCCTAACCGCTATTTCTTTTTTTTCAATTTTAAAATATTATTCATGATATTCAAAAGTCAGTCAACACACAAATCCGGATCAAATAAATGCGCAAGTAGCAGCAAGTAAGATGCATCAGGATGGTCATTTTTTTTGGTACACCTGTCCTAGACAGACCCAACCCCTGTGTTGAGTCTCCAAAGTCAAATGCACGTGATGCAAACAATCGCTCCTACTAGGGATCCGGCATGAAGCTGAGTTATTCTAAGTGAAAAAACCTGAGGCATATTGATCTAGCCCTGGCTTACCCAAACGGACAGTTTGAGCCGAAGCGGGGGCAACGTACCGGGAGCACGAAAGTCTACCCGGCCTAGTTACTTGTCCCAACTTCGTCTTATTTGGTATGACTTTAACAGAAAGGTGGGCCACGCGCACGTGTGCACCATAAATTTAGAAGACTCAGAAAGAAGGGGGTTTCGTAGCAGTTGTATATATTCATAATTCAAATAATATTAAAGCGGTAAAAGTGTCATTTAGCACATTGGGCATATATAAAAAAAATCAGATAATAAATAAAGCCAACTATAACAGTTATTTTAAGCTCGAATTCTTAAACCCTGAACCAGTGGTTCTGGGCCAAGTCCCCAGCAGAGTCGCCAGAGCTGTCACACCTCCTTTTTCCGCACCCGCGAGGGTGCAAGGGAGTTTTTCCAATTAAAGGACAATCGAGACGGGATTGGTTTATTTATTTCAGAGTCGCCACTTGGGAGATTTAGGGTGTCCCAAGTCACCAATTTTAATCCCGAATCGAGGAAAAGAATGACTCCATATTACAGTCTGCGTACCAGAAATCCGGATAAGGAATTCTGTTAACCCGGGAGAAGGTGTTAGGCATTCCCGAGTTCCGTGGTTCTAGCACGGTCGCTCAACTGTTATATTCGGCTTGATTGTCTGATTTTATACAAATATGAACTTATGTGCAAATTTTATCTTTTAACCGCTTTATTATTATTGTTTTTAAAAGAAATATGAACATCGCTTAAAACACGTCTTTGGACTGCGTTACATGAAATGCACCCACAATCCGGAACACGTTTTATTTGATGTTTTGGGATTTGGATTCGGGTCACATGAAATGCACACCCAGGCTTAAGAAAGTAAAATATTAAACACGCGCCTAAAGAGACTATCGCGTTATTATTTTGGGGAAGACCGTGAAATTCGCTAAACGGTCCTTCCGAATTCTAATTAAACCATACATTTTGTGAGGGCCCCGCAATCTATACGTTTTATTTGGCGAGGCTCGTCTCATTTTTATTTTTACAGGATAAACCTACAATGACTATATTTTCTATTAAGTTCGTCTCTAAACTAAAAGAAAATCTCTTAATTATTTACATGCTGAAAAACGTAACTTATTAGTTATTAGTTTACGGCTAATGCGAATGGAAAATTGCGATCGAGTTTGTACAAAGAAAAACTGCTTTCATTTTATATTCTGTTATTCAATAATACTAGAACATGAGATTGACCATAATATCAAAACAGATTAATTATTCTCCGTAATTTAAACTAACATTATTAGATGAAGAAAGTATACATATGCAACCTCATTATTCATTAATCATTCAACTACATCTTTATACGAAGAAAGAAAAATTATATTCAACCACAAATCTAAACAGGAGGAATTCAACAGGAACAAAGCCTGATTAATATTTCATTTTTTGCTTCAAGCCGAGATTGTACAAATGTGTACCTGGAAACAGCAGTACAAGAACAAAAGAAGGAGAAGTCAGCAGCAGTAATAACACAGCAACAGCAGATTCAGCAACATCGCAAACCAGTACAGTAGGAATAGCAGAAAACCCAGGAGACTATAAACGACTCCAAGTATAGTGAAGAAGTAAAAGGCAGGAAGGTTCTGACTATTTCAGATCTTAAGCGAGGCAATGAAGCAGTAACTATTTTTTTTCAACTTCAAAACTCTCCAAAATGAATTCTGCCCCTGTATATTCAGTGTATACAGAATGTATATCGGGTGTATACTTCTCACTCCGCCCCCTCTTTTTTTCTTCTCTCTATCTAGTTTTTCCTCTCTTTTTTTCCACCCTTCTTCCTAAATTTTCTCTTCTATTTATAGCAAAATTTTCGAAATTTTCAGATTTGTTTTTTATTATTTTATTATTTTTTTAATTAAAAGAAATCCCACTTACAAATTGCTTTTATTTTTTTAGAAAAAGAAATCCCACCTTTATTTACTTTTATTTTTAAAATTCCAACTTTAATTACTTTATCTTATTTAAAATTCCACTTTTTATTTTTTTAAAAGAGAATCTCACTTTATTTAACTTTTCTTTAAAAAATAAACCACTATCTTTTCTTTTTCTTTTAAAAATGCTACTTTCAATTACTTTAAATTTTTTAAATTTTCAGATATCTTTATATTTATTTTTTAATTCCAACCTTCTTTTACTTTTAAATTTTTTAAAACTTTTTACTTTTTTTTTTAAATTTTCTACATTCTTTTACTTTTTTTTTTATTTTTTATTTTTTTAAAATCATTTCCGAAATTACTATATATATATATATATATATATATATATATATATATATATATATATATATATTTTTAAATAAAAATAATAAATAAAATAAAATATTTTCGGATTTTTTTTTATATATATAAAAAAACAAAAAATAAAACTATTAATAGTGATAATTCACTTTTTTTTTATTTTTTATTTTTGGTTTTGTTTTGTGTTGGACAAAAATGAAGAAGGGGTGTTGGGTTAATGGACTGGGTCGTAGGGAAGATTGGGCCATTTTTTGGGCCTATAGCTTGAAATTGAAGAAGAGGCCCAATTCCGACTTTCTTTATATTTTCGCTCTCTTTTCTTCTTTTATTTTTCTAAAACTAAATTATAAAAATACTTAAACTATTATTAAGAACTAAATTAAGTTATAAAGGCGCAAATTAACTCCCAATAACAATTAACGCACAATTAAGTATTAATTAAGCATAAAATTGTATATTTGGACATTAAATGCTAAAAATGCAAACGATGCCTATTTTTGTAATTTTTAATTTTTGTAAAACAATTTTAATTACTAACAATTGTAGAATTAAATCCTACATGCAAAATGCGACATATTTTTGTATTTTTTATTAATTTAGCGAATAAACACGCACAGACAAATACAAATAATTCTTCAAAATATCACAAAATTGTACACCAAAGAAAAATCATTTTATTTTTGAATTTTTTGGGAGTAATTCTCATATAGGGCAAAAATCACGTGCTTACAGCTGCCCCTCTTTGCCCGGAGACACGAAGGGTTTTCGTGCAAAGATAAAGCGAGCGATTTTTGCCCATCCGAGTACTCCGTTGAAGCATTTTTTGAAAAAGATTTGACCGAACCTTTGCTTCAAAGGTTTCCTACATATCCTGGGCTAAACAGGAATCAGGTCAATGTAGTTCGGGAAATTTTGGTAGCTGGGACTACCGTGGGACTGCATTGTTACTGTTGTTGCATGCTATTACCACTGCTTACCGATCTCCTTGTTACACCATGCTTAAAAGAAAACAAGAAGCTAGGCTAGAGTACAATTTGTTTTTGTTAATAGACCAAATGTTCCAACTCCTTCTTCTTCTAGTTCCCAATTATCTAAAAGAACTGCAGGAGAAAGAGCACTTACTGCTTGGACCGGGTTCAGGGATTCTCAAGGTTGTAGCACTAGTGATTGTTCACAACTAAATAAGCTTGAAGTTTATTTGTCGCAGGGACTTGAGAAAGTGAATCCCGATGGCTCATTTAATCTTTTGGAATCGTGGGAGGACAAAGAAAAATACTTTCCGATCCTTTCAAGGATGACCCGAGATATTTTAACCATTCAAGCTTCAACAGTGGCATCAGAGAGCACTTTCAGTCAAGCAAAACTTCAACTCGGTGATTATAGAGCGTCTATGAGGAAGAGCATGGAAGAATCAATACTTTTCATAGATTGGATCCTTTTGGAACGAAGAAATTTTGGACTTGTTGAATCACAACCAGAGGTAGACGAAGCTTACGAAGAAAAGCTAGTTGAACTTGCGGAGGATGCAACTTCTCCCGGAATCGGTAATGAACAAGCTTCTTTTCCGCCACCACCAACGAAAATTCCTCCGAACCTTGATGGATTTATGAAATTTGTAAGAGATACCATGTAAAATTAATATGTAACTTGTATTTTGGCACATCTTGATTAGTTTCTTTTTTTTTTCTCAATGGTGGTATTAGCACCTTGGTTGTGCTCATTCCATTTGGGGGGGGGGACTAAGAAAGATTGGGCCAGGTTTTGTTAATGTCATAATAATAAAAATTATAACGCATTCCTTTGAATATCTTTTTACAATATTTTATCTTTTAAATTTGAATTAAAAATATAATTTACAAGAAATTACCTTACATAAAAAAAATTTTAAAAAAAAGTCAGGCCTATATATATACACACATACATATAGGCAATGTATATAGCTTTTATATATATATTATAGATATAGAATATAATTTACAAGAAATTACCTTACATAAAAAAATTAAAAAAAAAACAGGCCTACATATATATATATATACACACACATACATATAAGCCATGTATATAGCTTATATATATATATATAAGCTATATAATTTACAAGAAATTGCCTTAGATAAAAAAAATTAAAAAAAATAGACCAGGCCTACATAGGTCCGGGACCGGCCCACTTAGCCCTGGACCATTAGTTCGTGGTCAGGGTCCTGGTCCGGTTACCTCCAAAAGCCCACGAAGCCCGGGCCCACATAGACCCGTCCCACGAGGCCCGTTTAGGCCCGGGCCCGACCCGTTTGCCAGCCTTAGTTTAGGACTATCTGTCCTTAACTTTTGAACTTGTAAGTCTAAGTTCAAGACTACATGTCCTTAACTTTTGAACTTGGAACTCGAAGTTGAGGACTACTTGTCCTTAATTTCTGTACTTGTAACTCTAAATTAAGGACTACCTGCCCTTAATTTTTGAACTTCCGACTCTAAGTTCAGGACCAAGTGTCCTTAACTTATGAGCTTGTTACTGTAAGTTCAGGACTACCTGTCCTTAATTTATGAGCTTGTAAGTCTAAGTTAAGGACTACCTGTCCTTAGTTTTTGAGCTTGTAACTCTAAGTTGAGGACTATATGTCCTTAACTTTTGAACTTGTAACTCTAAGTTCAGGACTACATGTCCTTATTTTTTGAACTTGAAAATTTAAGTTCAGGACGAATTCAGTATAAGTATTGTTTATACTCAGATATAAACAATGTTTGATGCATTGTTAAAAAGTAAGTTCTACACCATATGGTAAGTATCGGATGTTAATTCTGCAATAAAATTAAATTTCAAAGAAACATGATATGCATGTTTTTCTTAATATCTGAATTTGGAAGATGAAGTCGGCCGCTTTTGAACAAATTTTAGTATGCTTTGCCTCTGGAATAAAATACAGCTTTAGGTCAATGGTTGATAAAATACGCAAAGCATGCGACCAGTATTCGATGCAGAGAGAAGCAAGGGTTTGGGAAGAAAAGTATTGGAAGAAAGGGTAAAAATATCTTTTCATATTAATTTTAATAGAGTAGTGGCTATTTTTGTTCAACATTAGAATTGTTGGATAAAAAATAAATACCACCTTAAATAGTGGCTACCCCATGCTATTGTTACTCTTGATCATCAATAACATGATTTCTTAGAACACAAGATCAACTAAGATACGTAGGTTGGTCATCAATATGTACCGCAGCTACAGCTTTAATCTAGCATCTCAATATGGTGCTTAGTTCGTTTAGCATGTTGCTTAATGCTTATATACAAATACAACGGTAAAGTTGTTTTCACGTAACCTATAAATTACGAGTTCGAGCTGTGAAAGTCACTATTAATATTTGCATTATGTAGATTAACTATATCATACTCTTAAAATACAGTCTTTCCCGGGACCCTGCGTGAATGTAGGATACTTTGTGCACCGGAAAAAAAGGGGACGACTAATTTGCTTGAGAAGAGAAGAGAGAGAGAGAGAGAGAATTTATAATTTAGATTTCTTGTTCATGGGGGAAAAGGTTATATAGTTCATTAATCCATGTTTTTGTTTGTTTTGGTTTTCTTTCTTTTTTGTTTTTCATTCTCGTTTAAAATAATTATTTTTTAAGAAATATATATTTTAATGAATTAATATTTTAAAGTCTTTTTTGGAATTCGCCTTGAACTTGCCTGCGGAAAAAACGTTTTTAAGGCACTTGTGGAAAGTTCTTGCCTCTTGAGACTCTCCTTAAACGCCCAACTCTATAACCTAACATGTCCACTGCTCGGGGCGATGGATCAGAGTCCAACAACCCTTCCTACTATATATATTAGGACGAAGTAAAGGGAAATGATATATTGATCGAGGCAATTAAATAGATATAAAGAGCATCTTAAGTAAGCAAAAAAAAATAATATTTTAATTACTTAGTTGTATTATATCTCAACAACTTTTGCGATAATATGAAAAGATAGACACAAAACGTCTTATTATACAATTTTTTTTTTTTTTGGGGTTGGGGGGGAGGCTCAGTGAATTGTATATAGAATTTCTTGTTGAAGCAAAGACTCATTAACTTTAGAAACTTCAGATAATTATGAATCCATGTAAATATGCATGAATATTTCATTAGAACCAAATTGAAAAGGGTTTATTCATACACATAACTATAAGCTAGCAAAAAGGAAATACCATAACCCCTCTTCTTCAGTAACATAAGTACTAAGATTTTAAACTTATTGTACCTACTGCTGGTTTTAGGTATGTTGTTTACTAATATTCATCTGATCCATTGGAAATAGGGTTTGGACCGCTAGGAACTGTGAGCACCTAATTTTTGTCACTTTTTTTTGTGTAAATATTTTAGGGGTTTTAACTTATAATTTTTAGCTTTGTTACACTTTTTATTATAGGTTAAAAATATAAATTTTAAAAGGTGAATTATTACTATTAATATTATTTTATTTTTAAAAATAAAAACAAATCAAAAAAATATTAATTTTTTTTAATTTTCCGGAGAGATTTAAAAAATAAGAAAAAAGGAAGTATGGAATTAAAAAAATAAAATTAAAAGTAGGTGGAATTCTCTTTTAAAAAGTAAAAAAAAGTGAAAAATTTTAAAAAATAAAAGTAAAGTTTTGTGGAATTTTTTTAAAAAATAAAAAGTAAAAGAAAGTTGGAATTAAAAAATAAATAAAAGGGAAAATGTATAAGTACTCCCTGACCTATACCTGAAATCTCAACTACACACTTTTTCTTTGCGGGAATCCTATTACCCCCCTAAACTTATTTTAAATGGAATTATTTGCACATTTAACGCTGATATGGCAGAGTGTGTGTATTTCACTCTCCCAAAGGAGAGTGAGAAGAAAGAAAAAACGATTTTTCAGATTCTTTTTTATTCTTTTTTACCATTTTTTCTAACTTCTTTTCCTTTTCCTTTTCCTTTTCCTTTTTCTTTGTCTTTTTACTTTTAATTTTTTTTCGTTTCTTCTCTAATTCCAGCGGATATTCATTCACCGACGACTTTGTCTAACCGTTTTTCTTCTATTTTTTCTTTTCACACAAATATTAAACTTTCAAAAAGATCTATTCATAAACAAAGCAAAATACACCCAGATTTGGGGGAAAAAATTCATCATCGGAAAACCTTCCCACGCCGGAAAAAAAAATGATGTATTAAAATTTTAGCTGAAAAAAGTTTTCTCAGCTTACATTCATTTTTATTTCTTTTGCTCTTCCTCCCACACATAAATTACACTTTCAAAAAAATTATATATATATATATATAAACACACTTAGATCGGGATAAAAATCTGTCGCCGGAAAAAATAGTGTTTGTGAAATTCCGACGACCACTATTTTATGTCGTCGGTGACCAAAACACAAAGAAAGAGAATGAAATAACAAAATACAAAAGAGAATAATAAGAAATAAGAAAAAAGGATAAGAAAAAGAAGAAAGAATAAAAAAAGTACAAAAAATACATGTGGGGCGGCGCGTGTAGCTCACCACTTGCCAAGAGTTTGGTTGTCAGATTTAAGGGGGCAAATAATTACATATAAAATAAGTTTAGGGGGTAATAGGATTCTCGCAAAGAAAAAGTGTGTAGTTGGGAATTTGGGTATATGTCAGGGGGTACTTATGCTTTTCCTAAATATAAAGGTAGCTGAAAATTAAAAAAAATTAAATTAAAATAAAGTAGAATTTTTTAAAAGAAAGTGGATTGTTTTTTTAAGAAAAGTAAAATAAGTGGGATTCTCTTTTTAAAAAGTGTAAAAAAAGTGGGATTTTAAATAAGATAAAAGTAATTAAAGTTGGAATTTAAAAAATAAAAGTAAAGAAAGGTGGGAATTCTTTTTATAAAAAAAGAAAAGCAAAATGTAAGTGGGATTTCTTTTAAATAAATAATAATAAAATAATTAAAAAAATCTGAATTTTTTTTGAAAATTCTCCTATAAATAGAAGAGAAATATTTGAAGAAGAAGAGAGGGAAGAGGGGAGGGAATTGAGAGAAAACATATTTTCTTCTTCCATGCAAAATAATAGAATTTCTACTATTTTCATTCTTTCTTCCTATTTCTAAAAAAACAAAAATTAGCTCTTTAAATATCTCAAAATTAGCCCCAAAATAACCATAAGAATTCGTGGCATGAACCCATTTTTCTTCGAATTTTAGTTACAATCGAGTAACGAAATTTAATCCGTCGAGGTTGCCGGTTCAAGGTTCAGTCAATAGCTTGTTGTGTCCAACTCGATTTGGAGTTTTGAATTTGGAAAATATTACGCAAAGGTCCGTTCTAATCTTTGCCATTTTTGTGTACTTGCATGAATAAATTTACACTATACTTAATGAATATTATTCTATTTAAATTGTGTTTTGTAAGTTATATGTTAAATTGTATTATTCTCTGAATATTTTCATGTTATCCTTCTTAATAATAAAATTTGAGAAAAAAAATATTCATTGATTGAGTCATATATATAATCATCCATTGTGGCCATGTTTAAATATTTTGTGTTAATTTGGTGGGTATGTTTTGTGGTGGGGTTATGAGTTTATTTGTTGCTTTATATTTTATATGATCCATGAAGGTTTTATTATTATTATTTATACTATTTCTTGTGTTTTTCACATATTTGTTATCTTAAATTTATAAATGTTAGACTGGTCAAAGATAGAAAGATTTAGGGGTTGAATATTTTAAAAAAAAAAAAAATTTAAATTAGTTAAAATAATTCAATAATTTTCATCTACCACTCTTTTTTTTTTTTTTAATAACTTTGATACTTAACACACTATCATGAGGTGCATATGCATATGACATTTCTCCTAACCAGCAGCACTACAGTAAGTGTTTGATTGTAGAAATTTTCTTCCTTGTTTCTTGGTTTGGTGTACAAGTCTTTGAAGAGTCTTGTTGGAATTCCTCGTTAAATCTACAAAATTTTTTTTTTTTTTCTTGTTAGCAGGAACTTGCCTATTTGAGATATCAATTTGATTTAGATATCTTGGGTTTATGCTCAATTTTAGCTAAACCAATTTTAGACAATGCATAAGAAATGTGGATGTGCCTACCTGTCTCCTGTTAAGATGTCAATTTGACTTCAATATTAGTAGTAGAAGAAAATACTAAAGTGAGGGTCGAAAAGTTTGTTTCATATCGACAACATCACATGAATGTTCAAAATCGAATACTGAAGTGAATTTTAAATTCTTGAAATTTGGGACGGTTGTATAATATTGTCAGTGGAATGGTGTTTAATTCTACCATAATTATATTTCGTTGATGGTTGTATAGAAATTTGGTAGGGTTGTATAGAATTTTGAATTCTTGAAATTTCGTTGTTTTGTTCTTTGTTAATTATATTTTTGGCAAAAAATAATTACAAAGTTAATTTTACCATAACAATCTTTCCATTACTCAAGGCCTTACAATAATCTCGAAGTAGCTTAGGAAGAACAATTCATGAACATTCATAAGTTGCTTTAATTGAGTACAAATCTTTTAAAATAATTTAAGGCGTGTCGTGCCAAATAAAATCCCTAAGTCCATGGCCCTCCTAAAACTAGCCAGCTTTTATAGAAAAATTGAGGTGTGCCATGTTGAATAAAATCCCAAAACTCATGGTCCTCACTTAATTAATTTTTAACTCTTTTAAAATCGAGGTGTGCCATCAATTGAATTTTCCATGGCCCTCGCAAACCTGAAAATGCGTAGTTGCTTTAGGCGCGTAATTTAATTTAACTTCCTTAAACTCGGGTGTGCATTTCATGTGACCCAAATCCAAATCTCGACAACGTTAAATAAAATATGTCGCGGACCGCGGGTGCATTTCATGTGGCGTAGTTCAAAGACATGTTTTAGATAGCGTTGAATCTTTCTAAAATTAATTAAAAGCGGTTAATAATTTAAAATTATACCATAGGTTTAAAACTTAATTGTTTAAAATTAGATAATAGGCCAATTATGATAGTTTAAGCGACCGTGCTAGACCCACGGAATCCGGGGGCGCCTAACACCTTCCCTCGGGTTAACAGAATTCCTTATTCAGAATTTCTGGTTCGCAAACTTCAAAAGGAAAGTCGAAGTTTTCTCGATTTGGGATTTTAGAATAAACCGGTGACTTGGGACACCAGAAAACAAACCATCCCAAGTGGCAACTTTGAATAAAAAATAAATAAATAATCTCATTTCGAATAATATCACTTAAAGTGGAAAAACTTCTTTGTACTACCTTCGGGTGTGTAAAAGGGAGGTGTGACAGGAACAACATGAGCAGCCACCATATATTGTTGTTCGCTCTCGTTATTGGTGATTGCTAATTTTTTGGAATTAACGATCGTTGTGGATCTTTCATTCGTTTGGGACTGAAGAGTAGTTATTATTGTGGATTTTTCGTTTGATGACAACAAATTTTGAGCCGGAAATCGAGAGGACGAGCAGCTGAGATTATGCATGGAGAGTTCAAGAGTAAAGCAAAGAAGAAAAGGAGAAGAAGAGTTTGTGATTTGGTGGAGATGGTTAATTTTTCCATGATAGAAGTTGAGTAATTAACCAAGAAAGAAAAATAAATCACCCCCAAATAACCCTAGGTGATCAATATTGGTGAAGAAAGTGAATTGCTAGGTGAAAATATTGGTGGAGAAAGACCCAAATTTATAGGACATGAAAATCGAGATGTTTATTACTATATCTCCGACTTCATGTCATACAATTACTATTTAAATAGTCACATAATATTGAGCTGTTACGGGTTCGTGCCATAGAAGCAGTCATTAATATTTGCATCAGGATAGATTGTCTACATCATACCCGTTGGGGTGTGACCCTTCCCTCCCCCCTTCCTCCTAGGACCCCGTATAAACGCGAGATGCTTTTTCCACCTGGCTGCTTTTTTTTTTTAGGAAAAATGCATAAGTACCCCCCTGACCTATACCCAGATTCCCAATTACACGCTTTTTCTTTGCGGGAATCCTATTACCCCCCCCCCAAACTTATTTTAAATGGAATTATTTGCACCATTAACGCTGACGTGGCAGAGTGTGTGTATTTCACTCTTCCAAAGGAGAGTGATGGGAGAGTGAGAGGCAAGAAAAAATAATTTTTATATTATTTTTTATTCTTTTTTTTCCTTTTCCATTTTCCCATAGGTCATTTTTTTCAAAGACATGACTAGACTTGGGCGTCGACGTAGAGTCATATGAACAGTGCGCAAACGAGCGTATTATAATATTAAGTTCATTTGTCATGGATCGTATACAATCAAATTGAATTAATCGTGACCCTAATGCTAATATCGGACATCGAACATCCAGAAAAAAGTATGAGCTGGATTAGAATCTGAAATATTGCTATAGTCGTAACAAGGTGTGCTTTGAGATGATCACGAAATCATTTATTGTACAAATTGATAATAGAAAACGTCAATACATTTCTATTGAGGAATTTTTTTACTTTTGGTTATATTTGGGAAAATGCATAAGTACCCCTTGACATATATCCGGAATTTCAACTACATACTTTTTCTTTGCGGGAATCATATTACCCCCCTAAACTTATTTTAAATGTAATTATTTGCACCCTTAACGCTGACGCGGCAGAGTGTATGTGTTTCACTCTCCCAAAGGAGAGCGAGAAGCAAGAAAAAATAATTTTCAGATTATCTTTTAATTCTTTTTTACCATTTTTTCTTACTTTTTTTCCTTTTCCTTTTTCTTTGTCTTTTTTCTTTTACTTTTTTTCCGTTTCTTCTCTAGTTCCGGTGGATATTCATTCAGTGGCGACTTTGTTTAACCGTTTTTCTTCCATTTTTCACACGCAAATTAAACTCCTAAAAAGATCTATTCATATGCAAAGAAAAATACACTCAGATTTGGGGGGGAAATTCATCATCGGAAAACCTTCCCACGCCGAAAAAAAAATAATATATTGAAATTTTAACTGAAAAAAGTTTTCTCAGCTTATATATATATATATATATATATATATATATATATATATATATATATATATATAACAAAACACACTTAGATCGGAATAAAAATTTATCGTCGGAAAAAATAATTCGCCAGAAAAAATGATGTTTGTGAAATTCCGACGACCACCATTTTATGTCGCCGGTGACCAAAACAAAAAGAAAGAGAATGAAATAACAAAAAAAAATGTGAATAATAAGAAATAAGAAAAAAGGATAAGAAAAAAAGAAAGAATAAAAAAAAGTACGAAAAATACATGTGAGGGCACATGTAGCTCACCACTTGCCAAGAGTTTGATTGTCAGCGTTAAGGATGTAAATAATTACATTTAAAATAAGCTTGGGGGTAATAAGATTCCCGCAAAGAAAAAGTGTGTAGTTAAGAATCCGGGTATAAGTTAGGGGGGTACTTATGCATTTTCCCAGTTATATTATATCAATTATACCAAATTTGAAGAAAGTTAGACATGGAAATCGACTTTTAAGAATAAACCGTATCTGTTTTGAGTTAACAAAGACAAGAGGGGTTGCTCTGATGGTAAGCAACCTCCACTTCCAACCAAGAGGTTGTGAGTTCGAGTCTCCCCAAGAGCAAGGTGGGAAGTCCTTGGTGAGAAGGATGCCGAGTTTCTATTTGGAAACAGTTTATCTCATGTTTGATTGGGACAAAATCATAGTATAATCAAACCCCTCTAAAAAAGCTTTGTTTGTAAAAACTTTTTTTTTATTGTTATAGGGAAGTGTTGTTATAGAGAATATATATTACAATATAGCATGGAAATTGGTTCCAAAAGAAACTTAGCTTTTATAGTGAATGATTGTTATATTGCGATGTTGTTAAAATAGCCAGATTTAGAAATGGTCGTTCAAAAATAGCCCAATTTTAAAAGTAATTGAAATTTAGCCACTTTTCATGTAAAGATAAATCTGAACGAAAACACTGTTTAAAATCCGGAAAAATAATCCAGCATAATATACTGGAGTTCCAGTATAATATACCGGTCCAACATAATATATTGGAGTTTGGAGCACCGGTGCTCCAGTCTCCAGTATATTATACTGGAGCCAGCAAAGTATACCGGTCCAGCATAATATGCTGGAAGTTCATACACAGGTGCACCGAACTCCAGTATATTATGCTGGATCGGTCTCTGTTGCAGCAAAATAGTGGCTATTTTTCATTGACTTGGTAAATACTGGCTATTTTTGAATGACTAGTCCGAAAACTGGCTAGACCGTGCTATTTTTACATTAATTCCCAACCAAACGACCCAATAGTTTGTCAAAATGTTTTTTTAGATACATTAATTGAGCTCATGACCTACCACCATAAGTTTTTTTTGTAGATGCTCATTAGAGGTGGAGTCAGGATTTAAAATTTATGGGTTCGAAATTATAGTTTTTTAAGCTATTGGATTCTAATTAAATAATTTGTATATAATTTAATAAATTTCTTAAGACAAATATAGAATTTAAACTAAGCTACTGAGTTCAGTCGAACCCGCAATTGAAAAGCTAGCTCCGCCCCTGATGCTCATCATAAGTTTCCCTCTGATCAGAAGCAGCTAAGTTGTTGTTGAGGAACTGTTTACGTTTTACATGGGTTAGCATTCTCCTGATGCGTCATCTAATGGAACTTTTTAACTTTACATACCAAAATAGTGTAATTTTTATTGTGTATTTATGTACATGATATAGGAATATCAAATTTGTATTTGAGAAAATGCATAAGTATCTCCTAATCTATTGCCGTATTTTTAACTACACACTTACCTCCTCGAACTATTTTAAAGTGGAATAAATATTCCCTTGAGAGATGATGCGGCGCAGAAAGTGTGTTCACTTTCTTGGAAGCGTATGAGAGCATAAAACTACCTTAAAAATTTACTAATGTCTTTCATGTGTTATTTTACAATTGGATACTTTAACTTTAGTTATATTTTATAATTTATAATAAAAGGAAGATAATTAAAGGTTATATAATTAATTATCATTATAACTTAAAACAATATTCCTTTAATTTATTTCTATTTGTTGTGAAATCCAGCCTTTTTCTTTAATTGGTCATGTTGCTCGGAGATTATCAAAGTCCATTAAAGCTTGCTGCAAGTTCACCCAAGGTCTGCGCACCATTGGTTCTCTCGATTGGGACGGTAAAATTACACAAATTTTGAATTGGGGGTTTCTTGAGAAGTGGAACAACTTATACGATTTACTCCAAACCCAATTTCCAGAATTATATTTTGTGTTAAGGGGCTCAATCTTCATCTTTAATTCACCAATTTCACCTCTTCTCCAAACCCAATTTTCAGAATTATTCCACTTTCATTTTTACACGTACATCCCCTTTTGCAGTAACAATAAAGACCCAACAACATCCCTTTTTGACAACTCCTAGCCTTGAGAGTATCAAAACCATCGGCGACGATTCTAGTTTTTTTTTGGTACTATCCTTTGAAAAGTTCTCTAAGATTAAAAGATCTACCTTTCGTTTATGTTGTACTCTAATTGATCGCCATAGTTGGAATCATGTTTGTATTAATGTAATAAAGTTTTATGGTTATTAGAGGGAAAAAATGAAGGTGGCAAATGCGATGATATGTATAGAAATGGCAGAAGTCAAAATTTTCTTTTGGAGGTGGTAAAGCTATGGTATCTGGTGAAACAGGTATGATAATGGTGATTTTTAGGATTGTTGATAATGGAGGCGCGAGAGAAAGAACAAAGAAAGAAAGGAGAAGATTGAAAAAAATAAAATAAAAATTAATTTGAGTGGTATAAAGCATTGATGCGTGTGTACTCCAACACACAACATAGATGTGGTTGTGACATTTTAAGGGTAAATTTATTTCATTTTAAAATAGTTAAGGGGGGTAATAGGACCCCCACAAAATTTAAGTGTGTAGTTGAAAATACGACTATAGGTCAGGGAATTACTCATGCATTTTTCCTTTTTTTTTTTAAATATACAAAGAACTTTAAAAAAAAACTAGTTTTCACCCATTATAGCAATCCTCTGAGTCTTCGAAAATTTCGGCAAAATTTCCTCTGAAACTAATATCATTTTTGTACCTGTCTCATATCATCCAGACTACAACACTTAATAATCCCAAGTGTCACAGCCATTCATTTCACATGGAATAAGCGGTAGACTAGCAATATATATATAACTGTGTTGTACAAATATATAACACAATTTATTTATTTATTTTTTGGGAAGAGTAACACAGTCCAACTCATTACAAAATTACAACCACACATAAGGTTCATGGAGCAATACAACAAAGAGTTTTCAATAACTGTCAAACTGAAACATAACAATAGAGAAAGAAGAAGTGGAACCAGCATTACTCATGGAAGGAAATGTGCGGCTCATCACTAAAGTACCCTGGCTCAAGTCTGCGGATCGGAATCAACACTTGCATCTGTAGACATAAAAGTAAGGAATGAGTTCACTCAAACAAGTGATAACCAATTCTTAACGAGATATGGGTTTCGGAAAACACCATAATATGCAACTTCCAAGAATAGCCAATCCAGGTCAAAATAACTAAGATTTATAGGATTTGAATGTTTATGCAACTTCCGAGAATAGCCAATCAAGATCTCAGATCTAGAACGATCAACAGGATAAAAGATCCTATTGTGCAAAAACAAATTTCGTATAGAACCTTTACAAATCACACAACAAATCAGCTATCACACTACCCCATTACAGAGAGAAACCAAAAGAAACTAGACTAAAAGCATCAGAATTCTGCTATTTATCCTTGTTTACAACATTAATAGAATTAGTGAGTTTATCAAAGATTTTGAATCTATGTAAAAAGTTACATCTCCCTCATCTACCATACAAACCAACAACAACAACAAATCAAGTATAATTCCACAAGTGGGGTCTGAAAAAGAATAGATGGACGAAGGAAGATAAGGAAAAGGAAAAAAAAAAGATAACAACAACAACAACAACAATAAAAACAAGTAAAAGAAAAGTAGCATCAAATAGTAACACACTGGAAAATACGAAATGCAGAGCGGACGAAACAATATGCAAATACTAGAGGTCAAAGAATACGAAAAAAAACAAGAGCGCTACCAATATTACTAGAAAAGAACGGGGAACTCTCGACTACCTACTAACCTTCTACCCTAAACCTCGACCTCCATACCCTTCTATCCTGGGTCATGTCCTCAGTGAGCTGAAGTAGCGTCATGTCCTGCCTAATCACCTCTCTCCAATACTTCTTCGGCCTACCTTTACCCCTTCTCAGCCCCACCATGGCCCGCCTCTCACACCTCCTAACAGGAGCATCTGTACTCCTCTGCACGTGCCTGAATCATCTCAGCCTCAACTACCCGGATCTTGTCCTCCACGGGGCCACTCCCCTTTTGTCCCGAATAACTTCGTTCCTAATCTTATCTCTCCGGATATGCCCACACATTCATCTCAACATCCTCATTTCTGCTATTTTCATCCTCTGAACATGGGAGTTCTTGACTGGCCAACACTCAGCCCCATACAACATAGTAGGTCTAACTACCACTCTGTAGAACTTACCCTTAAGTCTTGGTGGCACCTTCATATCACACAAAATACCGGATGCGGGCCTCCATTTCATCTACCCCGCACCAATACGATGGGAGATCTCATCATCGCATGCATATATAAGAATTTCTAAATTCTTCCACATGCTTTCACATACAAATTCATACATTGTAATTTTTCCACTGCCCTATCCCATAGTGTACAGTATAATCCTGTACCTGGATATTGTTGAATATCTTGCATTGTCCAGAAGTTTCAAAACAAAATCTGACAAGCCAAATTAATAATCACGATCCAAAACAAACAAAGGATCACGAGACTCCAAACCAGATGTGCTCCTTACAACCGAGATCCACTTTTCTATTTATTTTCCAGCTGAAACAAACTTTTTTTATAAGGTAAAGTTTTTCCAGCGAAAAGAGACTTATATTTTGTCTTTCTTGAAGCCGAAAAGATTTATCGGGGTGGAAATTTGTCATAGCAACAAGGGCACACATAAAAGAAAAAGAGAAGTGACACAAGCAAAAGCAAAAGCAAAAAGTAGCTTAGAAGGGAACCCCCCCCCCCCCTTTTCTTTTCTTGTGAGCTCATGAACCAAGTGATCTAGTTTGGTGAACAGGTAGCAAACCAAACCTTTAGAAGACAATGACTGTCTTTGCCCACAGGTTATTAGAAATAGCACATAATGTTAACAAGAATGAAATCCAGGAATTCAAAAAAAATAAAAAATGGATGACCTGCAACTTCAAAGAGAACTATATTTTACAGTTTTCCATTTTACATTATCTGAAAAAAGTTAGTCCTACAACTTGCACCTGCACTTCCAGAGTGTTCGTCATTAGTCTTATCCCCATCACCAAAAATATTCATGATTCAATGTAAAATTATAAAGCACTATTCAGAAATATTATAAATCAGAGCCAGAAAACATGGCCTGATTGATTGTCAAGTGCAGTGTGAAAGTTTCCTCTTCTATCAGACTTCACACTGTATCCATTTCAGAACTATAGTTTTTTTGAAACTTCCATTTCAGAACTATAGTAGTTTGTAAAATCATGATAGACAAAGTTAATAAACTATGGGTTTTGGCATATTTCAATAGGACAGGGCGATAAGCTAGAATCATTTCCTGGACATTTTACCAAAAAACATGATGCAGGCACGCACAAGTTCTTTATTAAAATAAACATTATGCAAAAATAAGATTTATACAGAATCTTGCAGTGGAAGATATACCTTGGGTGCTGATTCCCCTTTACCACCTTCTGCCTGTACTTTCGCCATTTGTACCCGTCATCTAAGAAATCAACTTCACTTCTTGTCTGCAGAACAATCTTGGACTCAGCTACTGTACTATGTGATGAAGCTAGTGTCTCAACTGCCGATTTCGTTCTCTTTGTATCTATCATACAAACCAATGGTTATGTATTTATATTCACTCAAAGTACATCAAATTCAAGCCAACATCATTCAGATTTCAACGCCATGAGGAAACTGGATTCTACGAATTTAGAAGTACTAAAAGGTCATGTATTCTTGCACACATATATATATATATAGAACATTAAAATAAGCCTAGAATAAGAATGTGTACTTACAAGTGAGCACGGCGATTAAAGATGAGATTCGGTTTTTTCAATCCCTGATTGGGTTCTGAATGGTGACCTTGAATTTGCCTTTTCCACCATCCTGCTGACTTTCCTCAATATTTCTGGCTGATTGAGAAACAGTCTCTCCACACATAAACACCTCAATCTTTTGCAGGGAACGACAACTATCACCAAACTCAGAAGGAATCTCAGTGAGCAGCTTGCAATTTTGCAACACTATATGCTCAAGAGATTGGAAGGCATCATCTGATATATTCCAACGCGTAATATTCAGATTTCCCAATTTCAAGTATTTGAGTTTTGGAAATTCATCATTACTCACATTCCACTCTTCTCCCTCAAAAGCCTTTGAAAGCAGTTTAAAAATTTCAAGGTTTGGTAATGCTGCGATCGCAGAAATTTCAACCCATGGCAGCCTAAACTTTGATAAGGTTAATTTCTTAAGGTTCGAGGGGAAGTTAAATTCACAAGGCAGAAGCACTCGGCCTTGATAAATCACATTGAGCGATTCAAGCTGATTCAAGAAATCCAAAACTGGAAATCGATTGCAAGATTCTCCCAAGTTCTCAGAATGACCCCAAGATTCCAAAAATATGCATTTTAGTTTTTGAAGGAAAGGAAAACTTCTCATTATGTTCCCTTTGTCATAAGAAAGGGATGGGGTGGATAAGGTCTGCAAAGGATCCAATTGGGACAAGTTAGAATCTGAGAAGGTACAGTTATCTATATGTGCATGCCTCAGTCCCTCCATACTGAAAAATGTATCTGGTAATGCTACCTCACTTTTTGTTCCTTTCACTAGGAAAGTTTCTAAGTTCCAGAGCTTGGAAATCCAAGAGGGCATGACCGTCATGTCACCTTGAAGTGACAAAAATCTCAAATGCACAAGCCTTTCTATTTTCGGAGGAAAGGTATTGCCAATGTTGATGCACCCCAAATCCAACACTCTAACAAGCCCTTTGACACCCCGAAATGGAAATGGACCTTCTTTGGGAAGAGGACTTTTCCAGGAGCGGTGCCAACCGGGTTCAGAAGAATATATCATTGTGCGGGTAAGGGAAATAGGTGGTATATACAGAATTAAATCTTCCTTATCCAGAACGAAATCTTCAAACCGCGATGCTACTGGCAAGAACTTTTCGGCTTTAGATTTGTCTCGACAGAAATGATATAGATAATCATGAATGTGACATGATTTCAGCCAGCCCTTTGAACTTCTTCTGGCCTCCATTACAAGGCTCCTCCCCATAAGATCATTCAGGTAATCTTGTACTACCTCCTCCGGTTTCTTCACCTCATCTCTTCGTAAAAATCCTTCACTAACCCATAACCATGTTAGTTTTGAAACTGAAATTTCTGTACTCATTGGCAATGCTGCAAAATATAGAAAACATTGTCTTAGATAACCTGCCATTTTTTTGTAGCTCAGTTCTATTATTTCATTGCAGTCGCCTACATCACGATTAGTTTCTGAACTAAATGCCTCTTCAGTAATGGTTAGCCAATCGCTGTCGTCCTCTAAATTGCCAAGAAACCCAGCTACCAAAACAATGGCCAGAGGTAGCCCTCGACAATTTGCGGCAATTTCCTTCCCAACTTCAGCAGGACAGTTCTCATTTGGAATTGGGGGTTTGCGAAATTCTTCTCGAGTGCATAAGCGAAGGTGATTATACTTCACTTGTAATAGCTCCCAACTCTCTTCCGGAGTCAACAAGCGAACCAAAAAAGGTTCATCAAACAATGGATCCTCATATTTTCTGCCGCTGGTAACAAGAATTCTGCTTCCTTTATGATTATCTGGAAAACACCTGTGCAACTCATGAAATATATAAGAATCCCACACTTCATCTAAAACGATGAGGTATCTTCTTCCATATAACTGTCTGCGTAAAAGATCAAGATAATCTAGCTCCTTCCACTCCTTTGACTTGTAAATGTCATTGCTCAGATCAATGATAGAAATTAAAATATCTTGGGCCAATTCACTCACCGTATTTCTAGGAGAAACAGAACCCCATGCTTGAATATCAAAGTGATCTGAAGTTCTTCCGTCATTGTAAATTCTTTTGGCAAGTGTTGTCTTACCAATCCCTGGCATGCCAATGACCGGAATGGTATTAAGCTCGGCCCCTCCACCAATTACCCGGGCCATTAATATTTCTATCTGGTCCTCCAAGCCTACAACTGCTTCATTAATGATTGGAGTGCTAGGTTTTGATGCTTGACAATCAATTGGGACATCCTTTTTTCCGGTAAAGATTTGCGAAAATTCAACAACTTCCTTGAAGAACCTAATTTCTTCAATGACATCGTCTAACTGATTGTTCCGCATAGGAGAAGGTTTAAGCACGAACATGTCCACAATATATTCAAATTCGACAAATAAATTGGTCATACGATCGCAAACATATAACACTTCCTCGCGCTTACCTTGTTGGTCAACATTACCTTCGAGAAAAGGTTTGAAATTTTTAATATCAAACAGTACAACTTTAATCTGATGTGCTACCGGAGCAATTGAATCAATCCTATGATCCAACAATCTCAGCAAATTCTGCGATACCAAATCTACACATCCCAAACTATCAATCTGGGAAAAGGGCAATGCTGGCTTTTGTGTGCCGATAGTACCCTCTAAGATCTTTGATGCCATAGGCTCCATCTTTTGCACCAAACGGGATATAGCAAGATCAAATTCTTTGCCCAAATCTTCATTTGTTTCTCGGTTGTCTAATGAGTTGATGAATGACCAAAACTCATTGACTACAAGATCAAATATAGTCAAGCTTTCATTATGGATATCACAGCATAAGATATATATCAGCAGTAACCTGAGCGAAATTTGGAGTTTTTGGACATGATCGATGTAGACAGGTAGATAGGACCAGGAATTGAGCTTGGTCATTGGTGCTTCTAGGATGAAATGAACAAAGCCGCCTGCAAAGACATCCAATTCCCTAGTGAACTCTATAGTTGGGTGTAAAAGTTTCAGGCCTCCAACATAAGAAATAATATCTGATTTAGCATGTTGTATGCTCTGTAGCAGATCTATCAGCATGAAACTAATGCAATCAGCCATATCCTCATCCAATTCATCTGCCAGACAAAGTAAAGCGATACAACATGATACTTTTTTTGTCACAACTGTAAAATGATTACAGAAATTGTTGAACTCATTGGACTCAAAATTAGAGTATTTTAGCATGAACGGAAGAAAACCTTTCAGAATTTTCAGAATTCTTTTGATAACTTCAAGTTTTTCCTTCACAGGAGCAACAAAATCTGCCTTGTAGTTTAACAAAAACTCTAGATTGTCAATGAGGGATTCGATATATCCAGCCGGGACTTGATCAGCAGATAGAACAACACCAAATGCTCGGACGAGCTTGGGAAGTAGTCTTAGAAATAAAATCATGTCTGGCTTGAGAAGCCAAATCTTTTGAAGTGTGTCATAACTAACACGATCCTGTTCAGAGCTTCCAATATCACAAAGCAACTGAAGGTCCCGACCTGCGTTTGTGATCAAAATCTGGAGACGATTGAAAAAATTTCTCACATCATTACCCTCATCCATGTGGATCCATGTACGGGCACCGCAAACAAGCAGTAACAGATATCTCAATTCCTTCCTAAGCATCTCTGTACAAACAGTTAAAGCCCCGGATTTCATAACTTCGTTTTCAATAAATTTGACAAGATCGAGAAGATCAACATACAAATCGTCCATGGCTTTGCAGATTAGAAATGCAGTAAGTAAATTGAAGAAAGTATGAAGGTCAACGCTGAATGAGTACTCCAACGGCCCTAATTGTCAACCATTTCTCTAGTGTTTAAAAAAATAAAAAATAAAAAAACTCCTCGGACCAAGTAGGGCTGTCAAATTTGGCCCAAACCCATATGACCCGTCCAATATTTCACGGGTTGGGCGAATGCTATATCTGATGATGGGTCATTATGGACGTTGCCCAAACTAACCCGTGTAATAAATGGGTCAACCCATAAAATTTACAGAACTCAAAGGTGCGCATGTACCTGATTGGTCAAGGACTCAACGTGGCAATCTCTTTACCCTTCTATAATTCTTTTATTTTAGAAAAGAAAGTATGTTTCTTTCTAATGATTTATCATTTGTTTTGCAGGACAGTACACAGTACTATGCTTTAGGGAATTTTCAGTTTTACTTTAAGGAATTAAACAAATTTATATTTGAGAAAAAATTAAATAAATACTACAAATTGATTTTTTTTTCTAACTTCCTATATTGTTTTTGTTTTTTAAATGTATGCTTTTTATTTTTATCACTAGTATATCTATCACTTTAATTAGTTTTCTAAGTATATGATCTTTATGTTTACTAGAAGTTTAACAATAACTGATATCATTAGGCAAATTGACCATATTGACCCATTTAGAAGAATGATAAAGTAACGTAATTATGTAATAAAAAGGTGCTTTATTTTTTTTTTGTGCTATATTTATTAACTTATAAAAAAGATTGTGAGTATAATTTATGAACTCATTTTAAATGCTAATCTAGTATTTATTCTAAAACAAAATACACTTCCTAAATGCCGACTAAGCAAAAGAATTCTGGTTTTATTGTTGTGCACCTATATACTCAACATAAAATATATTATACTCTCAATATTCAATAGATGAAGATATAAATAAAATGTTAATAAAATTTTAATCAGTTAGCAAGATATTTTGACTCTCTAAATAATGATTTCTGCGATTGGTTCTTAATTTCCTAAATAATTATCTAGTTCAGAAAACAAGATAAATGATGTACTTTCATTTTTATAGTTTCTTCTCAAAAGAACGATATAGGAAATATATCCATGTGTCTCATAATTCTTAATCACATTTCATCTAAATTAGTAAAAATTGTGTGGGGTGTCACATCTCCTTTTTCCTACACCCAAGGGTAAAAGGGAATTTTTCCAATTAAAGGACAATCAAAACGGGATTTATTATCAAAAGAATTCAGAGTCGCCACTTGGGAGATTTATGGTGTCCCAAGTCACCGGTTGAATCCCGAATCGAGGAAAAAATTGACTCTATTTAACAGTCCGCGAACCAGAAATCCAAGTAAGGAATTTTGTTAACCCGAGAGAAGGTGTTAGGCATTCTCGATTTCCGTGGTTCTAGCACGGTCGCTCAACTGTCATATTTAGCTTAATTATCTGATTTTAGAACATTTTGAACATATGTACAAATTTTAACTTTTAACCGCCTTTTTTTTATTTTAAAGAAGATTTAACATCGTCTAAAATACGTCTTTGGATCGCGCCACATGAAATGCACCCGCTATCCGAAACACATTTTATTCAACGTTATTAGGATTTGGATTTGGGTCACATGAAATGCACACCCGAGTTTAAGAAAGTCAATTATTAAAATAACGCGTCTAAAATGACTATGCGTTTGCAATTTGCGAGGGCCATGGAATTTTAACTAAATGGCACGCCTCGAATTCTAAGGATCAATACAAGATTAATTAAATGAAAGCCATGTGTCACACCTCCTTTTTGCGCGCCCGCCCCGAAGGGTTAGGGTGCGCGGGTGGAGTTTTTCCAATTTAAGTGACAATATTCGAAATGAGATTATTTATTTAATTCAGAGTCGCCACTTGGGAAAGGTTTGGCTTTTGGTGTCCCAAGTCACCGGTTTATCTTGAATCCCAAATCGAGGAAAATATTCGACTTTTCCAAATGAAGTCTGCGAACCAGAAATTCTAAGTAAGGAATTCTGTTGACCCGAGGGAAGGTGTTAGGCACCCTCGAATCCCGTGGTTCTAGCACGGTCGCTTAAATTGTTATAATGGCTAAATATCTGATTTAAATACATGTTATGACTTACGTGCTTTTATTAAGTTTAAAACCGCTTTTATCATTATCATTTATTTTTATAGAATTGCAACGTCGTGAAAATGCATCTCGAACCACGTCACAATCAATGCACCCGTAGTTGTTAACACATTTCGACTTCGTTGAGATTTGAATTTGGGTCACATCAATGTGCACCCGAATTTAAGAATATAATTTACTTAAACCGTGCCTGAAGAGTCTAGCGCGTTATTATTTAGTGGAGGACCGTGAGATTCGCTAAACGGCCTAGCCTGAATTCTAAAATATTTATTATGGTTATTTATCGAGGGCCCCGCAATTTTTGCATTTTTTATTTGGCGAGGCTCATCACTATTTTTAGAAAGGATATCCTAAAGTGGCTACATTTCTAATGCATTTGTCTCTAAAACTAGAAGAAAAGGTACATGCTAATTCAACTATAGGCTTTTGCCTAATTCGGATTCTTATCAATTTCTGATTGATTATTTACAAAGTGGAGGGATGTCATAACTTATGAAACATACTTTAATTGGACAAAGAAATTACACTCGAGATTTACCCAACATTATACTTGTGTCCAAACGTTTCTTGAATTGCAATTTACTAGACTTATTGGGGCTGAATTAAAGGAATTAACTGCTAGGCATTGTCACTAATGGGATTTGAATATAATATTATGTACTGCCCAACGAGTTATGATAAAAGAAAACTAAAATGAACAAGGAACATTTGTGTAAGGTGGAAATATTCTATTCTATGCATGTCGTTCAATTAAACGGGAATCCAGTCAAAATCTATACTAATTCTCCATGCCCTCTATGTATTGTATCGTTACATTTTTGTACTAGCAAACAACTACAAACTAAGAAGCTAGAGGCTAAACTTGATTGAGTATTATCTAACTAATCTTTCATTACTGAATCACACTAATCAATTTATACAATCTGAAGTCAGTATATCACAAGCATTACAAAACAGATATCTAAATCTTCTTCAAGAAACTCCTTTCATTTCATGCTTTTGAATTGTTACAGTTAACACTAAAGTTGGATTTGAAATGTGTACCTGGAAACACTGAAAATGCAAAGGAGAAGAAGAAAAAGATGGGGAAATCAGCAGCAGCAAGAAACAAAATAGCAGCAGCAGCAGGGCAAGATAGCAGCAGACAAAGCAATACAGCAAGAACAGGCTCGAGTGCAGAAATGCAACTATGGCCAATAGAAAGCAGTAGCCAAATGACAGCAACACCCAGTGGAGTAGACTCAGGACTCCAGACAGACCAAACCAGTAGTGAACCAAAAACACTCGACTAGTAGACACAACTGGAATTTCAAAGAATCAGAATTGATTTTGAACAAATTGAACAGCTGAAACCCAAACAATAATAGGAGGAAACAGTTTCTGATTGTTGATTGTACAACTTCTATCCCTTAACCTCTCTCTATCTGTGTTTGTGTTTTTCTTTTTCAGCTCTTAAGGTTCAGTCTCTATCCCCCTCTGTGTATCTATTTGTATTTCAGCTCTCTCTTTCAGAAATTCCTCACAGTCTGCCTATTTTCTTTTTTCCCTCTAATTCTAATCCCTTCTTTTCAGTCAGATGTCCTCTATCCCCTCTCAAATCTTCAGGGTTCTCTAGCCTTTAATCCTCTAGCTTCCCCCTTTTCCTTGTATGTCTATCCCCTTCTCTCTTTTAATGTGCTTCCCTTTTATAAACCTTAACATCAAACCTTTTACAGCCTGTTAAATTAATCAGATACCCCTCCCATGTGCCCATCTCTTTTCAGTTTCCACTCAGCTATTTAAGTATTAATCCCATGATTCCCTTGGCAGGCTTAACTTTTAAAGGGTTTAATACTTTTTAAACTAAAGCAAGGTATGGACAGTAGAATATATCTAACAGCATATGCTGTCAAACCATTTTTAACTTCAAAAACCTTTTTATGCAGGAAAACAGGTTGTGCACAAAGCACATGAGGTGCACCAATGCACATGCTGTGCATGAGTGCACATGCCCTCCAATTCAGAGTTTAAACCAAACATTCCTTTCTACATTACAAATCAATTCAACAGCTATAAGTAAGCAAAACTGGTTCTTAATTGATTCAGGCAAATGTTCAACAGAAACAAATCGATTTACTTTGTTTAGACAGTTGAAACTAATTGACGACACATGTCGACTCGACTATATTAGCATTAACATACACAATCGTAGCCAAAAATCAGACATTTAAACAGTATCGACACATGGTTCGAATTATACTGACTAAGCAGAAATGCACTCGAGGAGTCAACTAGTCAGTCCAAACTTGAAATTCAAACTAATTGCACAACAAATACATATGCCTTAGCAGAATATGAGGGGGGATTCAGACGAACACAGAGGTTCAGGTAAAGTGGACAAACAAAAGTTGATAAGATTAAAACAAAATATGAACAGACTTTTAAAACAAATCACACGGACTAAAATAAAGAAAAGAAAGCAGACTCACCTTAAAACTTGAAAAGTCAAAAGTTTGCACTCGGATTTGGACAGACCTTTCTTAAGGCTGAACGGACTTTAATCGAAGTGTTTCTCAGATGAGAAACACTTCAATTAAGGTCCATTAGACCTTAATCTCTTGGGCTCGGACGGACATGGGCCAGTGATGAAGAACTACAAAGTTTCAAAACTCAGATCCGGGATTCATGCTTCCCTGGTCAGATTCGGACCAAACCAAGTATGGTTTGGTCACGAGGGGGTCTGGGGAGTGTCTGGTGTGAAACTAAGGCAGATCGGTGTAGATTAGGTTCCGACTCGAATCTTCAAATGAAGATTCGAGAAGGTGGGATAGGATTCGAAGGGTGTGACTGGTAGATTTGGGTTCAGGACGGCATGGGGGTTCTATGGTGTTCAGGTGGAGGTCACCGGCGTTCATGCCGCCGGGTTTATAGTGAAGGTGTGCAGGAGCGGCTAGGGTTTGAGGGGAAGGGTTTGTGGAGACGAAGGCTGGGGTTCGGATAGGGGGGGGGGGCAGGGTAAGGTTATAGGCTTATATATGGAATAGGTGGGCTGATCTCAACCGTTGGATCAACTGAAATCAATGGCTTGGATCTAAGGGCTTAGGGGAAACGGTGTCGTTTCAACTAATGGGGGTTTGGGTTGATCCGGGTGGAAACGGGTCGGGTTTGTTGGTGGGTTACGGGGAATTGATCTTGGCCGTTGATCACTCTGAGATCAACGGCCCGGATCAGGCATGATCCAAACGACGTCGTTTGGACACCCTGGGTACTAAGTGGTCTGGACCGGGTAGGCCTGGGTTTTGGGCATTGTTTGTTTGGGCCAATTTTATTAAATTGGCCCAATCCGGAAGAAGAAGGGGTCCTTTCTCTTTTTTTTTATTTCTTATTTCTTTTTTTCTTATTTATTTTAAAACTAAACAAAAAATCAAATTAAAATTAAATACACACTCAATACAATTATTTGCACACACACTAAAATATTTCAAAACAAGTAAAATTAAATAAAACAAAATCACGGACAAAGATGCCTGTTTATGCTTTTCTATTTAAACCATATTACGGTTCAGATTATGCATGATACGTACACATTTTTTGAATTTGTTTTAATAAAGTAAATAAATAAAAATGGGCCGAAGTCACAAATAAATCAACAAAGTGCCGCACAGAAATCCAAAAATTGTACAGCAGGACTATATTTTTTATTTCTTTTTGGAGCGATTGTCGTGTGAAGCAAAAATCACGTGCTCACAGCTGCCCCTCTTTGTTCGGAAACACGAAGGGTTTTCGTGCAAAGATCAAGTGAGCGTGTATGAGCGATTTTTGCCTATAGACCACTCCGTATGAAGCATTTTTTTTGAAAGATCTGACCGAATCTTGCTTCAAAGATTTCCTACATATCCTGGGCTAAACAGGAATCAGGTCAATGTAGTTCGGGAGGTTTTGGTAGCTGGGACTAACATGGGATTGCAATGCTTGCTGCTACTGATGTTGCCGTTGTCACTGCCGCGTCACTGACCGCCTTATTACAACCAAACGAAAATTGGAAACTGAACTAACTACTTATATGCATGTCAACTGCTAGTTACAAGATTCCTATCTATGATTCTTTTGCGACTTGATCTTGGGTCTTAGCTGATTCTGCTTGTAGACTCCGATCTGAATCTTGATGCTTGCAAGTTGTAGGCGCCTATTTATTTCTGCGATACTGAATAGGACGGGGTTGGTAGAACTCGGGACCTTGATCAAATCTTGGAACGATCCACCTTCCATTTTCTCCGGTGTCTCGGGACATATTTTCTTTTTTCTTTTTCTTCTTAGACTCTGAGTTGAAGACTCATCTTGTGGGCTATTTCGATCCATGTGGCTCGAGGTTAGACCTGCGGGAGAAAACAAACGAACGAAATTTTTCTGCCCCAGTTCCACTAGGAAAATTTCGTTAATTATTCGCCAGGAAGTTCATAAAATTGATGAAGGGAAATAAAAATGCTTAGTTTAGGATTGGAGCCCTAATACCGACTAGTTGGGGAAAGGTTCAGTTTAGGGTTTAAAACCCTAATGCCGAACAAAGGAAGAATTAGGGTTTAAAACCCTAATGCTGACTGCATGGAAAAGAGTTCTCGGGTTATGCCGAAAAGATTCATCGAGTCATGCTGGGAGGATTCATCGGGTTATGCCGGGAAGTTTTATCGGATTATGCCGAAAAGATTCATCGGGTTATGCCGAGGGAATTCGGGTTATGCCGAAAAGATTCATCGGGTTATGCCGAGGGGATTCATCGGGTTATGCCGAAAAGATTTATCGGATTACGCCGAAAAGATTCATCGGGTTATGCCGGGAGATTCATCGGGTTATGCCGGGAAAATTTATCGGATTATACCAAAAAAGATTCATCGGGTCATGCCGGGAGATTCATCGGGTTATGCCGGGAAGATTCGTCGGGTTATGCCGAGAGGATTCATCGGGTTATGCCGGGAAATTCATCGGGTTATGCCGAAAAGATTCATCGGGTTATGCCGAAAGGATTCATCGGGTTATGCCGGGGAGATTTATCGGGTTATGCCGAAAAATTCATCGGGTTATGCCGAAAAGATTCGTCGGGTTATGCCGGGAGGATTCATCGGGTTATGCCGAGGGGATTCATCGGGTTATGCCGGGAAGATTCGTCGGGTTATGCCGAGAGGATTCATCGGGTTATGCCGGGAAATTCATCGGGTTATGCCGAAAATATTCATCGGGTTATGCCGAAAGGATTCATCGGGTTATGCCGGGGAGATTTATCGGGTCATGCCGAAAAATTCATCGGGTTATGCCGAAAAGATTCGTCGGGTTATGCCGGGATTTATCGGGTTATGCCGAAAAATTCATCGGGTTATGCCGAAAAGATTCGTCGGGTTATGCCGGGAGGATTCATCGGGTTATGCCGGGAAGGAAAAGAGTCCTCGGGTTATGCCGGGAATTTGGATAGAAAAAGCTCCTTGGGTTATGCCAGGGGAATCCGGGGTTTATACCGGGATAGTTGAGGAACGAGGTCCTATGCTACCATGATTCGTTTTTCTTTTGAGATGTTAATTTTTATTACCATGTCTTCTTTCCTTCCTTTGGTTCTCCCTTTCTCTTTTTTTTTTCTTTTTTTTTTGGTGAAGAAATGCACGAAAGAATTATGGGGAAACTTACCATTGGTCGTTCTCCCGCTGCAAGGCTGTTTCAATGCTTGTGTGCTCCATTTCTTTTGGGCTACACCAGCTTCATGCATGGCTGCTTCGAGTCGCACCTGTCTCAATTTCCTGGACAAAGAAAACATGGTCAGTTTGAAAATGGCGGTTGGTTTTGGGGCCTTGACCGTTCCAATTGCTTTGTCTTAGCCTAATCCTTGTTGAAAAACTCTGTCATTGATTAGATTTACATGCGAAAACCTTTGGACTACTCCGACTTGCGTTTCCCGATTTTGTGATGATCTGCCTTATAAGGCTTTGGTTTTTTCGTCCCGTTCTGCTTGGGGATTTTATCAGGGAGACTCTGTGGGGATTTGTACAAGAGGAAATTCCGTGTGGATTTGTTCAACGCGAACTCTGTGAGGAATTTTTTTTTTTTTTTTAACAAACTTGATGGGGATGTGCTGGGGTGGACTTCTTTGGGGAATTGTACGAGGGGGAAACTCCATGGGGGATTTGTAACAAGGGACACCCTGTGGGGATTTGTCGGTTTTGGAAACAAATCAACTACCATGGCAAGTCGGGATGGGACTGACGCGCCACTGAGGTCGTACATTTTATTTGATTCTTGCCAAACGGAGCCCTGTAAAACCGGTCCTGCCACCTTTCTTTGCGATTATTACGGAATGAAGAGTTAGATCAAAGAAAACTATGTAAAGGAGAACATATGAGTTTAAAGAGAAAAGCCCCTTTCGGGGGAAAAAAAAGACTTATCTGGAGTGTATGCCAGTTTCAAACTGACATGACATGCCTTTTGGACTGGATGCCCGACCTCCGAGAACTTGCATTTCCTCATGAATCAAAACAGATCTATATTTTTCAAAGCCTGGGAACCTTGCCAGGACTTTCTGAGGTGGAATCATCTTTTTGGCCGACAACGCCCTTTGCGGGTTTTCGCTAGTCGACCTCTCTCATTTCTCTTCTTACTGTCGCCTGCTAGTACTCTTTGCGAGTTTTTACTAAACAAGCTCTCTCATTTTCAATTTCTCTTCTCGCATCGCCTCACGGTGCCCAAAGGTTTTCACCGACAAGACTCTCTTATCTTTATTCTCCTCATTTGTTGTAGCGGACCCAAATAATTCCATCTTCCTATTTTGGAATGCTTCGTTGATTGATCAGAAGGACTTGAAAAAGGTTTGGGGTGAAAAGAATTTGGATTGAACTACAACTTTGGAACCTTTTGGGTGGGATTATTGCTGAATCGTTATAACTTCTGCCCCAGTTTCACTTTCGGGGGAATTCCTGGATTTTATTATTGGTGTGACTGAACCCCTAAGGAGAGGTTGCCTACGTATCCTTTCGGAATCAAGTCAGACGTAGTTCATACTCTTTTGGATTTTTGTTTTTTTGTTTATAATATTTTCTTATTTTTCCAATTCTTTTTTTTTTCAATAATATTTTCAGGTTCCAAAGAGGGTAATCCAAGAAAAGTAACCAGCTCAAATGGGTTTGCAAAGGGTTAATAGTGTTTGGGTAGCGAGAATGAAAGCCTTCGTCATCTCAAACTGTGCAAAGATATCGCCATGAGTGTTTTAGACATATCACCGCACCTGCTTTCCAAGCAAGGCTGACGTCGTTTCTTCCGACGTCGCCCAGATACAAATGCTCCGTTTGGTAACGTTTTTCGATGACGTATGGATCCCTCTCTTTTTGGTACAATTGCTCGTGACAAACCGCAGTAATTAAGGTTATCATTCTGTACGGGTCTAAACCCATTTACTGCTCTCAAACTCTGCTTTAGTGACGGACATTTTCTAAACCATGAACCAATTTTCTTTAGTTGTTCCTACTTTCCAAATTCTTTATATCTCAAATTTTGACTCATTATTTGAAGTCTGATCGGAGTTCTCGTGATCCGGGCATGAAGTCCGCAAACATGTCATGTTATTTAAAGCTGCATTTATCAGAATTGAAGAGAACACAAAAGAAAACATAGAAGAAGAAAGTGAGTAATCAAGCATGATTTCATTTCTTGGCATTTTGGGGAAGATAAGGAAAAAGGTCGACATTCAGGAAATTAAAAACATGAAACTGAAGAAAAACATCTGAGTCACCCTCGGGGGTTACTCGTGATGCAGAGAAAGTGGCAAGACAGGTTCATTAGGACTTCCGTTTGATCAAGAATGGCGTAGCCTTCTAGTTTTGAACTAGGTGCTCGGTCCCATGTACGATACTTCAACGGTGCTAGTGCCCTCTCCTGGCTGGACCATGTGTATTTCGCATAGCTTTTCCCTTGTCGCCTCACATATTCCCTGGCTCTCATCGAGCGGGGACACCTTATCATCTCCTTCTTTGTTGTATTTTGGTTCCTGTGGTATGCGTCCGACAAACACTGGCTCGTTCGGCCGAGGTTGTTTGATCGTCCCCCATACCATGGAGGCCTGCTTGAATACATCACTTATTCCTTTTTCTGGCTCCAGAGTTACCCTGGGTCCTTTTTCTGTATCAGCAATAGCGATTATGGCTTTAAGTGCAGGATCAACTTCCTCGTCTTCACAAATCATCCCAACTATCGGCCCGTTGTTGTGGGCGGGCAACGGATTATTGGTCACATTTGGGATATCCTCGTCTCTCAACACAATCTTCCCTTGGTCTAACAGATTCTCCACAGCTTGTTTCAATGTCCAACAGTCGTTGGTGTCGTGCCCTTCTACCCCTGAATGGTATGCACATCTGACACCCCGCCGATATGATGGTGATCCCGGGTTCTGCCCGTTCGGTGGTATGGGCTGCAACAAATTCATTTGGACAAGCTTAGGGAATAGGGTTCACCGATTGGTGTGTAGTTGGGTCTCCTGGGTGGTTCCCGAGGACGGAAATTATTTTGAGGAGGTCGAGGATTGTAGTGGTTTCGGTGAGGAGGCTGATTCCTAGGATGTGGGGCCTGCCCCCGATTGACTGGTTGTGTCCGCTGGATATAAGGCTGGGTGCTCATGACCATGTAGGGCTGAGGAGCGTAGGTCGCATTTTGGTGGGGGAAATAATGTTGCGAGGTTCTTTCCGAAGAACAAAGCCCGGGATTATGATATTCTCCCACCTCTGACACTGCCATGGATGTTTCCTCTTTTTTCTTCCCTCTTGCCATTCCTCCAGACCCGCTTTGGACGGCTTGGGAGGTTGCCCTTATGGCTGCCTGACTCAAAATTCTTCCCGTTTTCAAACCGTTCTCCACCATCTCTCCAATCTTAATCGCTTCTGCGAAAGGCTTTCCCATTGCTGACATCATGTTTTGGAAATAGTCGGACTCTTGAGCCTGGAGAAAAGTAGTGACCATCTCTATCTCGTCCATGGAAGGTTTTACCCTTGACGCTTGCTCACGCCATTTGATGGCGTATTCTCTGAAACTTTCCGAGGGTTTCTTCTTTAAGTTTGACAAAGCATTTCTGTCTGGCGCGATGTCGATATTATATTGAAACTGCCCTACGAAGTCTCTGGCAAGATCATCCCATATATGCCAGCGAGATATGTCCTGGTCCATATACCATTCCGAAGCGATTCCCACCAAACTTTCTCCAAAATATGCCATTAGCAGCTCTTCTTTTCCGCCGGCTCCCCGCAATTGATTGCAGTATTTTTTAAGATGCGCAATGGGGTCACCGTGCCCATCGTATTTCTCAAACTTTGGGGTCTTGAAACCCGCTGGCAGGTGCACGTGAGGGAACATGCATAGGTCGGCGTAAGAGACGCTCTTCTGTCCGCTCAATCCTTGCATATTCTTCAAACTTTGTTCAAGGCTTCTCATTCTCTTGGCAATCTCATTTTGTTCTGCAATTCTGGGGTTCTGATCCTGCCCGGGTGCAAGTTCGCACTGAGGCGGTAGAGGATTAGTGCTGGTAGCGAACCTAGTTGGTTCCATTGAGAACGATGGAGCTTGGAATGTAAAAGAGGATGAGTCAAAGCTTGGCTTGTACGTGGTAGGCTGTGCCGTAATCGGGCAAGGCGATGCAGTAAAGATGTTCATGCTTGCATCAGTGGATGACATTCGGGGATGAGGCTCAGAAGGCGATCCAGCAGAGAAGGCTGAGGTGGCTGGGTACCCGAATGGGGTAGCAGGATAATTTATGGGGACATTAGAAGTCCCACTTGACCTGGAGAATAATTCAGGGAATCCGGGGACGACACTTGGCGGCTCTTTCCCATTATTCCAATCGTCCAGCATTTCCAACATGCGGAGCCGTAGGATTCTATTTTCCTCCGCAGTTGCGGATTCAGGTGTGAGGACGGCTGAGATCGAGCTTTCCTCGGAAACAGGGATTGTTTGCAATGGAATTTCTGAAGACATTTCCACACTTCCTTTTGACCTGGTGAAGTAAGTGTGAGTACTGCTTCTGGTCCTAACAACAGGTAGTTGAACACTTCTCCTTGACCTCGTGAAGTATGAGTGCGAGGCCAGACTTTCACCAAACCAACCGTCTTTTCAAAACCCTGGAAATACTCATCGACAAACGCACGGTTAATTTGCAGCAAATAACAGACAATTAATCTCACGTTGGGCATGATGCACCTATACAGTTAAGTGGATTACTATATATTTGCTACGAGAGCATGCGTCATTCCGGCATTTTTCCTCTTATTGGTTCTTCCCCTTTTTATTATTATTATTATTATTTTTTTGTTTTTCTTTTATTTTGCAGTAAAAGAAATGCGACCGGATCCGATGAGGATTGCCTACGTATCACGATGCCTACGTGAATCAGATCATTACGTAGTTCGAAACTAACAAAAATAAAGAAGCAAGTGCTCATTTAGCATAGGGCTCAAAAGACTATTCTTTGTTTATTTACTTATACAAAATTCCTTTTTTTTTAAGAAAGACTTCTACAATTTATTTGCTTTTGTCTTGAATTCTGGAAATTTATCAAGAAAAGAAAATATGTTTGGTCGTTTTTTTTTTTTTTGTTTTTTTTGTTTTACCTTTTCTACGGAAGAAAGAATGTATATGATGTTGCCCCTTAAATTTTGAAAGAGGGACTTTTAAGAAAATGATGTGAAATTCTGAGTTTTATTTATTTACAAAATCACTTCTAAAGAAAAATCCTAATATTTCGAAATTCAAATTTTCAAATATATATTATTTTGTTTTTTTTATATTTTTTTTTATTTTAAAAAAAACATTTTACAAAAGCGAGACTAAAGCAAAGAGTATTTTTTTAGATTTTTATTGTTGGTTTTTAATTCTTATTACATTATTTCATATGAAAGACTTCAGAAAGAAAGAGACTATTTTTTTTATTTGAGTTTAAGAAAACCTTTATATTATTTTTTTTTTAATATTTTCTAAAGAAAAAACTAAAGGGAAATTTATTTAATTTTTTGATTTTTTGAAAATTGGGGCCAGAACCGATGAGGTTTGCCTACGTATCTCACATCCGGTGAGAATCAGACCCGCGTAGTTCGGTCAGATCAAAATAGGGGAAACAAAAATAAAATCCTTTAAAGAAAAGAAGAATAACCCTTTTTTTTATATGTTTTGTTTTTCATTTTATTATTTATTTTTGAAAAGAGACCAAGGAAATATTTACACATTTTAAATTTCCTCTTTTTTTGAAATTTTGAAAATCTTTTAAAGCGGTGCTACAAATGAAACAAAATTTTTTTTTTTCGATTTTTTATTTATATATTTTTTGGATTTTGAAAGTGATTAAAGGAATAGTCAAACTGAAAGGCAAGCTTTTTTTATTTTTTTTTATATCTTAGAAAATTCCGGTTAGGTTTGACATCACTCGGACATGGTTTTTTTTTCAAAAGAATAAGTAATTATCTCCCTATCCTGCTATTCTTTTTATTTTGAAAATTTTTCGGAAACCGGTCAACATGCAGATCTGAAACAAATAGATGCGCACAACAAACAGGATGCAGCAAGATGGTCTTTTTATTCCAGGTTGCCTGTCCTAGACGGACCCAACCCCTGTGTTGAGTCCCCTATGTCAAATGCAACATGATGCAGATAAGCGTTCCTACTAGGGATCCGGCATGAGGTTTCGTTATACTAGGTTTATAACCTGGGTAGATGTTCTAGACTGTGTACCCGAGCGGACAACTCGAGTCGAGGAGGGGCAACTTACCGGGAACCAAAAGGCCGTCCGGCTTCGTAACTTATCCGTCCTCTTTCTTATTTCAGGTATCGACACTAACAGAATAGGGAGCCTCGACCAGCGAGCTTCTCCCCGGAGGTAAAGAGAGAAGGGTTCGGCACAGTTTATACACAGTTCAGATAATATCAAAGTAGTAAAAAAACATTGTAGCACGTTATGTCAAAACATGTAATAAATATCAGATAATAAAGCCAAATATAACAAATATTCTAAGCTCGAATTCTTGAACCCTGAACCGGAGGTTCTGGGTACCCCTTTGTAAATATTCCCCAGCAGAGTCGCCAGAGCTGTCACACCTCCTTTTTGCGCGCCCGCCCCGAAGGGTTAGGGTGCGCGGGTGGAGTTTTTCCAATTTAAGTGACAATATTCGAAATGAGATTATTTATTTAATTCAGAGTCGCCACTTGGGAAAGGTTTGGCTTTTGGTGTCCCAAGTCACCGGTTTATCTTGAATCCCAAATCGAGGAAAATATTCGACTTTTCCAAATGAAGTCTGCGAACCAGAAATTCTAAGTAAGGAATTCTGTTGACCCGAGGGAAGGTGTTAGGCACCCTCGAATCCCGTGGTTCTAGCACGGTCGCTTAAATTGTTATAATGGCTAAATATCTGATTTAAATACATGTTATGACTTATGTGCTTTTATTAAGTTTAAAACCGCTTTTATCATTATCATTTATTTTTATAGAATTGCAACGTCGTGAAAATGCATCTCGAACCACGTCACAATCAATGCACCCGTAGTTGTTAACACATTTCGACTTCGTTGAGATTTGAATTTGGGTCACATCAATGTGCACCCGAATTTAAGAATATAATTTACTTAAACCGTGCCTGAAGAGTCTAGCGCGTTATTATTTAGTGGAGGACCGTGAGATTCGCTAAACGGCCTAGCCTGAATTCTAAAATATTTATTATGGTTATTTATCGAGGGCCCCGCAATTTTTGCATTTTTTATTTGGCGAGGCTCATCTCTATTTTTAGAAAGGATATCCTAAAGTGGCTACATTTCTAATGCATTTGTCTCTAAAACTAGAAGAAAAGGTACATGCTAATTCAACTATAGGCTTTTGCCTAATTCGGATTCTTATCAATTTCTGATTGATTATTTACAAAGTGGAGGGATGTCATAACTTATGAAACATACTTTAATTGGACAAAGAAATTACACTCGAGATTGACCCAACATTATACTTGTGTCCAAACGTTTCTTGAATTGCAATTTACTAGACTTATTGGGGCTGAATTAAAGGAATTAACTGCTAGGCATTGTCACTAATGGGATTTGAATATAATATTATGTACTGCCCAACGAGTTATGATAAAAGAAAACTAAAATGAACAAGGAACATTTGTGTAAGGTGGAAATATTCTATTCTATGCATGTCGTTCAGTTAAACGGGAATCCAGTCAAAATCTATACTAATTCTCCATGCCCTCTATGTATTGTATCGTTACATTTTTGTACCAGCAAACAACTACAAACTAAGAAGCTAGAGGCTAAACTTGATTGAGTATTATCTAACTAATCTTTCATTACTGAATCACACTAATCAATTTATACAATCTGAAGTCAGTATATCACAAGCATTACAAAACAGATATCTAAATCTTCTTCAAGAAACTCCTTTCATTTCATGATTTTGAATTGTTACAGTTAACACCAAAGTTGGATTTGAAATGTGTACCTGGAAACACTGAAAATGCAAAGGAGAAGAAGAAAAAGATGGGGAAATCAGCAGCAACAAGAAACAAAATAGCAGCAGCAGCAGGGCAAGATAGCAGCAGACAAAGCAATACAGCAAGAACAGGCTCGAGTGCAAAAATGCAACTATGGCCAATAGAAAGCAGTAGCCAAATGACAGCAACACCCAGTGGAGTAGACTCAGGACTCCAGACACACCAAACCAGCAGTGAACCAAAAACACTCGACTAGTAGACACAACTGGAATTTCAAAGAATCAGAATTGATTTTGAACAAATTGAACAACTGAAACCCAAACAATAATAGGAGGAAACAGTTTCTGATTGTTGATTGTACAGCTTCTATCCCTTAACCTCTCTCTATCTGTGTTTGTGTTTTTCTTTTTCAGCTCTTAAGGTTCAGTCTCTATCCCCCTCTGTGTATCTATTTGTATTTCAGCTCTCTCTTTCAGAAATTCCTCACAGTCTGCCTATTTTCTTTTTTCCCTCTAATTCTAATTCCTTCTTTTCAGTCAGATGTCCTCTATCCCCTCTCAAATCTTCAGGGTTCTCTAGCCTTTAATCCTCTAGCTTCCCCCTTTTCCTTGTATGTCTATCCCCTTCTCTCTTTTGATGTGCTTCCATTTTATAAACCTTAACATCAAACCTTTTATAGCCTGTTAAATTAATCAGATACCCCTCCCATGTGCCCATCTCTTTTCAGTTTCCACTCAGCTATTTAAGTATTAATCCCATGATTCCCTTGGCAGGCTTAACTTTTAAAGGGTTTAATACTTTTTAAACTAAAGCAAGGTATGGACAGTAGAATATATCTGACAGCATATGCTGTCAAACCATATTTAACTTCAAAAACCTTTTTATGCAGGAAAACAGGCTGTGCACAAAGCACATGAGGTGCGCCAATGTACATGCTGTGCATGAGTGCACATGCCCTCCAATTCAGAGTTTAAACCAAACATTCCTTTCTACATTACAGATCAATTCAACAGCTATAAGTAAGCAAAACTGGTTCTTAATTGATTCAGGCAAATGTTCAACAGAAACAAATCGATTTACTTTGTTCAGACAGTTGAAACTAATTGACGACACATGTCGACTCGACTATATTAGCATTAACATACACAATTGTAGCCAAAAATCAGACATTTAAACAGTATCGACACATGGTTCGAATTATACCGACTAAGCAGAAATGCACTCGAGGAGTCAACTAGTCAGTCCAAACTTGAAATTCAAACTAATTGCACAACAAATACATATGCCTTATCAGAATATGAGGGGGGATTCAGACGAACACAGAGGTTCAGGTAAAGTGGACAAACAAAAGTTGATAAGATTAAAACAAAATATGAACAGACTTTTAAAACAAATCACACGGACTAAAATAAAGGAAAGAAAGCAGACTCACCTTAAAACTTGAAAAGTCAAAAGTTTGAACTCGGATTTGGACAGACCTTTCTTAAGGTTGAACGGACTTTAATCGAAGTGTTTCTCAGATGAGAAACACTTCGATTAAGGTCCATTAGACCTTAATCTCTTGGGCTCGGACGGACATGGGCCAGTGATGAAGAACTACAAAGTTTCAAAACTCAGATCCGGGATTCATGCTTCCCTGGTCAGATTCGGACCAAACCAAGTATGGTTTGGTCACGAGGGGGTCTGGGGAGTGTCTGGTGTGAAACTAAGGCAGATCGGTGTAGATTAGGTTCCGACTCGAATCTTCAAATGAAGATTCGAGAAGGTGGGATAGGATTCGAAGGGTGTGGCTGGTAGATTTGGGTTCAGGACGGCATGGGGGTTCTATGGTGTTCAGGTGGAGGTCACCGGCGTTCATGCCACCGGGTTTCTGGTGAAGGTGTGCAGGGGCGGCTAGGGTTTGAGGGGAAGGGTTTGTGGAGACGAAGGCTGGGGTTCGGATAGGGGGGCAGGGTAAGGTTATATGCTTATATATGGAATAGGTGGGCTGATCTCAACCGTTGGATCAACTGAAATCAATGGCTTGGATCTAAGGGCTTAGGGGAAACGGTGTCGTTTCAACTAATGGGGGTTTGGGTTGATCCGGGTGGAAACGGGTCGGGTTTGTTGGTGGGTTACGGGGAATTGATCTTGGCCGTTGATCACTCTGAGATCAACGGCCCAGATCAGGCACGATCCAAACGACGTCGTTTGGACACCCTGGGTACTAAGTGGTCTGGACCGGGCAGGCCTGGGTTTTGGGCATTGTTTGTTTGGGCCAATTTTATTAAATTGGCCCAATCCGGAAGAAGAAGGGGTCCTTTCTCTTTTTTTTATTTCTTATTTCTTTTTTTCTTATTTATTTTAAAACTAAACAAAAAATCAAATTAAAATTAAATACACACTCAATACAATTATTTGCACACACACTAAAATATTTCAAAACAAGTAAAATTAAACAAAACAAAATCACGGACAAAGATGCATGTTTATGCTTTTCTATTTAAACCATGTTACGGTTCAGATTATGCATGATACGTACACATTTTTTTGAATTTGTTTTAATAAAGTAAATAAATAAAAATGGGCCGAAGTCACAAATAAATCAACAAAGTGCCGCACAGAAATCCAAAAATTGTACAGCAGGACCAGTTTTTTTATTCTTTTGGAGCGACTGTCGCGCAAAAACAAAAATCACGTGCTCACACCATGCAATTATCATTTTTGTTTGACATATCACACCTCAATTCTAAATTAAAAAGATTAATTCAACTATATTCGGAGGGCCAACGATTTTTATTTAGACGACACACCTCCATTTCAATTGGAAAGCCTAATTAATTAAAAGAGAAAATTTATCAAAAAAAAAAAAATGGTGATTCTGAACTTTAGACCTAAACTTTGAATTTACTTTAAATCACAAATCCATCGGGAGATGGACTCCCTAGACTCCAATCACTGACCCTATATACAAAGGGAAGTAACCAATTCCATCTCAGGCCCAATCCTGGGCCCAAGTCTTTGGGGCGGCTTGGTCATCAGCGGAAAAATAGGACCGCAGATCGAGTCCCTACCCTTGCACGCATTGAATTATTTAAAGACAAACGAGGTGAATCCAAATCCTGAGCTTTACAAAACTAATTTGAAGTCGCCTAAGCCTTTACTTGACCAATTGATCCATTTGGCCCAAACGATATACATGACTGAATTTGCAATGTTCGAATTTAATGCTTAGTCTATTCCCAGCAGATGACTTCAAACCAATTTAAATCAAACAATGACTCCTGCTTGAACAATACATAACTTATGATGGGCTTCCCTTTTAAAAGACATTATGTAAATAACCAAGCCAAATTTTATTTAAAAAAAAAAAGATACACAGGCTTATTCATGCTAAGTGTCCACATAATTGCACCAATTAGGATAGCAACCATGAAACTTTAATCTCTTAACTAATTAATCAATATTCTCGACTGAATATATCCATACCTTTAAGGATCAATATGACAACCTGAGAGTACAAAAGAAACAGCAGATGCTTTTAACCATAACAATCTTCTAGCTTCTAAGAAAAAGAATGACTAGCAAAATCAGCAAGACTCGAGTTTCCAATCAGTATTAAACTTAGGAATCAAAACAGAAAACAGAGGGGCTCACTCCAGTCGAACACACGATCCATCTGAAATCCAGAGTGGCTATTTTCAGGCTTAATGCTCATTAACAACTTGAACACATATGAATTCAGTCTAAGATTTCCACATAGCAGTCTTGACATGCCTCGAACCATACTATTTTAAAGTTTAAAGCAGTCCGTTTATTTACATAGAGTTCAAACAATATTACAACCCCAGTATTCTGAAATTATACACTAGATCTAAACAACTACATCACACTAAGTTATTAGCATGAATCAACACTTAACATAAACCAGAAGTTAAATCAAACGAGATGAAGCATCTAATTCACATATAATGGTAAGAATATACAATAGCTATATTAGAACTTTAAGAAGTCAATTCAAATTTAAACTTGAACTTCCAAATCTCCCTACATGCTAATCAATGCTCAATTCCATGATAAGTTTTGATAGTGTACCTGGATATTATAAAAGGAAAAGGGGTAATCACAGTAAACAGCAGCAGCAGTAGCATTCAACACAAGTAAATGAACCAGCAGACTAGTTTTGAAACCAAAAGATGAGATACAATAGTCCAGACCCCAATTTCAGTCTCAATGAATTAGCAGACCCCAAACCAGACTCAAATTAAACCCCTTTTAGTATCAGCTAACCAGAAATTACTTCCATACTAGAGGAAAACTTCAGAAAATACCAAATGAGCTCAATGAAATAGTATATTTTCCTAAAATTCTGCAACCGTTTCTGATTTTTTCTATCTCTTTGCTCTCTTCTCTATCAATGTCTATCACTCTCTATTTTTTAGTATTTTTCAGAGTATCTCTGTATATCACTGTGTGTTGATTTTTAGCCCCTTTAAATAGGCATTCAGCTTAGTGTCTTCTCCATTACCAATTCACTTTTTCATTTCTTTAATCATCCACTCAATTGTTCACTCAATTATACACTCAATTATCCACTCCATTAGTGCAATCCTAACCCTACTATCCACTAGAAACTTCTTTAATTAGGTAAACACTTGAATTAAACTTACATTATTAGTCGATTATTATACATATTTAACTAAACTCAAGCTAAACCTTAATTTAACTGTTCAAATTATTACACGAGATATGATTTCTAAATTCTAAAGAAACTGACCACACGAACTTATGAAACCAAAAACAAATTTACCAAACATTCTGAAAAACAAAACAACGAATAGAAGATAGTTTATACCAGAAGATTGGTCGAGTTTTCAATTGAAATCGACTTGAGAAAAGAAAAAGAGACGGGGAAAGACGAACACTAGAATAATAATAACGAAAATAAACAAAAACTAGGAAAGAACTCACCGAACAGGCTCGAACTTGGAATTGGCACTCTAAATCAACCCAAAATAATACCAAACGTTTGTTCTTGGTACAGAACAAACGAGCGTCATTATTTTGTGATGAAACAGGCCTGAATAAGCCCAGAAATCCAGCCAAATGATATTTCATGCACTGGTCAGATCTTTAGGGTTCTAAGGCTCGAACTTAGATTCGATATTTGAAGAGTTCTGGATACATTCGAGGGAAACTAATGATATATTGGGCATGAGGAGGTTGTGGAGGTTATGGGGTGTTAGTTTGGGGTCGATTGGGTAAACTAATAGTTTGGGTCCGATCTTTGATCTGAAATTCGAGGGATTCGAGGGGGATTTGAAGGGAATGGATTATGGATTTAGAAAGAGGAGATCAAAAGGGTTCCATGGTGTAAAACTGGGGGTGATTGGAGGTTGTCCGTTGCCGTTGGCGATTTCCGGCGGGCGGCAGACGGTGGTGTAAGGTGGTGTATATATTTGATCTCTGAAGAGAGACGAGTGAGGGGTTGGTATATTAAAATGAATGATTAATTTGAGCTGTTGGATGATCGAAATCCAACGGCTGTGATTGAATCCTTAATCAGAACGGGGTCATTTTGGTTACATGGGTGCTGGACCGATTCAGGGGCGGGTCGGGGTCGGGTAATGGGGAAGGCTTGGGACCGTTCGATCAGGCTGATTCAACGGTTCCGATTAATTGAACCCAAACGACGTCATTTGGCAGAGGCTGAAAACGGACCGGGTTGGGGAATGGATTGGGCTGGGATGGGTTTGGTTTAACCGGGTGCAAGGATTTAGGCCTATGTAATTTTATCAAAACAGCCCAGCCTGTTTCTTTTCTCTACATTTTTTCAAAATTCTTTTTTCTTCTTTTCCCAAAATTAAAATAAAAATCTAAATTAAATTATAAAACTTAAAAAATACTAATTAACTCTAAATAATAATTATCACAAATAATTCAATACTAAATTAAAATAAAATCACAAATATTGACTAAAAATGCAAAAATATGTTATTATTATTTTTTTTTGAATTTTTCCTTTTTTGTAAAATATCTAATTATTAATTAATTCTAGAAAAGGTAAAAATCAAATCTTAAGTGTAGTTGCTATATTTGTTTTTTGTATTTTTAATGTATTAATTAAATTAAACATGCACACAAAAATATGCAAATAATCAGAAAAATGGCACAATAATTCCTAAAATAATACATAATAATAAAAATCCTAATTTTGAAAATTCTTTTGGAGTAATTCATGTGAGACAAAAATCACGTGCTCACAGCTGCCCCTCTTTGCCCGAAAACACGGAGAGTTTTCGTGCAAAGATAAAGTGAGCAGATATGAGCGATTTTTGCCCGTTTTAATACTCCATGGGAAGCATTTTTGAAAGATTTGACTGAACCTCTACTTTAAAAGGTTTCCTACATATCCTTGGCTGTAAAGGAATCAGGTCAATGTAGTTCGGGAAGTTTCGGTAGCTGGGACTACCATGAAGTTGTGGTTTCACTGTTACTGTTGTTGTTGCTGATACTGCTTACTGACCTCCTTATTACACCATGACAAAAATGAAGAAGCTCGACTAAGCTATAATTTATGCTTTACAAAGATTTATTTTCAAACTTTGGTCTTGTGACTGTTGTTTCCTTGTTGACTTGTATTTTCTTCAGAAGTTCCTTTGTTGTTGACTCGAATTGTATTTTTGAGATGCTTTCCCTCTCTTCCAGGTGGGTGCCTCATTGCTGAACCTTTTAAATGTCTTCCTTTGACTATTATTTCCTTTCCTCTGTTCTCTATGCGGGCTACTGATTACTGAAACTTGATGTGTATTCCCTTGCTCTCCAAGTGGGCTCCTGATTGCTGAACTCGAAATGTATTCCCTTGTTCTCCAGGCGGGCTCCTGACTGCTGAAACTTGAATGTATTCCCTTGTTCTCCATGTGGGCTCCTGACTGCTGAAACTTGAATGTATTCCCTTGTTCTCTAGGTGGGCTCCTGGCTACTGAATCTTCAACTGTTGTTCCTTGTTCTCCAGGTGGACGCCTGATTGTTGATACTTCAACTGTTGTTCCGTGTTCTCCAGGTGGACGCCTGATTGCTGATACTTCAACTGTTGTTCCTTGTTCTCCAGGTGGACGCCTGATTGCTAGTACTTGGTCACGCTCTTATCTTTAACATCCGTGTTGTTCTCCATGTTCTTCAGATGGGCACTCGACTTCAACAAAATAGACAAAACAAAAGAAAATTTTCTGCCCCAGTTTGGTAGCTGGGCACATCTGTGAGTGTTAAATTGAATCATATTGCCAAATATTACTAAGAATTTGAAAGCTAGGTCCCATTATCCAGGGGGTCCTGACAACTCTTAACTAAACGACAATTTTAAATCTAAGCTATATCTTTTAAAGGTATGACTTCCGCTAAATCTTGTTATCTAAGAAGGTCTTAAACTACTCCCCATTATCCAGGAGGGTCTTGACAACTCTTAATTAAACGACAATTTTAAGGCTAATTATATCTACTGAAGGTATGTCTTATGCTAAATCTTGTTATCCAAGCTAGTTTTAAACTACATCCCATTATCTAGGAGGGTCCTGACAACTCTTAAATCAAACAACAATTTTAAAGCTAAATTATATCTACTGAAGGTATGTCTTATGCTAAATCTTGTTATCCAAGCCAATTTTAAACTACGTCCCATTATCCAGAAGGGTCCTGACAACTCTTAAATAAAGTCTTATCTTTAAGAGTGACAATTTTACGGCTAAATTATATTACCCTACAACATAACTTATGCTAAACCCTGTTATCTAATGGAAATCTCAAAGCTAGGTCCCATTATTCAGGAGGATCCTGAAAACTCCTAATTGAATCCTATCTTAAACACGCATACTTTGAAACCAACTTATATTCCTTTGGGGTACATTTATGGTAGATTTTTCTATTTACGATTGTTTCGATTTTTTAAACTAGGTCCCATTTTCCAGGAGGGTCCTAAGAATTCTGCAATCAAACTTGCCTGGTACTTGTTCTCCTTACGGGGTGATTTCCTAAAACAAATGCCATCTTTGCCCCTGTTTTAAATCAAAGAAAATCTTGTCAGTTTAAAACGTGGTGGTTAGTTGTGGCATTCTTGCTGGGGGTGGTTTTCTCTTTGCTAGGCTTTGCTTCGTTCTGATTGTCTTGAATATGGTCGAAGGATTGTTTTGACCTTCTAACTGATCCTTAACTGCAGGATCCCCAACTGTTGTTCTCCATTTCTAACCTTTCTGTCTGAATTCGTACATCTCCCACGACATTACTGAACCATTCCACCGATTTAACTTTTGCTTACACCATATGTCCCACTTTTCATCATATTATCTCTGGCATGTCCTAGCCGCATTTTGCTTTGTGCAATTTCGAAACTGGTAGTAGACTTTGAAATTCCTTCTTATTTGTTGAAACAAGGCTAAACTTGGAAGAGCTTTAGAAGAGTAAAATTAACAGCAATGAAATGCAACAATTTTGAGAATTAAGAATAAAGAAGAAAATCCAAATTTGGATGATTGTTGGGGATATGAAAAGGAACTAATCTGAGTGGATTCACTAGCACCAATGATCATGGTATTCATTTTGGATTAATCAACCCAGTCTATTTAACCAATCTCCTTTCCAATTGTTTTACTTTGTGCTCAAAGATTTCCACAACCCAATTTTTACTTTCCGCCAACTTACAGACCTTGTTCGACTTGCAGTGCCCTGAAGGGTTTTCACCAACAAACCTCTCTCATTTGTTTATTCCTTAATTCCTTGTCGCCTCATGGTGCCCGCGAAGGTTTTCACCGATAAGACTCTCTCATTTTTACTTTCTTTCAGCTTTCGTCACCTCATGGTTCCCATAAGGGTTTTCACTAATGAGACTCTCTCATTTTTACTTTCTCTAAGCTTTCGTCGTGTCATGGTGCCCATGAGGGTTTTCACCAATAAGATTCTCTCATTTTTTGATTTCTCTTGATTAAACCGGAGTGTTGCCCCTGATATGAATTCTTTTTACTTGCTTGATTTGGCATCTCTCGAAGACTGATCGGGAGATCTTTCTTTGGACAGCTATGTGGGTTCTTGGATATGTTTGGAAAGAAAATGGTATCAAAAAAGGCTTCAAGTATCTCAAATGGGTTAGAATTACAACTTTTTGAATCAGATTTCCTATCACAATCACAACTTCTGCCCCGGTTTCTTGCTTGGGGATCTTTTGATATTTTATTTTACTATCACCAAGTAGTGAGGCTGCCTATAACAACAACAACAACAACCTAGTGTAATCCCACAAGTGGGGTCTGAGGAGGGTAATATGTACGCAGACCTTACCTCTACCCCGAGGGGCAGAGAGGCTGTTTCCAGGAGACCATCGGCTCAAGAAGGCAACAAGAGACACTATATTAGTACTATCAATAGACTCATAATAAAATAACATAAAATCCATAACATAACATAAATACCATAAAATAACAAAATAACAACAATATAAGAAATATAAGAAATACGAGAAAGATGTAAGGTATACTAATAACCAACAGATAAAGCCTATCATCAGTAGCTGATCAGTAGCATCCTAAGACTAATTCCTAACTGGCTAGTCTCACTCTAGTGTGTTGTAGAAAAAATCACAATTTCCCTTAACCTACAACCTTAATGCCCGACCTCCACAATTCCCTGTTTAGGGCCATGTCCTCAGTAACCCTAAGTCGCGCCATGTCCTGCATGATCACCTCTCCTCAATACTTCTTAGGTCTCCCTCTACCTCTCCTCGTACCCACCACATCCAGTCGCTCACACCTCCTCACCGGTGCATCAGTGTTCCTCCTCTGAATGTGCCCGAACCATCTGAGTCTTGCTTCCCGCATCTTGTCCTCCATGGGGGCCACACCCACCTTCTCTTGAATATCTTCATTTCTAATCTTATCCTTCCTTGTATGCCCGCACATCCACCTCAACATCCTCATCTCTGCAACTTTCATCTTCTGGATGTGTGAGTTCTTAACCGGCCAACACTCGGTCCTATACAACATAGCAGGCCTAACCACTGCCCTATAAAATTTACCTTTTAGTAACGGTGACACTTTCTTGTCAAACAGGACTCCCGTCGCTAACCTCTATTTCATCCACCCCACCTCTATACGGTGTGTGACATCCTCGTCTATCTCCTCGGTCCCCTAAATAAACGACCCCAGGTACTTGAAACTACCCCTCTTAGGGCTGCCTACGTATCCTTAACAGGAATCAGGTCAAATGTAGTTCACACCTGAATTTCCTTGTTGTTATACTTTTTCACTTTTTTTTCTTTTCTCTTTTTTTTTTCTTTTTCTCTCTTTTTCGTTATTGATTCCAAAAGAGGGGTATGAAAGAAATAAATAAGGCTCAAAAGGGGGAACAAAGGGTAAAATGTTTAGATAGCAGAACAAATTGTCTTCGTCATTTCAATCTTTGAAATAATGCCAAATACAAACAATCAACAATTATACCAAACAATCAACAATTATACCAAATAATACATAATATCTCTTTACTGCATCAGAATTGATAGCCATGTCTATGAATTTTCCTTCGATATCTGTTAAACATAAAGCACCATTGGACAATACTCTGGTCACAATGAATGACCCTTGCCAATTTGGGGCGAACTTGCCTTTTGCTTCAGCCTGGTGTGGAAGAATACGTTTCAGCACTTGCTGGCCCACTTCAAACTTCTGGGGACGCACCTTTTTGTTGTATGCTCTTGCCATTCTCTTTTGATATAACTGGCCATGACATACAACTGCCAATCCTTTTTCATCAATCAAGCTCAACTACTCCAAACGGGTTTTGATCCATTCATCATCATCAATCTCGGCCTCAGCGACAATCCGAAGGGATGGGATTTCAACTTCCGCAAGTATCACTACTTCAGTTTCATATACCAACAAATAAGGAGTTGCACCTACTAAAGTACGGACAGTAGTGCGATAACCCAATAACACAAATGGTAATTTTGCGTGCCATTGCCTGGAACCTTCTACCATTTTTCGAAGTATCTTCTTTATATTTTTGTTGGCTGCCTCGACTGCTCCATTCACCTTGGGACGATATGGGGTAGAATTGCGATGTGTAATCTTAAAATGTTGACATACCTCTTTCATCAAATTACTGTTAAGCTTAGCATCATTATCTGTGATGATCACCTTTGGGATTCCGAATCGACAGATGATATTTGAGTGAACAAAATCGACCACTGCTTTCTTGGTCACTGATTTGAAAGTTTTGGCTTTAACCCACTTGGTGAAATAAACAATGGCTACCAGAATGAGTCTGTGCCCATTGGATGCTGCTAGCTCAATTGGTCCAATGACATCCATGCCCCAAGCAACGAAGGGCCATGGTGCCGACATCGTGTGCAATTCCGATGGTGGAGAATGAATCAAATCTCCGTGTATCTGGCACTGATGACATTTGCGCACAAAACTGATACAATCTCGCTCCATGGTGAGCCAATAATAACCTGCTCAGAGAATTTTCTTTGCCAGCACATATCCACTTATCTGTGGTCCGCAAACTCCCAAATGTACTTTGAACATGACAACCGTAGCTTGTCTAGCATCTATGCATCTTAACAATCCAAGGTCTGGAGTTCTTTTGTATAAAACTCCTCCACTTAAGAAAAATCCACTTGCCAACCGTCGAATTGTTCTCTTTTGATCCCCCGTGGCTTGCACTGGATATATCCCAATTCTGATGTACTCCTTGATATCATGGAACCATGGTTCGCCATCAAGTTCTTCTTCAATCATGTTACAGTAAGCATGCTGATCTCGTACTTGAATATGCAAAGGATCGACATAGGCTTTGTCTAGATGGTGCAACGTTGACGCTAGGGTAGCAAAAGCATCGGCGACCTCATTATGGATCCTTGGAATATGCTTGAACTCCACTGATCGAAACCGTTGACAAAGAACATGCAAATATTGTCGGTATGGTATCAGCTTCAAATCTCGTGTTTCCCATTCTCCTTGAATTTGATGTACCAGAAGATTCGAGTCTCCCAAGACCAAGACTTCCTAGACATCCATGTCTGCAGCTAGACTCAAACCCAAAATGCATGCTTCATACTCAGCCATATTGTTGGTACAATAAAAATGAAGTTAAGCCGTAACAGGATAGTGATGCCCTGTTTCATAAATAAGCGCAACCCCTATTCCAACTCCTTTCATATTGGCATCCCATCAAAGAAAAGTTTCCAACCTGGTTTCTCGATCTACTCCAGTTCATCGATATGCATCACCTCTTCATTAGGAAAATAAGTTTTTAATAGCTCGTACTCATCATCTACTGGGTTCTCGGCCAAATGATTGGCCAATGCTTGGGCTTTCATCGCAGTCCGAGTCACATAGATAATGTCAAATTCTGTGAGCAAAATCTACCACTTCGCAAGTCTTCCTGTCGGCATAGGCTTTTAAAAGATATACTTCAATGGATCCAAGCGCGAAATGAGGTAAGTAGTGTAGGATGACAAATAATATTTCAATTTCTGAGCCATCCAAGTTAGGGCGCAACATGTCCTTTCCAGGTGAGTGTACTTAACCTCATAAGCCGTGAACTTCTTGCTAAGATAGTAGATAGCTTGTTCTTTCCTGCCGGTGATGTCGTGCTGACCCAATACACAGCCAAATAAATTTTTCAGGACTGTTAAGTAAAGAATCAAAGGTCTCCCTGGTTCTGGTGGAACCAGCACAGGTGAGTTTGACAAGTATCCTTTTATCTTATCAAATGCTTCTTGACACTCATCAGTCTATTTGACCGCAGCGTCCTTCTTCAGCAGCTTAAAAATAGGCTCACAAGTTGTCGTGAGCTGAGCAATAAACCTGTTGATGTAGTTCAACCTCCCTAATAGACTCATCACTTCAGTCTTGTTCCTCGGTGGTGGCAATTCTTGGATAGCTTTGATCTTTGATGGGTCCAACTCAATGCCTCGCCGGCTGACTATGAATCCCAACAGCTTTCCGGATGGAACACCAAATGCACACTTGGCAGGGTTAAGCTTGAGGTTGTACCGGCGAAGCCTCTGGTAGAATTTCCTCAAATCCCCGACGTGGTCGGCCTGACGCTTTGATTTTATGATCATATCATCTGCGTATACCTCAATCTCCTTGTGTATCATATCATGAAACACAGTAGTCATTGCCCTCATGTAAGTTGCCCAAGCGTTCTTCAAACCAAATGGCATTACCCGGTAGAAATAAGTCCCCCATGGCGTGATGAATTCTGTCTTTTCTGCATCTTCTTCATCCATTAGAATCTGATGATTCCCGGCATAGCAATCCACAAAAGATCCAATCTTACGCTTGGCACAATTATCGATCAAAATGTGGATATTAGGTAGTGGGAAGTTATCCTTCGGACTTGCTTTGTTGAGATTGTGGTAATCGATGTATACTCTGATCTTGCCGTCTTTCTTTGGCACATGCACGACATTAGCCAACCAAATAGGATATCGAGTGACCCGAATAACCTTTGCATCTAACTGTTTGGTGATTTCTTCTTTAATCTTCACACTCATATCAGTTTTAAACTTTCTCAATTTCTGCTTGATGGGAGGAAACGTTGGATCAGTGGGCAATTTGTGGACCACTAGATCAGTGCTTAAACCCAGCATGTCATTGTATGACCACACAAAAACATCTTTGTATTCGATGAGTGCTTTAATTAACTCTTCCCAGATATTTAGCTCGAGGTGGACACTTATTTTAGTCTCTCAGATATTATCTATGCCTCCTAAATTGACGACTTCTGTATCATTCGGGTTGGGTTTGGGTTTTTCTTTGAAGTGAATTAACTCCTTACTAATCTATTCGAAGGCTTTACCCTCATCATATTCTGATTCGTAATCACAATCTACTTCTTGAACTATTATTTCGGAATCAGATTGATTTTTAAGACTGGGCTGAGGATTCCTTATGCATTCCATATCATTAGAGCCAGCGTAAAAAGAACTGTATAGAAAAGAAAAGAAAAACAAAAAGGAAACTATCAGGAATGACGAAGAAAGGGAAAATTGCATTTCATTGAATTTTTAAAGATAATAAGGTTTAGCACATCCAAATGGATGGAACATAGAATCTGGATTACAACCCTGGAATAATCCAGATAAACTGAAAGAAAAATCAAAGCCCACTACCAGAGCTCCTTTCGAGTAGGAAGAGGAGTGGCTTCCCAATTACTGATCTTTGCACTTGGTCCAATGGATTACACATCCGCTTGACTTAATCCTTCTCCAGTTTCTACCATGTTAACATCACTGAACAACCTCTCAAACCCCTTATCCAAATCTCCATCAAAATCAATCAATGAAACGGGAACCATTGCTGTTGGGCACTTTCTGGCACTGGGTCTAACAAATGATTTGGATAGCCGCGGGATGGGCTTTGGAAGGACCCATGACCTTTGCCTCAACTTTCTAGCTCTTCTTACATCTGCAGTTGTGGGCTTAAACCCCCAACCAAAGGTATCTAAGTTTTTAGGCAGAGACACTGGCTGTACGATGCCCTGCAGCAAAGCACCCAAACCCTTGCCAAGTACGAAGCCATTCTTCAACATCTCAGAAACCACCATGACTGACGCAACTGTTACTTTAGGAACTAGAATGCTTTTCCCCTCTTGGATCTTTTCACCTGATACTGCATCAAAGACCTGATATACCCATGGCCCTTTGTCGTCTTCAACTTCGATGAAAGGTATGATGGCATCACTTTGGGCACACATATTATCCTCACAGTGCACCACAAATTCCTGTCCGTCCCATTCAAATTTAACCATCTGATGCAAAGTAGACGGCACTGCCTTTGCGGCATGAATCCAGGGTCGCCCCAGCAAATGATTGTAAGAAACTGCTACGTCCAACACTTGGAATTCCATAGTAAACTCTACGGGCCCTATTGTCAATTCAAGTATTACATCACCTACTGAATCTTTGCCCCCGCCGTCGAACCCCCGAACACAAATGCTATTCTTGTGAATTATATCATTGTCCACTTTCAGCTTGTTCAACATGGAGAGAGGGCAAATGTTTTCACTAGACCCATTATCGACCAGAACTCTGGTAACCATAGAATCTTCGCACTTTACCGTCCGATAAAGTGCCCTATTATGCTCGGTACCCTCCACAGGCAACTCATTATCGAAGAAAGTAACTATGTTTACCTCAAATATTTTGTTTGATATCTTCTCTAGATGGTTTACTGAGATCTTTTTGGGAACGTGGGTCTCATTTAAGATTTTCATCAGCGACCGACGGTGATAATCTGAATGGATTAGCAATGAGAGTAATGAGATCTGAGCAGGCGTTTTCCTCAATCGCTCTACAACTGAATAGTCCTGCACTTTCATTTTCCTCAAAAACTCTATCGCTTCCTCTTCAGTTACAGCTTTCTTCACCAGTGCCGGATTATCTTTTTCTTTTCTTAACTCCTCGGGAGTAAAACAGCTTCCCGAGCGAGTTAAACCCTGTGCTTCATAGACTTCTTCTTTGACTTTATTCACTTTGTATATCACTACCCCTCGTTCATAATTCCAAGGAACGGCCTTGCTGTTGATTATTGGTAACTGGGTTACTGGTTTGATAATAACCCGATCTGTGCGGGCACCTTCCACGATTATGACAGGTTGGCTGACCGCTCCTGGTACAATCACCTTTATCTCTTCCTGTTTCATTGCAACCTTGCTCGAAGACCCTTTCTCAACTGCCACAGCTGGATCAACACTCTTTTTGCTCGGCTTGGGCACCAATTTCTGCCCTGCTGATTGTTCATCTATCTTAACTCCACTAAACCGTATCATCATGACGGTCTGTGATGGTTTCTTGGGCTCTCCCTCCGCATGCACTATTTCGATCATATTTGCCTCCTGGTAGGCTGCAATTGGATTCATGTTAATATTAGGCACCTCGGGAGCTTGAACTTCAATTCTATTGGTATCAATAAGCTCCTGTATCTCACTTTTCAAATGCCAGCACTTCTCTGTATCATGACCCGGAGTACCAGAACAATACTCACAGCTGACAGTATAGTCATTCTTTGGAGGAGGATTTGGTAGTTCGGACTGTATCGGCCTTAACATATCTAGCTGTTTTAGCCTGTGGAACAGACTAGTGTATGATTCTCCCAACGGAGTAAAGGTTTTCTTTTTCTGTAACCTTTCACCTTTGAATGCTTGACTAGGCCAGAAACTTGGTCCGGGAGTGTTTTGGTAGGCTCGTGGATGTGGATAAGTATTTTGTAGGACGGGATCACGCCATTGAGTGTGGGCAGGAGGTTGGTTGTATGCTTATGCATAGTGGACGAAAAAATGAGGTTCTAGTAGGGGATAGTAGTGTTGGGGTGGATTGTGGTGATAAGTTTGTTGGTGGGGTCAAGGTTGATTGTAGTGGTAAGGTAAACCTCTGGATCCGGACCAAGTTCCTGAATCAACCATTGCTGCTTCCTCTCTCTTCTTTTTCCCAATCCCTCCTACGCCTCCCTGAATAGCCTGAGTAGTGGCTTTGATAGTCGAATAGCTCATAATTTTATTTGACTTGAGGCCTTCTTCTACCATGCCTCCCATCTTTACCACTTCGTTGAATGACTTCCCCACAGCTGAGACCAGATAGCCATAGTAGGTAGGTTCTAAAGCCTGTAGGAAGTAATCCACCATCTCACTTTCCTTCATCGGGGGGTCTACTCTGGCTGCTTGTTCCCTCCATCGGAAGCCATATTCTCTGAAACTTTCGCTGTGCTTTTTCTCCAGCTTAGTCAGAGACAGTCGATCTAGAATGATCTCAAGATTGTACTGGAAGTGAATTTCGAATGCTTGTGCTAGATCATCCCATGTGTACCATCTTCCGTGATCTTGGCGAGTATACCATTCCAATGCTGATCCACTCAAACTCTGGCTAAAGTAAGCCATTAACAATTCATCTTTTCCTCCTGGTCCTCTCATCTTGCTGCAAAAACCTCTTAAGTGGGCTACTGGATCACCGTGCCCGTTGTATAGATCAAACTTGGGCATCTTGAAACCTGCTGGTAATTGCATATTTGGAAACAAACATAGGTCTTTGTAATCCATACTTACTTGACCTCCCAATCCCCGCATGTCCTTGAATGATTGCTCTAAGCTTCTGACTTTCCTGAATATCTCTTCCTGTTCAGGATTTTTGGATGGTTTATCTGCTTCTATCGGGAAGACAAAACGAGGAGTATAAGAATGGGTTTCTGGAGCTTTGAAAGTAGGCTTCGAGGGGTAGTATTGGTTGTCCTAGGCCTGAAACATTGGCTCGCTAGGAAATTTGTGGAGTGTAGCTGGTAGACGTGCTACGAAGATATGAGTTACTGGTGGAGGAGGGTATGGAATTAGTTTAGGGGGTGGAGATTGTGGCGTATGAGAAGTGGTGCCCCGGTAGTGTTGGTAAATGGAAAAGTTTGGGGATGGACCAGTGACAGGATGATCTTGAGACTGAGCCGGGGGTGGGGTGAAGGTAGGGTTGGCTGGGTAAGCTGATGGTGGTTGTCCTTTAGCCCAAGCCTGATACATTTCAGCCATTTGTTGTTTCAATTTGTACATCTCTTCTTCATGGCATTGACATCCAACTCTTCTCTTTCTCCCGAAGGTCGATAATACTGGTGTCTACATCTGGGATAAACATGATTATTTCACCTTTGAATCTGGTTTGGTATGGGTGGGTTTCCAGTATGCTTAGGTGAACTAACTTCCTGAACTCTAGATACCACAACAAAACTTGTTAGTGATTAGAGTTTTAACAAATAGGCAACCGCACATAGGAATGCAATGCACCTAGGCAATTAGTCATTTATATCATGTATTTGCTCAGTTGCTTGTGTCATCCCGGCTTTTCCTATTTATGACCTTTCCCTTTTATTGTTACTCACGCCTATCTTTTATTCCCCCTTTTTCTTTTTCCATTTTATTCTTTTTCTTTTGGTTGTGGTCGAATCCTCTGGAGATTGCCTATGTATCATGACTCTGCATGAATCAAATCGAGCGTAGTTCTGGCCGCTAAAATGTAAAAATGAATAACAAGATATTTTCAATTTTCATAAAAAGAAAACTCTTTGTATTACAATGATTCAAAGCTGAAAGACTCAAAACAGACTCCAAAAGAAAGGTAAAAGACTTAAGTAAAATGAAGAATACATTAATGCTCCTGGTGCCCGGGGGACATCATTTGGCCTCACCGCGGGCCTAAATGCGAGAACCCCTTGTAGTCGCTCTAAATCACTCATAACTTGGCGTACGTAAGTCATCCCTGCAGCGAAAAAGGTGGTACGAGTCATGCCTTCACACGCTTGACACTTCATGGTAATGTAGTCAGCGATGGTTCTGATCCTTTCTCTTATTATGCCTTTTTCTTGAAGCAACCGCCCTATTTGCTGATTACAGGATTCTAACACTCGAGAGTCATGAAGGTGTTGATTTTGCAACTGCTGCATTCCTTCCTCTATCTGAGCCATCAAATCATAACAGTGTTCCCTATCAGCTTTGAGATCTTGAGCCTGCTTGACTGCCTCATTCTTGAGAGTGGCTATCTTTCTTCATAGGATAGTGATGGTCCCTTCATAGTTCCTCTTCATTTGTTACACAAACCGTGCTCTCTCTTCTGCCTTCTTTGTCCATTTTGCTCAAATTCTCGCTAGACTAGCTTCAGATTTGTCCAGGTCTTCTTGATACTCGAGGGCTTTCTTTTTTAGACCGCTTATGAGCTTTTTATCAGTCCGGCTTCTTTCCGGGTCTCTGGCAGCTATTTTCATTTTCTGGATTTGAGCTTTGAGGACCTCATTTTCCTGAGCTAGTTTTTTCTTTTCTCCCTTGTTTGCAACGCCTTGAATACCATTTTCAAACTGAAGCTCCATGACTCGCCTTTCCAGCTAGCTTATTTTGGCCCTGTAATCGTTTTCTTTGGTCAACCAGTCCCATTGCACCTGTGCCCCATCGGTGAATTATTGGATATGGGGTCTCTTCGTGGGCCTCTCGGGGATCTGGAATCTTTTGTCAAACCAGGCAATGTACTTAGGGTCCACTTCACCTCTAGCTAAATTTCGTACTTGAGTTCTAGGATCTAAGAATCTACACTGATGCCAAATCCGACGCACTTTTTCTTCTAGAAAAGTGGCTTTTGGTCCTAACTCAATAACCTACCGACTCAAATCCTCATCGTGTGGAATGGTCTGGTATCGGCCTACCTGACGTAGAACTCGGTGAGAAGCATAAGGCTAGATACTCTGAAGACCCATCAACAGCAGAAAACACACCTCAGCTGACATATATATTACTTTATTGACCGAGAGCCACCCGAACGTCCATTTGATCTTGCTTGCAGTCAAGGATATCAAGTGGGCGTACCATGTTTTTGTACCCTCCGGGAACTCATAACCCTCTACCCGTTTTTCATGTTTTTCGATGCACTCGATGCCAGTCATACCACAATTCAAGTATCCGGGATAGTGGCAAAGATGTTCCTCCATCCATAATTGTAACAGCATATTGCACCCTTCAAAGAATTTTTCTCCTTCTCGGCAAAGGGTAAGAGCTCGGTAAATTTCTTCCAATATCAATGGCATTATGGTCCCATTTTCCTTTTTCATCATAAAATCAGCTATCCCCACGAGTCCCAACTCTATATTCCCGTCTTTTCGGGGGCAAATCAAAATACCCAGGAATGTCGTTATAAAATCTAATCCTTTCCGAGCTTCCCACTTGTCTTGGTTCCCCGTATGAGTAAGACCGGCATCTGACGTCTCGAAGCCACGAGGTTTCCCGTAACGTCGGTACAGAAAGTAGAAAGTGCAGAATCTTTTGGCCAAATTCCCATCTCAGATGTCCCGAGTGATGCTTAACAAGTCCAAAAATTTGTGAGGGGTTACTGCTCTAGGTGCCATCGGGTACTGATTTCTAAGATTTCCGTCATAACCGGTGTAGCCTGCTATCTCTTCCAGTATAGGGGTTAACTCGAAATCAGCAAAGTGGAATACATTATATGCCAGGTCCCAAAAAGGGTATCAAGGCCTCAATTATGTCCTTTCTAGGCTTAACCTTCAAATGACCGATAAGACCACCCAACGTTTTTGTCACAACTTTCCTGCTATTGTCCCCCAAATCATGCCACCACATATGTAAATCCAAAGGGATCTCTTCACGGACTGAGAAAGGTTCATTTTGATTTGTGCTCATCCTGCACATTTATTAAGGTGATTTAAAAAAAATATTATGACTCATTTTGACTCAAGAAAAATGACCATTTTTCAAAATTTTCGCAAAAATATCCGGCTTTGCCAGCACGGCTTTTCAGCACTTCAAAATGGAGATTTAAAGCTGTGTCAGCTAACCAGAAAAAAACCCTTGAAAAATGACTAAAGGAGGTTGTTCTCGCAAAAACAGCCTTTTGGCGCCCTTTTGAGGGACGTTCGACTATTTTTGACAAGAATGGCATTACCTCACTTAATAAAAGTAAATTTTTTATTCTTTAGGGGCTATTTTTGTAAAAAAGAAGAAGTTGGACATGATAGGGGTTGCCTATGTATCCCACACCCTGTGAGAATCAAACTGGCATAGTTTGGGAAAATAAAACTGTTTTTGAAAAACTCTTGTTTTTTTTTCATTTCATTTTTCTCAAAAAAAAAAAATTTGGCGGAGTTTCAGTACTATTTGGACATTATTTTTTTTTTTCAAAATAGGTGATTAATTCACTCAACTCTTATATCGCTATTTTTCTTTTTCAATTTTCTCTCATCATTCAAAAGTCGGTCAACATGCGAGCCCAAAGCAAATAAATGCACAAGTAGCACGTAAAATATGCATCAATATGGTCTTTGATTTTGGGTATACCTGTCCTAGACGGACCCAACCCATGTGTTGAGTCCCCAACGTCAAATGCACGTGATGCAAACAAACGTTCATACTAGGGATCTGGCATGAGGTTTTGTTATACTTGGTTTGAAAACCTGGGTTTATTGTTCTAGACATGGCTTACCCGAGCGGACAGCTCGAGCCGAGGGGGGGGGGCAGCGTACCGAGAATACATAAGCTCCACCAGCTTTGCAACTTGTCCGAACCTCGTTCTAAAATTGGAATGACTCTAACAGAAAAGAAGTCACACGAAGTGCACACTTCCCATATGATTTAGAATACTTAGAGAGAGGAGGGTTTCACAACAATTTATATACAGTTCACCAATATCAAAGCGGTAAAGGCAACATTTAACATATTAGGAAAAAAACATATGAATAAAACCAGATAATAAATAAAGACAAATATAACAATTCATCTAAGCTCGAATTCTAAACCCTGAACCAGAAGTTCTGGGTTCGGGTCCCCAGCAGAGTCGCCAGAGTTGTCACACCTCCTTTTTGCTACATCCGAAAAGGGTAAAAGAGAGTTTTTCCAATTAAAGGACAATCAAAATGTGATTTATTATCAAAAGAATTCAGAGTCGACACTTGGGAGATTTATGGTATCCCAAGTCACTGGTTGAATCCCGTATCGAGGAAAAGATTGACTCTATTTAACAGTCCGCGAAGTAGAAATCCAAGTAAGAAATTCTGTTAACCCGGGAGAAGGTGTTAGATATTCCCGAGTTCCGTGGTTCTAGCACGGTCGCTCAACTGTCATATTTAGCTTAATTATCTGATTTTAGAACATTTTGAACCTATGTGCAAATTTTAACTTTTAACCGCCTTTTTTTTCATTTTAAAGAAGATTTAACATCGTCTAAAATATGTCTTTGGATCGCGCCACGTGAAATGAACCGGCTATCCGAAACACATTTTATTCAATATTATTAGGATTTGGATTTGGGTCACATGAAATGCATACCCGAGTTCAAGGAAGTCAATTATTAAAATAACGCGTCTAAAATGACTATGCGTTTGCAATTTGCGAGGGCCATGGAATGTTAACTAAACGGCACGCCTCAAATTCTAAGGATCAATACAAGATTAATTAAATGAAAGCCATGCAATTATCATTTTTATTTGACATATCACACCTCAATTCTAAATTAAAAGGATTAATTCAACTATATTCGGAGGGCCAACTATTTTTATTTAGAATGGCACACCTCCATTTCAATTGGAAAGCCTAATTAATTAAAAGAGAAAATTTATCAAAAAAAAATGGTGATTCTGAACTTTAGACCTAAGCTTTGAATTTACTTTAAATCACAAATCCATCGGGAGATGAAACTCTCTGGACTCCAATCACTAACCCTATATACAAAGGGAAGTAACCAATTCCATCTCAGGCCCAAGTCTTTAGGGCGTCTTGGTCATCAGCGGAAAAACAGGACCGCAGATCGAGTCCCTACCCTTGCACACATTGAATTATTTAAAGACAAACGAGGTGAATCCAAATCCCGAGCTTTACAAAACTAATTTGAAGTCGCCTAAGCCTCTACTTGTCCAATTGATCCATTTGGCCCAAACGATATACATGTCTGAATTTGCAATGTTCGAATTTAGTGCTTAGTCTTTTCCCAGCAGACGACTTCAAATCAATTTAAATCAAACAATGACTCCTGCTTGAATAGTACATAACTTATGATGGGCTTCCCTTTTAAAAGACATTATGTAAATAACCAAGCCAAATTTTATTTTTTTTTAAAAAAGATACACAGACTTATTCATGCTAAGTGTACACATAATTGCACCAATTAGGATAGCAACCATGAAACTTTAATCCCTTAACTAATTAATCAATATTCTCGACTGAATATATCCATACCTTTAAGGATCAATATGACAAACTGAGAGTACAAAAGAAACAGCAGATGCTTTTAACCATAACAATCTTCTAGCTTCTAAGAAAAAGAATGACTAGCAAAATCAGCAAGACTCGAGTTTCCAATCAGTATTAAGCTTAGGAATCAAAATAGAAAACAGAGGGGCTCACTCCAGTCGAACACACGATCCATCTGAAATCCAGAGAGGATATTTTCAGGCTTAATGCTCATTAACAACTTGAACACATATGAATTCATTCTCAAATTTCCACATAGCATGCTTGACATGCCTCGAACCATACTATTTTAAAGTTTAAAATAGTCCGTTCATTTACATAGAGTTCAAACAATATTACAACCCCAATATTCTAAAATTATACACTAGATCTAAACAACTACATCACACTAAGTTATTAGCATGAATCAACACTTAACATAAACCAGAAGTTAAATCAGACGAGATGAAGCATCTGATTCACATATAATGGTAAGAATTAACAATAGCTACATCAGAACTTTAAAAAGTCTATTCAAATTTCAACTTGAACTTCCAAAGCTCCCTACATGCTAATCAATGCTCAATTCCATGATAAGTTTTGATAGTGTACCTGGATATTACAAAAGGAAAAGGGGTGATCACAGTAAACAATAGCACCAGTAGCATTCAACACAAGTAAATGAACCAGCAGACTAGTTTTGAAACCAAAAGATGAGATACAATAGTCCAGACCCCAATTTCAGTCTCAATGAATCAGCAGACCCCAAACCAGACTCGAATTAAAGCCTTTTTAGTATCAACTAACCAGAAATTGCTTCCATACTAGAGGAAAACTTCAGAAAATACCAAATGAGCTCAATGAAACAGTATATTTTCCTAAAATTCTGCATCCGTTTCTGATTTTTTCTATCTCTTAGTTCTCTTCTCTATCAATGTCTATCACTTTCTATTTTTAGTATTTTTCAGAGTATCTCTGTATATCACCGTGTGTTTATTTTTAGCCCCTTTAAATAGGCATTCAGCTTAGTGCCTTCTCCATTACCAATTCACTTTTTCATTTCTTTAATTATCCACTCAATTGTCTACTCAATTATACACTCAATTATCCACTCCATTAGTGCAATCCTTACCCTACTATCCATTAGAAACTTCTTTAATTAGGTAAAGACATGAATTAAACTTACATTAATCAGTCGATTATTATACATATTTAACTAAACTCAAGCTAATCCTTAATTTAACTGACCAAATTATTACACAAGATACGATTTCTAAATTCTAAACAAACTGACCACACGAACTTATGAAACCAAAAACAAATTTACCAAACATTCTGAAAAACAAAACAACAAATAGAAGATAGTTTATACCAGAAGATTGGTCGAGTTTTCAATTGAAATCGACCAGAGAAAAGAAAAAGAGATGGGGAAAGACGAACAATAGAATAATAATAACGAAAATGAACAAAAACTAGGAAAGAACTCACCGGACAGGCTCAAACTTGGAATTGGCACTCTGAATCAACCCAAAATAATACCAAACATTTGTTCTTGGTACAGAACAAACGAGCGTCATTATTTTGTGATGAAATAGGCTTGAATAAGCCCAGAAATCCAGCCAAATGATATTTCATGCACTGGTCAGAACTTTAGGGTTCTAAAGCTCGAACTCAGATTCGATATTTGAAGAGTTCTGGATACATTTGAGGGAAACTAATGATATATTGGGCATAAGGGGGTTGTGGAGGTTATGGGATGTTAGTTTGGGGTCGATTGGGTAAACTAGTGTTTGGGTCCGATCTTTGATCTGAAATTTGAGGGATTCGAGAGGGATTTGAAGGGAATGAGTTATGAATTTATAAAGAGGAGATCAAGGGGGTTCCATGGTGTAAATCTGGGGGTGATTGGAGGTTGTCCGCCGTCGTGGGCGATTTCCGGTGGATGGCGGACGGTGGTGTGAGGTGGTGTATGTGTTTGATCTCTGAAGAGAGACGAGTGGAAGGGGTTTGGTATATTAAAATGAACGATTAATTTGAGCCGTTGGATGATCGAAATCCAACGGTTGTGATTGAATCCTTAATCGGAACGGGGTCGTTTTGGTTACATGGGCGATGGACCGATTTAGGGACTGGTCGGGGTCGGGTAATGGGGAGGCTTGGGACCGTTCGATCAAGCTGATTCAACGGTTTCGATTAATTGAACCCAAACAACGTCGTTTGGCAGAGGCTGGAAAAGGACCGGGTTGGGGAACGGATTGGGCTGGGATGGGTTTGGTTTAACCGGGTGCAAGGATTTGGGCCTGTGTAATTTTATCAAAACAACCCAGCCTGTTTCTTTTCTCTTTCATTTTCATTTCTCTTCATTTTTTCAAAATTCTTTTTTCTTCTTTTCCCAAAATTAAAATAAAAATCTAAATTAAATTATTAAACTTAAAAGTTACTAATTAACTCTAAATAATACTCCCTCCGTTCCAATTTATGTTAACATGTTTGACTGGGCACAAAGTTTAAGAAACAAATGAAGACTTTTGGAATTAATGGTCCTAAACAAGTCCAAATGGGGCCTAGAGTATTTATGTGGTTATAAAAGCTTCTCATTAAGGGTAGAGTTGTAACTTTATGCTAAATTGTTACAAATTTAGAAAGGGTTCATTCTTTTTGGAACGGACCAAAAAGGAAATAGGTTCACATAAACTGGAACAGGGGGAGTAATTATCACAAATAATTCAATACTAAATTAAAAGAAAATCACAAAATTTGACTAAAAATGCAAAAATATGTTATTATTTTTATTTTTTTTTTAATTTTTCCATTTTTGTAAAACACCTAATTATTAATTAATTCTAAAAAAGGTAAAAATCAAATCTTAAGTGCAGATGTTATATATATATATATTGTATTTTTAATGTATTAATTAAATTAAACATGCACACAAAATATGCAAATAATTAGGAAAATGGAACAATAATTCCTAAAATAATACATAATAATAAAAAAAACCTAATTTTGGGAATATTTTTGGAGTAATTCGTGTGAGGCAAAAATCACGTGCTCACATGGGGTAGCCACTTTTTAAAGTGAGATTTGCTTTTTATCCAGCATTTTCAATGCTTAGCAATAGTAGCCACTAGTCTATTAAAATTAATATGAAAAGACTGTGTTACACTTTCTTCTATCTCTTTCATGTTAGGGAGAAGAATTGTGTCGCCGTCTATGAGACGGCGACTGCCGTGGACTCCGCCGACGTCTATAATCTTGATTGTAGACTAACACATATCAATGACTTATTATGTTCATCACTATTGCACTATTTATCATCCTCATCCTTTGTATTCTCAGAATCATCGTTAGACAAATTATCTCGGGACACTAAATCGTCGTCACTTGTATTTTCATCAAACTAGTAATAAAAAGGTTATGTAGATTTGTCTTATCAATGTTGCATCCAAGCCGAATCTGATATCAATCTTATATGTAAATTGCAATTATTATTATTATTATTATTATTATTGTTGTTGTTATTATTATTATTATTATTATTATTATTATTATTATTGTTGTTGTTATTATTATTATTATTATTATTATTATTATTTTGTGAAAAGATACAAATAACGCTTGATTTTCTTCTACGTTATGGATCCTGGACTTACAGTTACAAGTTCAAAAGTTAAGAACACTTGGTCCTGAACTTCGAATTCCAAGTTCAAAAGTTAAGTACACTTGGTCATGAACGTAGAATTATAAGTTCAAAAGTTAAGGACACTTGGTCTTGAACTTAGACTAATAAGCTCAAACGTTATGGACAATAGGTCCTGAACTTACAGTTACAAGTTCAAAAGTTAAGGACAATAGGTCCTGAAGTCCTGAACTTAGACTAACAATCTCAAAAGTTAAGGACAATAGGTCCTAAACTTAGGTTAATTAAGAAGCCCAGAAGTTAAGGACAATAGGTCCTGAACTTAGACTAACAAATTCAAAAGTTAAGGACAAGTAGTCCTTAACTTAGAGTTATAATCACAGAAATTAAGGCCAGGTGGTCCTAAACTTCGAGTTGCAAGTTCAAAAGTTAAGGACACTTGGTCCTGAACTTTTATGAGCAGAAAGGGTATTTTCGTCCAGGCAGGTAAAGTTTATTAAAATAGTGGCTAAAGACTAAAGACATTTTAAGCAGTGACTTAAAAGTAAATAATGTGTTATTAATGGCTAACCGTGCATTTTTCCCTTTAAATTATATGCGAATAAAAAATGTAAAGCAAATACCAAATCATGCATAAAAAATGAAGTAGGTGGGTGAAATTGGGCGGGTTAGGCATTGACCTATTATTTAGCCTATCTTGGCCTAACCCATTTTAGCCCAAGTAAGTTTTAGATTGGATTGGATAATGACTCATTTATTGGTTCAACCCATTTTAACCTGCCCAAATTTAGCCCTAATAGCTCATCTGCCACCCTAGGACCAAGTATGAAGTGCATATAAAATTGCACACCGGTCCTTATTTTATTGATTTTGAAATTGAAGACACAGCCTGTACTGGAGTTTTTAGTCAAAATTGTCCCTTATGTTTGAGGGTAGGTTTAAATTTGTCCTTTTATATATTATCTTGAGCATTTATTGTCCCTTAAGTTTATATAAGTGGAGCACATTTAGTCTCTGTTAACACCAAACCCAAACAGATGCACAAAACTAACGGTTCCTTTCCTAGTGCAATGAACATAGGACAATATCGTTTGGTAGGGTGTATAAGAATAATGTTGAATATGGTGTATTAGTAATGCAAGGATTAGTAATGTATGGATTAGTTATGCAAAGATTATTTTTTATACAATGTTTGGTATGGTGTATTAAAAATTAAAATGCATTGCACAACTTTTAAATAAATTAGTTGTTTACAAAAATACCCTTATTATTTTTTAGCTTTAAGGGACTTTAAGGACAATTTTGTCTTTAATCATGCTAATGCATGCATTAATACACTTGGTATTACTAATACCATAGTTTTAAATGCATTAGTTATACATAGAATAATACTAAGCTGAGTGTATAACTAATGCTTGTATTAGTTATACATGCTAGCGTTTGGACGTAGATTAAGTTGAAACTTGAAAAAATAATTTTTGAATTAGTTTTGAAAAATAATTTTTGGAAATTGAAATTATGTTTGGACATGCATTTTATTTAAAAAATATTTGAATTTTTGTGAGTGGGAAAACAAGTTTCACCCAAAATCTACCCTAAACTAGATTTGGGAACTTGAAAAATAATTTCAGAAATTTTTTAAAAATAGATCATTAATCTATAAACAAACAATGTTTTCAAAAAAGATTTAAAAAACGTTGCCAAAATGTATGGCCAAACGGGGCCATAGATTGAAAAAGTGTACCAAACAAAGTATTACTAATACACATAGCTATCGCATGCATTATTTTCTCTAATACACTCTACCAAACGACATCTAAAATAAAACCCAGCTCATGGTCTTCTTCACCTACTCTCGCCGTCAGTGTCTCCGTCAATTGTTTTCATCTTTGGTGCCAGAAGAGCTCTCTCTCTTTAACGACTCTTCTTTTTGTTTGTGCATTTCTCTTTTGTTAAAACTATATGATTGTAAAGAACGTTCTCACCATTACTTTTGCAATTAGACAGTCATTGAAGAGCATTTTTGCATCAGAAACTAAAAGGTTGAATATGTTGGTGGGCCATTAGTGCACTTCTGCAATTGTTAATTTTTAGTTGAGTGGTCAAACAACGCATGAGAACCATCCATGCTTTGAAGATAATAAGTTTTTAGTGTAAGTTATCTTAGCAGATTCTGCTATAGCAATTTCACAAATTTGCTCACGGTATTCACTCACAAGATAAATCTTTCCAGTTTCCACGTGCAGCTAACTAGTCGGCTAGATCAGTTTTCTCAAACTCATGTAGTTCCTTGACTGATTGAATGGGCAAGAATCTTTCGGAAAGCTATGAGGAATAAGGAGAGGATACTGTTGTAGAGTGTATCATTGGCAAATTCAGGTATCTAGTTTCATTAGCTCTAGCTAGGAAGAAGACTTCGATTTGGGTCTTGTTTTTACGGCGTCACGTGCATTTCATGACAGAACTAAAGGAGCCGTTAGTTTTGTGCATCTGTTTGGGTTTGGTGTTAACGGGGTCGTTTGGTAGGATGCATTGGATAAGTTAATACATGTATTAACTTTGTGTATTAATAATACATTGTTTGGTAGATATTTTGAACCTATGCAGTAGTTATACATCCTATTTGGTATTATCCTATGCATAGCTAATGCATAGAAAACAATGATATTAGCAATGCAATGAGTTTTAATGCATGCATTAACTTAGTTAAAGACAAAATTGTCTTTCAAAATTTATGCTTGATTAAAATATGCTAGTTAGTATATTAATGCAAGTTCAAAATAATCCAAATAATGAGAAATAAAATTATATCCCTAGTAAATAAATAAATACTTAACATATTTAATTTTTATAAATAATTATTTAATTTTATTTTACAATATAGGTAGACAAATAAAATAATTTTTTAAAACTTTTTCATATAAAAACATTTCTCAATATATGTTTCTTTTAAAAAGTTAGAGTGTGGACTAGTTTTGAGGGCATTTTTGTAAATAAATAATTCTTTTAGAAATTGTGCAATGCTTTAATACGTCAAACCAAACAATGGATAAGAAATATGTCAGCATAACTAATACCAGTGTAACTAATGCAAGCATAACTAATACCAGCATTACTAATACACCCTATTCAACATTATTCTTACGCACCCTACCAAACAACCCGTAAAGGTGCTCAACTTATATAAACTTAAGGGACAATAAGTGCTCAAGATAATATATAAAGGACAAATTTAAACCTACCCTCAAACAAAAAGGACAATTTTGGCCAAAAACTCGCCCTGTACTATGTCCCGGTAGGGATTCTCTTAAACAAGAACAATAATTATATACAGACTACACTGAAGTGCAGCTGAACAAGTTGGCATTATCTACTAATTATTCAAAATTTAAGTTGGTAGAATAAAATATAGACTTGAAAAGAATCAAATGGGTCAAATATACCCTTACACTTTCGGAAAAAGTTAAAATATACCATTCGCTATACTTTGAATCCAAATGTACCTTTGTTATTATATTTTGGGCTCAAATATAACCCTCATTTAAACGAAAGGATATATGTCATTGTCCTGTTGGCTAATTTTAAATATCTCCTAATTAATTTAAAAGACTCGTATCCATACTCATAGTGGTGTGAATATGTCAGATTTAAGATATAAAACCAACCTCAATACTTTTTCTTTGCTCGTTTTTCACAATTTGTCATTTTCAATTTCAAACTGTACATGCAAGTTTCGGAGAGAGGTGCCTGTCATCTGTTTTGTATCAAGATATGAGGAAAGAGGCCGAGAATATGCAGCCTGTTTCAGTTGATTAATGTTGCAAATTTTAGTGTAGTAGCAGCCATTGATGAAGAAGCCTTTGAAGCTTGCTTTTCGGGTATGGGTATGGGTATGGGCAAGGGTATGTGTCTTTTTAATTAATTAAGCGATATTTAAAATTGGCTAACAAGATGATGACAAGTGTCCTTCCATTTAAATGAAGGGTATATTTGAGTCCAAAGTACAATAGTAAGGGTATATTTAGACTCAAAATATAATAAAGAATATATTTAAACCTTTTCTAATAGTACATGAATATATATAGTCATTTGCCGAAGAATCATCTTGTTCGGCAAATTATCTTGTACAGCTCGCCTTAGGAGCTGCTGTTACCAATGTTGAAGGAGAGAAAAAGCTTTGATGTATCAACTACTGCTTCTTCGTTCTTTTAGATATTTTCGTATTAAATCAAACACTTAATCTCTATACTATAGATATCTCACACAAATATAATAATAATAATAATGTTATCTCCATTTTTCTAATAAAAAATATTTAAAAACTCTTATATAATAAAAATCTTACACAAAGGAACATTCATCTAATTTGAAACAGAACAATAAATAATCAAACAAAATAAACTCTGAAATTCATATATAATAAAATATTATATTAGCTTCCATGTTTAAAATGCAAAAAAAATATTATTGTTAATATGTGGTCATTTCCTTTTTAAGAAGTTTGAAAGATATATGTTTCAAAAAATATTTATCCTTTTTAAATTTCATAAAATTAATTGTGTAACAACTTGTTAATTGAAATTTTAATTTTACTTTAATATGCTTAGCTACAAATTATATATCTCATATTTTTCAAAATTAAACGCTTTATTATAAAATCATTATCAGCTAACACAGTTAAATTGCTAAATTACCTTAATAAGAGTTAAAGATAACGAGTTAAATATGCGAAAATTCAGATGATAATACCACTACATAGCCCATACAGATCTGGTGTCACAAGTCTCGAGCCTCTAGTACAAGGTTAACAGCCTAATACATAATCAGTCTAGGAAAATGCGGATAAACGAAAGGAAAGAAGGGAAAGATCCGGGCTGCGGACGCTGTGCAGCTACCTCGATACTCCCCAATTTGAACTGATCGACTGAAACTCCTCAGCCTAAAACATCGTTTAATATATCTTTTAGTTTCAAAAATCGAGTAAAAAATGGCTGAGTTGTAAAAGTCAATCGGATGTTGACTTATGAGTTAGAGGACTCAGATGTGAGTTTTGATGGTTCGGTTAGCTTCGGGGGGGGGGGAAGGGGGTGATTTGTGACTTAGGAGTGTGATTGGAAGTGGTTTTGGAGGTCCGATGTAGAATTAGGCTTGAATTGGCGAAGTTTGTATTTTGGCGATTTCCGGTTGATAGGTAAGATTTTGATCCGAGGGTCGAAATGGAATTCCGAGAGTTGCTGTAGTTTCGTCATGTCATTTGTAACGTGAGTGCAAAATTTCATGTCATTCGGACGTGGTTTGGTTGGGTTTTTGATCAAAAGTGTATTTCAGAAGTTTTTGAAAAACTTAGGCTTGAATTTGATGTGAATTGATGGATTTGGTGTTGTTTGAGGTGTTTTGATAATTGGAACAAGTTTGAATAAGGTTTTAGGATGTGTTGGTGCCTTTGGTTGGGGTCCTGGGGGCCTCAGATGAGTTTCGGGTGATCAATCGGACCATTTTGGAGTTTGAAAAATTGCAGAAAATGCAGGTTCAGCAGTTGCAGGATTTTACTCTTCACGTTCGCAAGTGGGTCTTCGCGTTCGCAAAGAGTTAGAAGAGGTTGAGGGATTTTTGCCTTCGCGTTCGCGAAAGGATTGGCCAGTGGTGTATCGCATTCGCGACAGGAGCCTCGCGATCGCGTAGAGGTCAGTTAGGTAGAGTCTATTTTGCCCATCGCGTTCGCGATGGTAAGGATGCGTTCGCGAAGGGTGTTCATATTAAAGCATCGTGTTCGCGATGGGGTATCGCATTCACGAAGGGGAATTTTTTGTCAAAGTAAGTTTGTGCTACGCGAACGCGAGATGTTGACCGCGTTCGCGAAGAAGGAATATCAAAACTGGGCAGTGAGTTTATAAAACATTTCCTCCGCAATTTTGAGCCATTTTTCCACCATAGTTAATCATTTTGAGAGCTCTTTGAGGGAGATTGAAGAGGGATTCAAGGAGAATTGATTGGAGGTAAGATTTTTGAACCTAAAACGTGATTCTATTGTGAAATTAACCTAGAAATTTATGGAAATTTAGCTAAAAATGGAAAAACTGGGGCTTGGAATTTTGAGATTTTTAAATTGGGATTGAAGGGCCATTTGGGGTCGGATTTGAAAACTTTTGATATGTATGGACTCGTGGAAGGATAAGGAACCCGTTGATAGAAATATTTCTGAGTTTCGAGAAGTGTGCCCGGGGCTCGGGTTTTGCTAATTTCGAGATTTTTGATATTTTTCTATTGTTTTTGCTTGGGTTATGTTCCCTTAGCATATTGTGACGTATTCGTTCTGGTTTTGGTCAGATTTGATGCGCAGGAGGCCGATTTGAGAGGCAAAGGCATCGCGAGCTAAAGTTTTGCCGGTTCGAGGTGAGTAATGAATGTAAATGATGTCCTGAGGGTTTGAAACACCAGATTTGCACATTGTAGTACTATATTGAGGTGAGACACGCGCTTGATGATGAGTGCATGGTCATTTTCTACTGGGGATTGTGACTTGGTCCGTCTCGAGTAATGCTTTAACGGCGTATTTGATTAAAGCTTATTTGTTATCATCATTATTTGAACTAATTGTCATATTTGGACTTCGTGCCAATTATTTGAACCCCTCCGGGGAGTTTATTTACTATTTCCTCACTATTTGACTTACTAATTGAACTTAGTTGTACCGTTTTCTATTGTTTTATAAGTCAGCCACTTTTACTCGATTTTTGAAACTAAAAGATATATTAAACGATGTTTTGGGCTGAGAACTACTATTTTACTATTGCCTGAGGGGCTTATATAATTTCTGGACTGAGTAGCCAAGGGCCAGATGTGAGAATATTATGGGATCGGACTGCGCGCCGCAACACTATTATAAGGATATTGATATGAGGCCGAGGGCCCAGATTTGATGCCACAAGATGACTTGATATTGCGTTTGGGCCGTAAGGGGCCCCTCCCGGAGTCTGCACACCCCCAACGAGCGTCGTCGACGATAAATAAATGGATCGGAGTGCACACCGCAACAAGTACTATAGGGTACCGTTTTATGTGTTGATTTTCTTTATATGTCTATCACTTAACTGTTTATTTGTTGTAGTATTACCACATTTCGGTTCCATTGGTTTATTGTTTTCATATTACCTGTTTAAACTGTCGCAGTATAGATTACTCTGTATTTTCCGTGATTTCTTATTCTCAATCATTATTTATGCTTGCGACTCACTGGGTCGGAGTACTCACATTACTCCCTGCATCTTGCGTGCAGATCCAGGTGTTCCAGAGGCTGAGTGAGGAATTTCAGTCGATCAGTTCATATCCGGAGTATCAAGGTAGCTGCACGGTGTCCGCGACCCGGATCTCTCCCTTCTATCCTTTCGTTTATCCGCATTTTCCTAGACTGATTATTGTCACACCTCCTTTTTACACACCCAAAGGTATATAAGAGAGTTTTTCCAATTTAAGTGACAATATTCGAAATAGGATTATTTATTTAATTCAGAGTCGCCACTTGGGAAAGGTTTGGCTTTTGGTGTCCCAAGTCACCGGTTTATCTTGAATCCCAATTCGAGGAAAATATTTGACTTTCCAAATGAAGTCCGCGAACCAGGAATTCTAAGTAAGGAATTCTGTTGACCCGAGGGAAGGTGTTAGGCACTCCCGAATCCCGTGGTTCTAGCACGGTCGCTTAAACTGTTGTAATGGCTAAATATCTGATTTTTATACATGTTATAACTTGTGTGCTTTTATTTAAGTTTAAACCGCTTTTATTATTATTTTTTAATAGAATTGCAACGTCGTGAAAATGCATCTCGAACCACGTCACAATCAATGCACCCGTGGTTGTTAATACGTTCCGACTCCGTTGAGATTTGGATTTGGGTCACATAAATGCGCACCCGAATTTAAGCATGTAATTTAATTAAAATCGCGTCTAAAGAGTCTAACGCGTTATTATCTTTAGGGAAGGCCGTAAAATTCGTTAAACGGCCCATCCCAAATTCTAAAATATTTTAGTGTAATATTTATCGAGGGCCCCACAATTTGCTTTTTTTTTATTTGCGAGGCTCATCTCATATTTATTTAAGGCCAAATCCTAAGAGACTATGGTTTTCTGTTTATTCTTGTCTCAATATAAAGAAAAGGCCTGAACTAACTAGCATGCTCAGGTATCATCATTTCAATTAATATGTCAAGGGCAAATAAGCCCTCAAATCATTGGGCCTTAAACGGATTTCCATTCAAAAGGGACTGCGCCAGCTTACAGTCGACATATTTATTCACTAAAAATAGGCTTGTATTTGCATAACCAGGCTAAACTTTGGTATTTACATGAGCATGTACACATGGAGATTTTGTGTTTCTAATTGTATAAAATTGGCCCATACTTTTACGTTTCTTTGCAGCGAAGATTGGGACAAACAAAAGTAATCTACGTGTGATTTTTACCTTTTAAACAAACCTACAATTTAAGCAAATGGGTTCAGTATCAGGTTGTGAAGCACAGAATCAATACAGTTTCACATTAATTCACAGAATTAAAGTTAAAGGCTCATTCAATGTTTATGCTTGATCAGACATTAGTTCAACTAAAGTTTACACAATCAGTGCCAACCCTACTGAATCTGTCATCATTACATATTACACTACATCAATAATGTCCCAACGGTCCAAAACAGTCTAACAAAAGGCCAAATTAGGCAGCCAAGGTTCATATGCACATGAATTGGAATCAAATTGTATTAGACTCTAGTATATATTTAGCTATTACTACATAACAATCCAAACAAACACAATTCAGGAGTCAAATATGCGAGCATCTCTCATTCCATCTTCACTTCAAAGTTACATAAAAAACCAGATTCAAGCGTGTACCTGAATTGGAAAGTGAGAAGAAGGAGGAGTGAATCAGCAACAAACAGATAGCAAATAACAGCAGTGGCACCAACAATCAGCAGTATGGGACAATAAGAACCAGCCCAGTGAAACTCAGAGATCCAGAAATGTTTTAGAAAAACCAAAAGAGCTAAAAGATCGACTCAAAACCAATTGGAAATAAACCAAAACACCACTCGAAATCAGCTGGGACAAATCTGAAACCAACAGCTTAAACAAACAACCTAGGGTAGTTTCGATTGGGCCTAAATCTCAAACTAACTATGAATTTAACAATGGAACAAAGTCTTTTCTGGAATTTTTTAGTTTTTTCAGAGGTTTTCTTTTGCTTTTTCTTTCTGTTATCTCCCCCCTCGAACCCCCTCTTTCCTTGTCCAAAATCTAGTCTATTTAAAGACTAGAATTGGCCATTCTTCTTTTGTTTTAACATTTCACTTTTAGCCTGTTTTTATTCTCTCCTCATGTGCATTTCTACCTTTTTATCATTAGACCCATGCTGTTCCTGATTTCCCACCAGTAAAGTCACTAAGCCAACTCAAGTAGCACCTTTTCACTAGTTAATTCAAAAACCTGTCAGTCTTTTAACTGGCAATTTCTATTTTAAAATTAAACCTCATGCTATTTTTGATTTCCATCCACTAAAGGCACTTAACATATCATCACTCCCACTATTGATTCATTAGCTTAGTGGTATATTAGTATTAAACTGACAGACCATTAAAACTGAACAATTTACAGGTTTCTAACATCCCAACCTGTTAAAACTAATTGACGACATTTATTCAATCGACTATATGAATTACAACATATATAGTCAATAGCTAATGATCAGAATCGAACAGTACACACAGGTGATTCAAGTTGTGCTGACAAAATAGGGAATTACCCTGGAAACTTATTAATCGACCAAACTCATTCCAATCGATTATATAGTTTAACACATACACTTAACAACGAACAGACAAAAATTTCGACCAAATAAAAGGTCTGATTTGGAGAAGAAGAAAAACAAAGCACAGAAATTGGAAACAAAATCATTCTAACCACACAAATGAATAACAAAACAAACAAAAAAATAGAACAAATAGAAAGTGAAAAGGAAAACCTCAAGTAAACTAGATAACCCAGGTCCGAACTCAGACTCGACTTTTTTGAGGTCGAATGGACCTTAATCAAGTGTTCTCAACGGAGAACACTTCGACTAAGGTCTATTAGACCCCACACCCTCTGCTAATTTGGACAAATTCCTGGTTCTTGGATTTCTAGGGTTCTTGGGGCTCAGATTAGGGGTTCGAGCTTTTCTGGTCCGATTCGAACCAAACCAGGCTTGGTTTGGTCACGAGGGAGGTCAGAGGAGTAAGTGGTGTGAATTTGGGGTCGGTTAGTATAGGTTGAGGTTTGGCTCGAATCTTCAGATGAATATTCGAGGCGATGTAGGTTGATTCGAGCCAAACGGTTTGTAGATTTGTGTCCAGGGGGTCGAGGTGCACTAGGGGTGTTAATTTGGTGGTCACCGACATCGTTGCCACCGGGTTTCAGTCTTAGGGGTTCAACGGCGGCTAGGGTTCCTGATTGGTTTTGTCTCTGAGTTGATAGAGACGAAGGGGTGCAGGGGGGTGTTTGGTTACGGAGGCGTGGGGTGAGAGATGAGGGTTTATATACGGGACGGGGGAGTTGAATTTCGGCCATTGGATCATTGATGATCAACGACCTTGATCTTTTCTCTTAAGGGGATGGCGTCGTTTGGTCTCGTGTGGAGACTGGGTCGGTCTTTGGGTGAAATGGGTCGGGTATCTGGGAAAGCCTGGAGCCGTTAGATGAAGTGAGGTGAACGGCTCAGATCAAATACACCTAAACGACGTCGTTTGGAAACCCAGGTCGTGGACTGGGTCAATGTAATGGATTGGGCCATATTTTCAATTGAAATTTTGGCCCAAATCCGGTATTTTCTTCCCTTTTCATTCTTTTAATTTAAACAAAAAAATTCCTAATTAAATTAAAACCAAAATTAAACTACACAAATATTAATTAACATTCAACAATAATTAACTCACAAATTAAAATGTTTTAGTTAAAATAAAATCACACAATGACGACAGATAGAATAAAAATGCATATTTTTGTGATTTTCATTCCAAATATGATTTAATTAACTCCTAATAGCAGAATAAAATCCTAAATTCATGCAACATATTTTTTTTTGTATTTAAACAAATCACAGACAAAACTACAAATAACTATCTGAAATGGCACACAGATTTTAAAAATTACGCACAAAGATTTTTTTTTATTTTTCGATTTCTTTTGGAGTAATTGTCGTGAGAGCAAAAATCACATGCTCACAGCTGCCCCTCTTTGTCCGAAAACGCAAAATTTTTTTGTGCAAAGATAAAGTGAGCGGATACGAGTGATTTTTTGCCCGTTGGAATACTCCGCGTGAAGCATTCTTTTTTTGAAGGATTTGACCGAACCTTTCAGAGATTTCCTACATATCCTAGGCTAAACAGGAATCAGGTCAATGTAGATCAGGAAGTTTTGGTAGCTGGGCTACCATGACGCTGCGACTTTACTATTACTACTATTGTTGCTGCTACTACTACTCACCGACCTCCTTATTACATTAAAAATAAAAATCAAAGCTAAGCTAGCTATGTCTATCAACTACTAGTTACAAGATTCCTATCTATAATTCTTTCACAACTTGATCTTGAGTCTTAGCTGATTCTTCTTGTAGACTTCGATCTGAATCTTGATGCTCACAAGTTGTAGGTGCTTGTTTATTTCTGCAGCATTGAGTGAAGCGGGATTGGCGGAGCTCGTTACTTCAATCAGATTTTGAGCGATCTACACTTGTTTGCTCCAGTATTTGGGCTCATCTTTTTTGTTCTTTCCTTCCTTTCTTTATTTTGGATTGAGACTCACTCCGTAGGTCATCTCGATCCCTGTGCTTCGAGGTCAAACCTGCTCAGACAACAAAAGAAACAAACGAACGAAATTGTTCTGCCCCAGTTTCACTAGGAAAATTTCGTGAGTTAATTGCCATAAAAATCTACAGAATTGATGAGGGGATTCGAAACCTCAAGTCTAAAAGGCGCAACTCAGGGATTGGAGCCCTACTGTTGGCTAAAGAAAAATCACTCAACTCAGGGATTGGAGCCCTAATGTCGGCTAAAGAAAAATCGCTCAACTCAGGGATTGGAGCCCTAATGTCGGCTAAAGGAAAATTGCTCAACTCAGGGATTTGAGCCCTAATGTCGGCTAAAAGAAAACTTGCTCAACTAAGGGATTGGAGCCCTAATGTCGGCTAAAGGAAAATTGCTCAACTCAGGGATTGGAGCCCTAATGTCGGCTAAAGAAAAATCGCTCAACTTAGGGATTGGAGCCCTAATGTTGGCTAGAAGAAAATTGCTCAACTCAAGGATTAAAGTCCTAATGTCGGCTAAAAGAAAATTGCTCAACTCAGGTATTGGAGCCCTAATGTCGACTAAAGGAAAATTGCTCAACTCAGGGATTGGAGCCCTAATGTCGGCTAAAAGAAAATTGCTCAACTCAAGGATTGGAGCTCTAATGTCGGCTAAAGGAAAATTGCTCAACTCAGGGATTGGAGCCCTAATGTGGCTAAAAATAAAATTGCTCAACTCATGGATTGGAGCCCTAATGTCGGCTAAAAGAAAATCGCTCAACTCAGGGATTGGAGCCCTAATGTCGGCTAAAGGAAACTTGCTCAACTCGAGGATTGGAGCCCTAATGTTGGCTAGAAGAAAATTGTGCAACTCAGGGATTGGAGTCCTAATGTTGGCTTAAAGAAAATTGCTCAACTCAGGGATTGGAGCCCTAATGTCGGCTAAAAGAAAATCGCTCAACTCAGGGATTGGAGTCCTAATGTCGGCTAAAAAGAAAATTGCTCAACTCAGGGATTGGAGCCCTAATGTTGGAAAAAGGCAACTAGGGAATGAATGACCTATGTCTACAATCTCAACTTAGGGATTAGAGCCCTAATGTTGGCAAGAGTGACTAGGGGATGAAGGCCCTATGTCTAAAATCTCAACTCAGGGATTGGAGCCCTAATGTTGGCAAAAGGAGACTAGGGAATGAAGGCCCTATGTCTAAAATCTCAACTTAGGGATTGGAGCCCTAATGTTTGCAAAAGGCGACTAGGGAATGGAGGCCCTATGTCTAAAATCTCAACTCAGGGATTGGAACCCTAATGTTGGCAAAAGGCGAGAAGGGAATGGAGGCCCTATGTCTAAAATCTCAACTTAGGGATTGGAGCCCTAATGTTGGCAAGGGTGACTAGGGGATGGAGGCCCTACGTCTAAAATCTCAACTCAGGGATTGAAACCCTAATGTTGGCGAAAAAATAGGTTGATATTGGGGATTCTAAACTAACCCCTTTTCTTTTCGTTTTATTTAATTATTTTTTTTGTTCAGTAAAAGTGCAGGAAAGAATTTAGAGGAAACTTCCCTTTTGGGTTGATTCCTTGCTGCAAAGCTTTTTCTTGCACTTGTGCATTTCTTTTCCCTTTTGGTTGCACCTGCTTCTTGCACGGTTGCGTTGGATTGTACCTGTTTCAATTTTCCAAACAAAGAACAATTGTCAGTTTGAAAACGGTGGTTGGTTCAGTGGCTTTGATCATTCCAATTATTTTGGTCCCGGCCTCATTTCTGTTAAGGAACTTCGCCATTGATTGACTTCAAAGGTGACCCCCTTTCAAACTGATAAGACTCAGGTTTTAGGCTTTCATGATGACTCGCCTGTGTAAGGCTTTGGTTTTCATTCTGCTTTCCAGACCTTTGCCTTTGACTTTTTTTTTGTCTTTACTTTGGAGGTAATCAAACATCTTGATCAGTCGGGATTGGACTGACGCACCACTGAGGCTGGGTATTTTTTTCAACTCTTGCCAGATGGAGCTCTGTGAATCTAGTCCTGCCACCTTTTCTTTCTAACACATTTTGGAATTTAGGGTTAAGCCGAAAGGGATTCAAGGAAAGGTAAACAAAGAGCGGAGAAACGAATTTAAAAGAGAAGCTTCCCTTTCGGGGAAAAAGAAGGACTTATCTGAGGTGCATGCTGGCGTTAAACTAACATGACATGATTTTTGGACTGGATGCCCGAACCTCACGAACTTGCATTTCCTTATGAACCAAAACAGATCTATGTTTCCCAACCAGGGAACCTTGCCAGAACGTTCTGTGGTGAAATCATCTTTTCTGCCGACAGCACCCTTTGCGGGTTTTCGCTAGTCGACCTCTCTCATTTCTCTTCTCACCGTTGCCTGATAGCACTCTTTGCGAGTTTTCACTAAACAAGCTCTCTCATTTTCGATTTCTCTGCTCCTCATTGCCTTACGGTACCCGTGTGGGTTTTCACCAATAAGACTCTCTCGTTTTATTTCTCTCATTTTCTTGCCTCGGATCCAAGTAGTTGTATCCTCTGATCCTTGAACACTCTCACTGATTGATCTGAAGGACTTGAAAAGATTTGGGTAAAAATGATTTGGATCGATTTACAACTTTGGAACCATTCAAAAACGGGATTACCGCGGGACCATTATAACATCTGCCCCAGTTTCATTTTGAGGGAATTTGGATTTTTATTTTGGTGTGACTGAACCCCAGAGAGAGGCTGCCTACGTATCCTTTCGGAATCAAGTCAGATGTAGTTCAGGCTAATCATTTTTTTTTGGTTTCAAACGGTGCTTTTGGATTCCAAAGAGGGTAGCCAAAGAAATGTAACCGGCTCAAAGGGTTTGTAGAAAGAGTTGATAGTGTTTGGGTAGCGGGAATAAAAGCCTTCATCATCTCAAATGTGGCAACACATCACCGAAGTAAACTTAGACATAGTACCTTTTGACTGCATCCGCGTTCACAGCTGTTTCAGGATCATTTCCTTCAATATCACCCAGATACAACGCTCCTCTTGGCAATATCTTCCTGATGATGTACGGACCTTTCCAATTAGGAGCAAATTTTCCTTTCGCTTCCTAGTGATGTGGAAGAATGCGCCTTAACACTAGTTGACCAACTTCCAAATTCCTGGATCGCACTTTCTTGTTGTAAGCACGGGCCATTCTTTGTTGGTACAACTGCTCGTGACAGACCGCAGTCGTTCGCTTTTCATCAATTAAGGTCAACTGCTCTAATCGAGTCTTAACCCATTCGTTATCTTCAATCTCTGCTTCAACAATGGTTCAGAGCGAAGGAATTTCTACCTCTACCGATATCACAGCCTCGGTCCTATAAACCAACAAGTATGGGGTTGCCCCTACTGATGTGCGTACTGTAGTGCGATATCCCAGCAAGGCAAAAGGTAACTGTTCATGCCATTGTCTGGAACTCTAGATTGTCTTCCTCAAAATCTTCTTGATGTTTTTGTTTGCTGCTTCAACAACGCCATTGGCCTTGGGCCGATAAGGAGTGGAGTTCCTATGCGTTATTTTGAATTGTTTGCATACATCCTCCATCAAGTGACTATTCAGGTTTGCCGCATTATCTGTGATGATAGTTGCAGGAATATCGAAACGAAAGATAAGATTTGAATGCACAAAATCCACCACGGCTTTCTTAGTGACCGATTTGAGAGTGACAGCTTCGACCCATTTTGTGAAGTAATCAATAGCGACCAATATAAATATGTGTCCATTTGAGGCTTTTGGCTCGATTGGCCCAATGACGTCCATGCCCCAAGTAACAAATGGCCAAAGTGCAGACATGGGATGCAGTTCTGTGGGAGGTACATGAATCAAATCACCGTGCACCAGACACTAATGACATTTTCGAACGAAACTAAAACAGTCTTTTTCCATGGTCATCCAGTAATAACCCGCTCGAAGGATTTTCTTTGCTAAAACATACCCGTTCATGTGGGGCCCACGTCTACCTCATGCATGATTCTTCCAGCCTCTTATGCGTCAACACATCTCAACAAATTGAGATCCGGGGTTCTTTTATACAATACCTCGCCGCTCAAAAAGAATCCACTCGCATGCCGCCTAATAGTTCTCTTTTGATCTCCAGTAGCATGTTCGGGGTATTCTTGTGTTTTCAAGAACCTCTTAACATCATGGTACCATGGCTGGGTACCTGGTCCCACCTCTATTAAATTACAGTAACAGTGTCTTTCCCTGATTTGGATTTCTAAGGGATCGATGTGGGCATTGCCTGGATAAGGTAACATTGAAGCTAAGGTAGCAAGTGAATCGGCTAGTTCATTGTGACACCGCGGGATATACCTGAACTCTATTGATTTGAATCACTTGCTGAGATCCTCCGCGTGCTTCCAGTAAGGAATAAGCTTGACATCTCGAGTTTCCCATTCACCCTGGGCTTGTCGGATAATCAGATCAGAATCCCCATAATCAACAAATCTTCAACATCTTGATCGATCACCATATTCATGCCCATGATGCAGGCTTCATATTCAGCTGTATTGTTTGTGCAAAAGAAATGAAGCCTAGCTGTAGCCGGATAGTGTTGACAAGTGGGTGAGATCAATATTGCCCAATTCATACACCTTTGGCATTTACAGCCCCATCAAAGAACATCTTCCAAGCATGAGCGTCTTCCGAGACTACTCCTATGGTGTTTATCTCTTCATCTGGAAAATAAGTACTCAATGGTTGGTACTCATCATCAATCGAGTTCTCAGCCAAATGATCTGCTAACGCTTGGGCTTTCATTGCCGTGCGAGTGACATAGACTATGTCGAATTCAGTAAGCAAGATTTTCCACTTTGCTAATCTCCCAGTAGGCATCGGTTTCTGGAATATGTACTTCAAAGGATCCAACCTGGTTATGAGGTAAGTAGTATGAGCTTAGAGATAATATTTCAATTTTTGAGCGACCCACGTCAAAGCACAACACGTTCTTTCCAACAAAGTGTACTTGGCCTCATAACCGGTGAACTTCTTGCTTAAGTAATAGATCGCCTGCTCTTTCTTTCCAGTTATGTCATGTTGTCCGAGGACACAACCGAAAGATTTTCCAAGACCGACAGATACAAGAACAGGGGTCTCTCTGGCTCTGATGGGACCAGAACTGGAGGATTTGAAAGATATTCTTTGATATTGTCAAAAGCCTCTTGACAGTCAACCGTCCATTTGATTGCTGCATCCTTCCTCAATAGCTTGAATATGGGCTCACATGTGCTAGTCAGTTGGGCAATGAATCGACTGATATAGTTTAACCTGCCCAAGAGACTCATCACGTCTTTCTTCGTTCTTGGAGGAGGTAGATCTCGGATAGATTTTATCTTTGTTGGATCTAATTCGATACCTCTCCTGCTTACTATGAAACCCAGAAGCTTGCCTGATAGGACTCCGAAGGCGCACTTAGCCGGATTCAGCTTCAGGTCGTACTTTCTCAGCCACTCAAAAAATTTCCTCAAGTCTCGAACATGATCGTACTGAGTCCTGGACTTGACTATCACGTTGTCCACATACACCTCTATCTCTTGATGCATCATATCATGAAAAATGGCAGTCATGGCTCTCATGTAAGTTGCCCCGACATTCTTTAAACCGAAATGCATAACCCGATAACAGTAAGTACCCCAAGGTGTAGTGAAGGCGGTTTTCTCGGCATCTTCTTCATCCATCAATACCTGATGATATCCAGACTAACAATCTACGAAAGACTGTATCCCATGTTTGGCACAGTTATCAACAAGGATGTGGATGTTGGGCAACGAGAAATTGTCTTTGGGACTTGCCTTATTCAAATCTCGATAATCCACACACACCCGAGTTTTCCCATCTTTCTTCGGTACAGGAACTACATTAGCCAACCACGTAGTATACTGGACTACCCGAATTACTCCTGTTTTCAACTGCCTTGTGATTTCTTCTTTGATCTTATCACTGATATCAGTCTTGAACTTCCTCTACTTCTGTTGAACTGGAGGATAATCAGGGTAAATTGGTAATTTATGCACCACTAGATCAACACCTAATCCTGGCATGTCATCGTATGACCAAGCAAACACATCTTTAAATTCAAAGAGGAGTTGAATTATTGCATCTTGTGTTTTCTCATCTGTGTGAATGCTTATTTTGGTTTCTCGTATTTCTTCAGAAGTTCCCAAATTAACCGGTTCAGTGTCATTCAAATTCGGCTTAGGTTTATTCTCAAAGTGTTCCAATTCTTGATTTATTTCCCTAAATGCCTCTTCTTCTTCATATTCCGGTTCTTGGTTCATTATTTCACAATTAAACAGCTCGTTTGGATCTGGGAGTGAAGTCCGCAAGCATGTCATGTTATTTAAAGCCGTATTATTAGAACTGAAAGAAGAAATAAGAAAAAGTAACAAAATTTGAAAGAATGAAGAGAGATGAACGATGAAATATTAATTTCATTTCATTGAATTTCGAAGATAACAGGGTTCACATTAGTATTTAAAAGACAGGAAACTAAAAAGAAAACATCCGAGTTACACCCTGAATTAACTCGTGATGTAGGAAAAGTGGCAGGACAGGTCTACCAGGACTCCCGCCTAATTGGGAATGGCGTAGCCTTCCAATTCTGCAGCTTGGCATTGGGACCCATATACAGCACCTCAGCGGTGCTTGAGCCCTCCCCTGGATGGACCATGTGGGTTTCATATAGTATCTTTCTTATGTCCCCACAGATCTCCTCAATCTCTTTGGTAGTAGAGGCCTCATCTTCTTCTTTATTCTGGTATTTTGGCTTGACAAGCATTCTGTAAAGATGCGGAACCGGCTGAGGCAAGACCCAGCCATCCTTCTTTCTATCATTTGCCCATCTTATATCAGCTGGAGTGGGTCTGAAGCCTACCCCGAAGAACTTTTCACTGGTGGGCAGGGCGATAAGTTCAACCATCCCTTGCAATGATTTCCCAAGTCCCTTCCCCAGTTTGAAGCCATGTCGGATCATTTCTTTGGACACCATGATTGATGCATTAGAAAGGAACGGTTGGGCGCAAGGTTTTCCTTCTTCATACTGCTCCGCCAGCACAACTTCAAAAGCCTGATAAATTGTGTGATCACTCTATTCCCTTGCTTCAAGATATGGGATGGATGGGTCCCGATAAATAGACTGTTCGTCTTCTCCGTGGACCACAATTTCCTCATCTTCATATTCAAACTTCACCATTTGGTGGAGAGTGGAGGGTACAGCCCCTGCATCATGAATCCAAGGTCTTCCGAGGAGAAAGTTGTAAGATGTGTCCATATCCAGTACCTGGAAAGTTACTTCGAACTCCACCGGCCCGATAGACAATATCAGGTCTATTTCTCCGAGGGTGTCCCTCTTGATGCCATCAAAATCTCTTACACAGACATTATTGGGGCGAATCCTTCCGGTCCCAATTTCCATTCTTTGCAGCGTGGAGAGCGGACAAATGTCAACACCCGAACCCCCATCCAACATTACTCGCTTGATGTAGTAGTCTTCATACTTGACTGTCAGATGTAAATCCTTGTTGTGAGCTGCTCCCTCCGGAGGCAAATCGTTCTTGCTAAAAGAAACTTGATTAACCGCAAAGAACCTTTCCGTCTTTCTTTCAAGTTGTTCAACTGAAGTCTCAACCGACACATACGCTTTCATTCAAGGTTTTGAGCAGGATCTTCTGATGTTCGGCGGACCTAATTAGCAAAGATAGCATAGACACTTGTTCAGGGTATTTGCGCAACTGATCCACCACTTCATAGTTAGGCATATTCATCTTCTGGAAGAAAGCCTCTGCTTCTTCAGCGCTTACAGGCTTCTTGTGTGGGAAGCACTTCCGTGTGGCATTGTTCACTTCTTGAATGCCTGAATATTTTCCAAAAGAAGTATTTTCTGGAAGTTCCCCTGTGATTTCTTTGCCTTTGTACGTAACCAATGTTTGTTGATAATTCCATGGTACCGTAGACGGGTCTGTCATTGGCTTCTATGGCACGCATCCGATAACCACTGGCTTATTCAGCCGAGGCGGTTTAATCATCCCCCGAACCACATAGGCCCCTTTCAACACGTACATCGGTATTCCTCTTTTCATTTCAAATCTCTGTGGCTTCTCTGATCGACCTCGTGGAATATAGAGAACCTCATTCTTCGAAGGCACCATCGTCTCTATCTTTGTCTCAGCCTTCTTTTCGAGCTCAGCCTTGACAGTATTAGTCTTTTTTTCCCCTTTCTCTTGCTTTGGAGCTATTTTAGGCTTTCTCTCTGCATCGACAATGGCGATTATAACTTTCAGGGCAGGATCAAACTCCTTGTCCTCACAAATTATCCCAATCAACAACCTATTATTGTGAGCGGGCAAAGGATTGTTGGTCACATTTGGGACCTCCTCGTCCATTAATACTATCTTTCCCTATTCTATTAAGTTCTCTACTGCCCTTTTTAAATTCCAACAATCATTGGTATCATGCGCTTCTGCTCCCGAATGATAAGCACACCTGACACCGGCTCTGTAAGCAGGTGATGCTGGATTTTGCCTTGTTTGAGGGACTGGTTGCAGGAAACCCATCTGGACCAGTTTTGGGAATATGGTAGAATACGGTTCACCAATGGGTGTGAAAGTTTGTCTTCTGGGTGGTTGTTGAGGACGGAAGTTATTCTAGGGTAGTTGTGGATTATACTGGTGTCGGTAAGGAGGCTGATTTCTGGGAGGTGGAGCTTGGCTCCAATTGGCTTGTTGCGGTGGTCGGACATAAGGCTGAGTATTCATGACCGAGTATGGCTGAGGAGTATAGGCCAAATCTTGGTGAGGGTAATAGTGCTGCGAGGTCCTCTCTGAGAAAAGGGATCTGGGAGTATAGTTTCTCCTTGTACCCAATGCTGCCATGAATGTTTCTTCCCTTTTCTTTCCCTTTGCTATTCCTCCAGACCTACCCTGAATGGCTTGTGAGGTATATCTGATAGCAGATTGGCTTAGAATTTGACCCGTTTTTAGCCCATTTTTTACCATTTCCCCGATCTTAATCGCTTCTGCGAAAGGTTTTCCCATGGCCGACATCATGTTTTGGAAGTAATCTGATTCTTGAGCCTGGAGGAAAGTAGTGACCATTTCTATTTCATCCATGGGAGGTTTTACCCTTGATGCTTGCTCGCGCCATTTAATAGCGTATTCTCTGAAGCTTTCTGAGGGTTTCTTCTTCAAGTTTGACAAAGAATTCTTGTCTGGCGCGATGTCAATATTATACTGAAACTGCCTTACAAAATCTCTGGCAAGATCGTCCCAAATGTGCCATCGAGATATGTCCTGATCCATATACCACTCTGAGGCTATGCCCACCAAGCTTTCTCTGAAGTATGCCATCAACAATTCTTCTTTGCCGCCAACCCCACGCAATTGGTTGCAATACCTTTTGAGGTGAGCAATGGGATCGCCATGCCCATCATATTTCTCAAATTTTGGTGTTTTGAACCCTACGGGAAGGTGCACGTGAGGGAACATGCACAGATCAGTATAGGAGACACTCTTCTGCCCGCTTAACCCTTGCATATTTTTTAAGCTCTACTCGAGTCTCCTCATTCTTCTCGCCATTTCATCTTGTTCAAGAGCTTTGGGATTTCGGTCTTGCCCAGGCATAAACTTGCATTGAGGCTGCTGAGGGTAAGCGTTGGTGGTAAACCGAGTTGGTTCCAACGAGAAAGATGATGCTTGAAATGTGAATGAGGAAGAGTAAAAATTAGGCCTCTGTATAACGGGTTGTGCCGCAATTGGACAGGGCGGTGCAGTGAATATATTTGTAGCCACATCTATCGTTGACACCCGGGGATAAAAATCGAAGGGTGATCCAGCAGAGTGGACTGAAATGGTAGGATACCCGAATGGGGCAGTTGGATAACTTATGGGGACGTTGGAAGTCCCACTTGTCCTAGAGAACAGCTCGGGGAATCCAAGGATTACACTCGGCGGCTCTTTTCCATTGTTCCAGTCATCCAACATTTCCAACATGCGAAGCCGCAAGATTCTGTTTTCTTCAGTAGTTGCTGATTCGGAAGTTGGGATGGCCGAGATTGAACTCTCTTCGGAAAGAGGAATCATTGGCAAAGGAATTTCTGAAGACATCTCTACACTTCCCTTTGATCTCGTGAAGTAAGTGTGAATACTTCCTCTCGACTTAGTGACGGGCAGATGAACACTTCCTTTCGACCTCGTAAAGTATGAATTGAGGCCAGACCTCCACAAAACCAAACCACCTTTCTAAAAACTTGAACTTAGCAGCAAGCAAATGGTTAGTTTGAAACAAATAACAGACAGGTAATCTCACGTTGGGGTGTGATGCACCTATACAGTTAAGTGAGTTTCTACATGTTTGCATCGATGACATGCGTTATTCCGGCTTCTCTTTATGCTCCCCTTTATATATATATATATATATATATATATATTTATTTTTTTATTTATTATTATTATTATTATTATTATTTTGGTTTTACAACCCTTCTTCTTATTTAAGGTTCCGGTCAAATCTTACGAAGACTGCCTATGTATCACAACCCCGCATGAATCAGACCAAGCACAGTTTGTGACAAACAAGTGCAAAAATAAAGAAACATTTTTTTATTACTAAAACATTCTATTACAAACTAAACATTTTGAAAAAAGGGGGAATAACGGACTTGAAATAAATACAAACTTAAAAACTACTGATACACCCTGATGCGAAAAGACAAACAAAAGACGCCAAGATGAAAAATACAGACTCGACCTATAAATACATTAAAGCTTTAAAAATTGGCGCCTGCGGGGCATTGTTCGGCCTCGCCGCGGGCTTAGGTGTGAGGTCCCTTTCAAGTTGTTCCAGCTCATGCATGATTCGCTTGACATAAATCATCACTGCCGAGAAGAAGGTAGTGCAGGTCATATCCTCGCACCGTAGACACCTCCTAATGATGGCATGGACAATGGTATTAATCTTATCCCTGGTTTGCCCCTTTTCTATGAGTAGGCACTCTATTTGATCATTACGGGCCTTCAAAATCCGAAAATCCTGGAGATATTGATTCTGCCACTGCTGAATTTCTACTTCCATCTGGGCCAGTAAATCATAGCAATGTCTATTTTCAGCTTCAAAGGTTCGGGCTTGCTTATCCGCTTTGTACTCAAGAGTGGCCACCTTTCTCTTCAAATTGGCAATGGTTTGCTCGTGATCCCTTTTCAACTGTTGCAGGTACCGGTTGAGCTCCTCTGTTCTTTTTACCCAGTGTGCCTCGAGTCCTGCTATGGTATTCTCAAGATTCTCCAACTCACTCCGGCACTCACAAATTTCCATTTTTAAACCTTTTATCAGTCGCTCATCCGACCGACTCCTTTGTTGGTTATCAGCGGCTATCCTTATTTGCTGGATTAGGCCCTAAGCGCCTCATTTTCCTGGGCCAACCTATTCTTTTCTACCAGATCAGTAGCAACTTGCACGTTGTTCTCAAATTTTAGACCTTCAATTTGTTGTTTCAGCTTGCTGATTTCAGCCCGATAGCCTTTTTCTTTTGCTAACCAATCCCATTGCTCTTGTGATGACTCGACAAAATTCAGGATATGGGGTCTTTTAACCGGCCTTTTGTGCTCAAGTTCTCTTCTGTACCACACAAGGTACCCTGGTGCTACTTCACCTTTGGCCCGATTCTGCACACAAGTATCTGCTTTTAAACATTGGCATTCATTCCAGATCTGGCGGACTTTTGCTTCAGGAAATTGTCCGTCAGGGCTAATCTCAATTGCTTGAGTACTAAGATCTTCCTCGTGTGGCACTATCTGGCATCTCCCGAGTTGTCTCAAAGCTCGATAGGGCGCGTAAGGCTGAATGCTCTTAAGTCCCATAAATAAAAAGTGGGTCCTAGCTGCCGGCATATATATGACCTCATCAACAGGCAACCATCCCAGTGTCCACTGTATTTGGCTAGCGGTGAGGGTTCAAAAGAATGACGTCCATGCCGCAACTCCCTCGGGTAGACTGACCTCCTTGATTCTCGTGTAAAACTCTTCTATGCAAGTCTTCTTCGAGGAACCATAACTCAAAAACTCGGAACAGTGGCAGAGATGTTCAGTCATCCATATTTGTAGCAGCAAATTACACCCCTCAAAAAAATTTCCTCTAGCTTTGCAGGCTGTGAGATCTCGAAAGATATCAGATACTACCATAGGCGCGAGTGTGCTTTCATTTTGAGTGAGCAAAGTACTGACGACCCCGGATATGCTCATCCCACTTTTGACGGTTACCTTTGCTGCATAACTTGTCACCCCGATTGTTGAATCCTCCTACATGACCATATCTGTCGTATATGAAGCGCGGATTACAGAAACCTGCGGCCAAATCTGGGTTATGGACCGTCCTGGGTATCTTTAATGAATCTAGAAACCGATGCACAGTGACAGCTCTTGGGGCAACCAGGTATTTTTGACTTAATGGAACTTCAGCATTTCCGATGTACCCGGCTATTTCCTCCAGAGTCGGGTGAGTCTAAAACCGGAGAAGTGGAAGACATTGTGTGTCGGGTCCTAGTAGGTGACCAAAGCTCTTATGATATCTCCCTGAGGCTGGATTTCCAATAAACCCGTGAGACCTTTCAGATATTTCTTGACCTCATCTTGCCCTTCACCACCTAGATCATCCCACCATAGCCGCAACTTGACAGGGACTTTAGTCATTATCGAAAAGTGTTCATTTTGCATTGTGCTCATCCTGCACATTTATTAAGGTGATTTAAGCAAAAATTATTTGACTCAAAAAATGATTTGACTATATTTTAGAAAGAAAGATCCGATTTTCGAACACGGCCTTTCAGCACTTCAGGGATGAAGATTTTAAGGCTGTGAGGGTTGACCGATCAAAACTCTAAAGGATGATCGAAAGTGGCCGTTTATGCAGAGTCAACCTTCTGCCGTCCCTTTCGGGAACATTTGGCTGTTTTTGACAAAAACAACATCACTTGATTTATTTATGACTCTTTTTTTTGTTTCAAAATAGTGGCCTGACATTGGGAACACGGCCTCACAGAGCCTCAGGGACGAGGATTCTAAGGCTGTTGGGCAAATTGGTCAAAATTCAAAAAATGACCAAAAGCGGCTGTTTATGCAAAGTCAGCTTTCAGGCGCGTCCCTTTCGGGAACATTCGGCTACATTTGACAAAAGCGGCCTCACCCGACTCATTTATGATGAAATTAAAATTCTGACATTTTGGCTATTTCTGAAAAAAGGGAGGTTGGACCCGATGAGGGTTGCTTACGTATCTCACACCCTGTGAGAATCAAACCGGCGTAGTTCGGGACGATAAAACAAACTTCTTTTGAAAACAAGACTTTTTTTTATTGGCAAATAAGACCAACTAAAACCCCCTTTTTTCTCTTTTTCTTTTTCCTTTTTTTTCTTTTTCTCAAAAATTCGGCAGAGTTTCGACACTACTAGTTTTTTCAAAGCAGGTGATTTAACTCTTTTTAACCCTCGTACTTGTATCTCTATTTCCTCAAAATATTCAAAAACCGGTCAGCATGCAAGTCCGAAGCAAATAAATGCACAAGTAGAAGCAAGTACGATGCATTAGGATGGTCTTCTGTCATTTTGGTACATCTGTCCTAGACAAACCCAACCCCTATGTTGAGCCTCCAAAGTCAAATGCACATGATGCAAACAAACTTTCCTACTAGGGATCCGGCATGAAGCTGAGTTATTCTAGGTTCGTAACCTGGGTATTTGTTCTAGACTGTGTACCCGAGCGAACAACTCGAGTCGAGGAGGGGGCTACGTACTGGGGACCCGCGAGATCGTCCGGCTTTGTAACTTGTCTGGCCTCTTTCTTATTTCAAGGTATGACACTAAATAATAGGGAGTCTCGACCAGCAAGCACATCTCCGAAGATGAGAAGAGGATGGTTTCGGCACAGTTTATATACAGTTCAGATAATATCAAAGCGGTAAAAGGCAACATTTAGCACGTTATGCCCAAACATGTAATAAAGATCAGATAATAAAGCCAAATATAACAATTATTCTAAGCTCGAATTCTTGAACCCTGAACTAGAGATTCTGGGTTCTATCCCCAGCGGAGTAGCCAGAGCTGTCACACCTCCTTTTTACACACCCGAAGGTATATAATGGAGTTTTTCCAATTTAAGTGACAATATTCAAAATGGGATTATTTATTTAATTCAGAGTCGCCACTTGGGAAAGGTTTGGCTTTTGGTGTCCCAAGTCACCAGTTTATCTTGAATCTCAATTCGAGAAAAATATTCGACTTTCCAAATGAAGTCTGCGAACCAGGAATTCTAAGTAAGGAATTCTGTTGACCCGAGGGAAGGTGTTAGGCACCCCCGAATCTCGTGGTTCTAGCACGGTCGCTTAAACTGTTGTAATGGCTAAATATCTGATTTTTATACATGTTATAACTTGTGTGCTTTTATTTAAGTTTAAACCGCTTTTATTATTATTTTTTAATAGAATTGCAATGTCGTGAAAATGCATCTCGAACCACGTCACAATCAATGCACCCGCGGTTGTTAATACGTTCCGACTCCGTTGAGATTTGGGTTTGGGTCATATAAATGCGCACCTGAATTTAAGCATGTAATTTAATTAAAATCGCGTCTAAAGAGTCTAACGCGTTATTATCTTTAGGGAAGGCCGTGAAATTCGTTAAACGGCCCATCCCAAATTCTAAAATATTTTAGTGTAATATTTATCGAGGGCCCCACAATTTGCTTTTTTTTATTTGGCGAGGCTCATCTCATCTTTATTTAAGGCCAAATCCTAAGAGACTATGATTTTCTATTTATTCTTGTCTCAAAATAAAGAAAAGGCCTGAACTAACTAGCATGCTCAGGTATCATCATTTCAATTAATATGTCAAGGGCAAATAAGCCCTCAAATCATTGGGCCTTAAACGGATTTCCATTCAAAAGGGACTGCACCAGCTTACAGTCGACTTATTTATTCACAAAAAATAGGCTTGTATTTGCATAACCAGGCTAAACTTTGGTATTTACATGAGCATGTACACATGGAGATTTGGTGTTTCTGATTGTATAAAATTGGCCCATACTTTTACGTTTCTTTGCAGCGAAGATTGGGACAAACAAAAGTAATCTACTTGTGATTTTACCTTTTAAACAAACCTATAATTTAAGTAAATGGGTTCAGTATCAGGCTGTGAAGCACAGAATCAATACAGTTTCACATTAATTCACAGAATTAAAGTTAAAGACTCATTCAATGTTTATGCTTGATCAGACATTAGTTCAACTAAAGTTTACACAATCAGTGCCAACCCTACTGAATCTGTCATCATTACATATTACACTACATCAATAATGTCCCAACGGTCCAAAATAGTCTAACAAAAGGCCAAATTAGGTAGCCAAGGTTCATATGCACATGAATTGGAATCAAATTGTATTAGACTCTAGTATTTATTTAGCTATAACTACATAACAATCCAAACAAACACAATTCAGGAGTCAAATATGCGAGCATCTCTCGTTCCATCTTCACTTCAAAGTTACATAAAAAACTAGATTCAAACGTGTACCTGAATTGGAAAGTGAGAAGAAGGAGGAGTGAATCAGCAACAAACAGATAGTAAATAACAGCAGTGGCACCAACAATCAGCAGTATGGGACAATAAGAACCAGCCCAGTGAAACTCAGAGATCCAGAAATGTTTTAGAAAAACCAAAAGAGATAAAAGATCGACTCAAAATCAATTGGAAATAAACCAAAACACCACTCGAAATCAGCTGGGACAAATCTGAAACCAACAACTTAAACAAACAACCTAAGGTAGCTTCGATTGGGCCTAAATCTCAAACTAACTATGAATTTAACAATGGAACAAAGCCTTTTCTGGAATTTTTTAGTTTTTTCAGAGGTTTTCTTTTGCTTTTTCTTTCTGTTATCTCCCCCCTCGAACCCCCTCTTTCCTTGTCCAAAATCCAGTCTATTTAAAGACTAGAATTGGCCATTCTTCTTTTGTTTTAACATTTCACTTTCAGCCTGTTTTTATTCCCTCCTCATGTGCATTTCTACTCTTTTTTCATTAGACCCATGTTGTTCCTGATTTCCCACCAGTAAAGTCACTAAGCCAACTCAAGTAGCACCTTTTCACTAGTTAATTCAAAAACCTGTCAGTCTTTTAACTGACAATTTCTATTTTAAATTAAACCTCATGCTATTTCTGATTTCCAGCCACTAAAGGCACTTAACATATCATCACTCCTACTATTGATTCATTAGCTTAGTGGTATATTGGTATTAAACTGACAGACCATTAAAACTGAACAATTTGCAGGTTTCTAACATCCCAACCTGTTAAAACTAATTGACGACATTTATTCAATCGACTTTATGAATTACAACATATATAGTCAATAGCTAATGATCAGAATCGAACAGTACACACAAGTGATTCAAGTTGTGCTGACAAAACAGGGAATTACCTTGGAAACTAATTAATCGACCAAACTCATTCCAATCGATTATATAGTTTAACACATACACTTAACAACAAACAGACGAAAATTTTGACCAAATAAAAGGTCTGATTTGGAGAAGAAGAAAAACAAAGCACAAAAATTGGAAACAAAATCATTCTAACCACACAAACGAATAACAAAACAAAAAAAAATAGAACAAACAGAAAGGGAAAAAGAAAACCTCAAGCAAACTAGATGACCCAGGTCCGAACTCAGACTCGACTTTTTTGAGGTCGAATGGACCTTAATCAAGTGTTCTCAATGGAGAACACTTCGACTAAGGTCTATTAGACCCCACACCCTCTGCTAATTTGGACAAATTCTTGGTTCTTAGATTTCTAGGGTTCTTGGCACTCAGATTAGGGGTTCGAGCTTTTCTGGTCCGATTCGAACCAAACTAGGCTTGGTTTGGTCACGAGGGAGATCAGGGGAGTAACTGGTGTGAATTTGGGGTCGGTTATTATAGGTTGAGGTTTGGCTCGAATCTCCAGATGAAGATTCGAGACGATGTAGGTTGATTCGAGCCAAACGGTTTGTAGATTCGTGTCCAGGGGGTCGAGGTGCACTAGGGGTGTTAATTTGGTAGTCACCGGCATCGTTGCCACCGGGTTTCAGGCTTAGGGGTTCAACAGCGGCTAGGGTTCCTGATTGGTTTCGTCTCTGAGTTGATAGAGATGAAGGGGTGCAGGGGGGCTGTTTGGTTACGACGGCGTGGGGTGAGAGATGAGGGTTTATATACGGGATGGGGGAGTTGAATTTCGGCCGTTGGATCATTGATGATCAATGGCCTTGATCTTTTCTCTTAAGGGGACGGCGTCGTTTGGTCTCGCGTGGAGACTAGGTCGGTCTTTGGGTGAAATGGGTCTGGTATCTGGGAAAGCCTGGAGTCGTTCGATGAAGTGAGGTGAACAGCTCATATCAAATACACCTAAACGACATCGTTTGGAAATCCAGGTCATGGACTGGGTCAATGTAATGGATTGAGTCTGATTTTCAATTGAATTTTTGGCCCAAATCCGGTATTTTCTTCCCTTTTCATTCTTTTAATTTAAACAAAAAAAATTCCTAATTAAATTAAAACCAAAATTAAACTACTCAAATATTAATTAACATTCAACAATAATTAACACACAAACTAAAACGTTTTAGTTAAAATAAAATCACACAATGACGACAGATAGAATAAAAATGCATATTTTTGTGATTTTCATTCCAAATATGATTTAATTAATTCCTAATAGCAGAATAAAATCCTAAATTCATGCAACATATTTTTTTTTGTATTTAAACAAATCACAAACAAAACTACAAATAACTATCTGAAATGCCACACAGATTTTAAAAATTACGCACAAAGAAAATTTGTTTTATTTTTCGATTTCTTTTGGAGTAATTGTCGTGAGAGAAAAAATCACATGCTCACAATTATGTATTAGGCTGTTAACCTTATACTAGAGGCTCGAGACTTGTGACACTAGATCTGTATGGGCTGTGTAGTGGTATTATCATCTGATTTTCCGCATATTTAACTTGTTGTCTTAAACTCTTATTAAGGTAATTTAGCAATTTAACTGTGTTAGCTGATAATGATTTTATAAGAAAACAGATTGGGGTTGTTATTTGGTCAGGCTTGCCTAGCAGTGTGTTGGGCGCCATCACGACTGGGCTTGGGTTCGTGACACTATTAAAATGGAAACATTATCAAAGCTAATACTTCTGTGAGATTTCATATTATAGAGGGTGTGAGAGTTTGATTGTAAAATGCAATTGGTGTATTTGCAATTGAATCATATTATAAGAGTGTTTAGTATATTTTACTTTTTAAAAAATAATATTAACAAAAATCACACATTTGATTAAATAAAAGATCAGAAAAAGCTAAATGGAATAATATTAGGATCAAAACAAGAAACACATTATATATATATATATATATATATATATATATATATATATATATATATATATATATATATAATACTTTAATAGAAAAATTAACCTAAATATCCGTTCAATCAATAATTGTTATGAACCCAAATACTCCGGTCGTGATGGTGCCTATCACAGTACTAGGCCAGCCAAAAAAATATGAACAATATGAAGATCTTTTGAAAAATTCATTTTTCTAAACAGATTAAGTCTCAAATCTTTCATTTTTAAAATATCAAAAGAAATACGCAGAAACAAGTACGTAATGTGACGTCCTGGCCAGTCGTCTCATGAGTTACCGCTCCGTTTACCCCATTTCTACTTCTTATTACTTTGTATAATGGTTCTATATGTGATCGGGTTGATTGGTTAGGGTTCGGAAAGGATTTGGTAAGGTTTGAGACACTTAGTCTCTTTTGAGGAAGGTTAAGTTGGAAAAGTCAGCCGAATGTTGACTTATGTGTTACAAGGCTCGGATGTGAGTTCTGATGCTTCGGTTAGCTTTGGGAGGTAATTTTGTACTTAGGAGCGTGATCGGAATGAGTTTTGGAGGTCCGTATTAGATTTAGGCTTGAATTGGCGAAAGTGGATTTTTGGCGATTTACGGTTGGTAGGTGAGATTTTGATATAGGAGTCGGAATAGAATTTTTAGAGTTTCAGTAGTTCCGTTGTGTCATCTGGTATGTATGTGGAAAATTTTAGGTCATTCGGATGTGGTTTGGTTGAGTTTTTGATCAAAAGCGGAATTCGGAAGATTTTGGAAACTTAGGCTTGAATCCGATGTATTTTGGTTGATTTGCTATTGTTTGAGGTGTTTTGAAGATTGGTACAAGTTTGAATAAGGTTTTGGATATGTTGGTGCCTTTGGTTGAGGTCCCGGGGGCCTCGGGTGAGTCTCGGGTGGTCAATCAGACCATTTCATGCCTTGGCGAGTTGCAGATTTTGGAGTTCAGCTGTTGCAGAGTTTTTCCTCTTCGTGATCGCGTAGGGGGTCTCGCGATCGTGTAGAGCTGTTGTGGGGGCAGTCCAGTTTGTCAGTGCGTTCACGAAGCTGGGGATGCGATCACATAAGGTGGAGATTGTTGATCGCGAACGCGTGGAGTAAGTCGCGTTCGCGTAGAGTTAAGTGGACCAGGGGTTTTGGCTTGGAGTTTTTCTTTGCAAATGCATTAGCCAGTACACGATCACGTAGTGTAAGATGCATGAGCATCGCGTTCGCGTGGGATATTACGCGTTCGCACAGGGTTAATCTTGGGAGCTGAGAATTTGTGCTTCACGATCGCGAAGGATGTCCCGCGATCGCGAAAAAGGATTTCAGGCCTAGGCAGAAGGTTTAAATAGTCGTCTTGTCCGCGAATGTAGGGTTTATTTCTTCCATTGTTGGTTGTTTTTGGAGATTTTTGAAGGATATTGAAGAGGGATTCAAGGAAATCACTCGGAGGTAAGAATATTGGACTTAAAACTCGATTCTAATGTAAAATCTACCTAATAGATCATGGAATTGAGGCCTAAAATTGAGGAATTAGGGCTTGAGATTAAGAGACCTTAAAATGAGAATTTGAGGGGTCATTTGGACTCCTATTTCAGTGTTCTTAGTATGTATGGACTCTTGGGAGGATAAGTATTCCGTTGATGTGATTTTTATCGAGTTTTGAGACATAGGCCCAGGGGTTGGGTTTGACCAATTTCAGGATTTTGGCTATTATTTGATTGTTTTCACTTGGGCTTCGTTCCCTTAGCATGTTTTGACACCGTGATTCTGATTTTGGATAGATTCGATGCGAGTGGAGGCCGATTCGAGGGGCAAAGGCGTCGTGGAATAGTATTTTCACCGGTTTGAGGTAAGTAACCATTGTAAATCTGGAACTGAGGGTATAAAACCCCGGTATTTGACTTGTTTTTGATAAATGCGGTGACGCACATGCTAGGTGACAAGCCGGTAGGGATTGTGACTTGGTCCGTCCCATAGTGACTATTGAGCCGCGTATTTGATTTGGAATCTTATATTATTCCGTACTTTAGTCATTGATACTGTATTATGGGCTGTATGCCATGTTTGAGGCCTTGTGCCTACCTGTTGAGACCTTTAGGGGTATTTTTACTGTTTTTCCTTACTTTACTTGTTGAAAGCATATCCTCAGTCATGTTTTACCTATTTAAATGTTTAAAACTAGTTTTATCACTCCACTTCTAAATGTGAGGACTGTTTGGATTGAGTTCCCTAATTTCTATTGTTGTGCCCGAAAGGCTGTGAGATTAATGACTGAGAGAGGTTGAGAACCTAATGGTGAGGATATTTATATATGTGTGAGTTATGGATTGGGCTGCACGCCGCAACGATACTTATAAGGATCGGGTTGCACGCCATAACGATATATATATATTGGATCGGGTTGCGCGCCGCAGCGATATGACGTTTGGGTTGTAGGAGCCCCTTCGGAGTCTGTACACCCCAGTGAGCGTAGTTGACAATAAATTACGGATCGGGCTGCACGCCGCAACAGTTACTATGAATTCTATTATTATGAGATATTAATGAGCCTGAGTGCTGAAAGTGAGTACTGAGTGATGAGAGTGAGTCACGAGTGACTGAGAGGCTGCCCGAGAGGCCATAATCTGAGTGATACCTTGCCCGAAGGCCTATTTATGATATTTTTCATTGATTTAACTCTTCTTTTAAAATAAGCATCTATTGGAAAAATTGCTAAGTATATGATTTCAAGTGTTTAAACTGAAATTGATGATTTTTTGACGAAATTGGTTTTAACTGTGAAGTTGATCTGTTATCCTGTTGTTATTTCAATTATATGATTTTTAACTGCTCGTCACTGCTTTCAGTCCTTATTTACTTTAGTTACTTACTCAGTTGGTGTACTCATGTTACTCTGTGCATCTTGTGTGCAGATCCAAGTGCCCGAGCGGCTGAGTAACAGTCCTCAACTGATCCAGTGTTTGACGGAGATTGCAAGGTAGCTGCATGGCGACCGCAGCCCTATTTTCTCCTCCCTATCTTGTTCTTTTCCGCATTTTTCTAGACTTATGGTGTATTAGACATTCAGTCATGTATTAGAGACTCTAGACTCGTGACACCAGATACTTGGGGGCTGTGTAGTTTCATGTTTATTTGACTTCCGTATATACTTTGTTGCTTTTAAACGATTATTATAAAAATTTGGTAATTAAACCTGTGTTAGAAAATGGCTTATCATAAGGAAAAAGGGTTGTGAATAAATGTTTGGTTGGCTTTCCTAGTAATGTGATAGGCGCCATCACAACTGGTATTTGGGGTTCTGATAAGTTGGTATCAGAGCCTAGGTTACATAGGTCTCATGAGTCATGAGTCATTTTAGTAGAATCTCCCGGATCGGTACGAAGACGTCTGTATTTATCCTCGAGAGGTTGTAGAACCTTTAGGAAAAACTTCATATTCTCGAAATTCTTGTCATGCGAATCTGTTGATCCGAGTACTAAATTTCTATTATTCCATTCTTTCACAGATGGTGAGGACACGTGCTATTGGACAGGATGAACGACTGCCAGTACCACCAGCTGGGGCCACTAGAGGTCGAGAACGCGATCGAGGCCATGGTAGAGGTAGAGCAGTTAGGGCAGCACCTGCAGATCCACTAGTTGTGCCAGTTTAGGATCAGGTCCCAGTTGTGGACTCTGTAGCACCACCAGCTCAGGCACTAGCTGTGCATATTGTGATTCCAGGCCTTTAGGAGGCTTTAGCTCAGATCTTATCAGTGTGTACCGGTTTGGCTCAGGCGGTCTCAGTTACTACAGCCGCAACTATTTCTTAGGACAGGAGAGGCACACAAACTCCCGTTGCTCGCACACCTGAGCAGGTTGTGCAGGGACTCCAGACACCGGGGGCACCTCCAGCCTAGCCGGTTGCACCAGCTCAAGAGTATGTGGTACTAGTTATGCCGAACGACGAGAAGCGTCGACTAGAGAGGTTTGGTAGACTCTAGCCTCTGACCTTCAGCGGTGCAGAGGGCGAGGATGCCTAGGGTTTCTTGCATAAGTGCTAGAGAATGCTTCGTATAACGAGGATTCTAGAGACCTGTGGTGTAACATTCACTACCTTTCAGTTTTCTAGGCTGCCTTCACTTGGTGGGAGGCATATGAGAGATGCAGGCCTATTGGTGCAGCACCCCTCACCTGGCAACAATACTCTATTCTCTTCCTAGAGAAGTATGTGCCACAGTCTCGTCGAGAGAAGCTGCGCAGGTAGTTCGAGCAGTTGCGTCAAAGAGAAATGACTGTGACGCAGCATGAGATGCAGTTCTCGAAGTTAGCCCATCATGCGGTTTGGTTGGTTCCCACATATCGATAGAGGATAAGGAGGTTTGTTGATGGCCTCACATATCAGCTTCAGATTCTCATGACTAGGGAGAGGGTGACAAGTGCTACCTTCGAGGAGGTTGTTGACATCGCCCGTGGGATTGAGTCGGTTCGCTGCCAGGAGCTAGAAGAGAGGGAGGCCAAGAGGCCTCAAGGATCTGGTAGCTTTAGCAGTGCTCCTTCGAGGGGTCAGTTCCAGCAGGGCAAAGGCCGTCCTTTCAGGCAGGCTCATTTAGCTCACTCAAGTTATCGTGGGGTATCATAGGGTCATGGTTCTCACAGTTCTCATCAGGGCTACTCATCCCTCAGTGCCTTTCCAACCCAAAGTTCATCCCATGCTCTATTAGTGCAGGGTTCTTCCATGCTAGGTCCTTCTACTGGTCATTCTGGTGCCAGGGGTTCCCTTTTGTCCCTATCTCCAGCACCGGGGAGTTGTTATGAGTGTGGAGAGTTTGGGCATATGAGGAGGCAGTGTCCTCGTCTTCATGATGGTCAGTCTTAGAAGAGGGTTTAGCCCTCGACTTCTGCTCCAGTTACTTTACCACCCGGCCAGCTAGCTAGGGGTGAAGGTCAGTCAGCTAGGGGTCGCCCTAGAGGGGGAGGTCGATTAGGCGGTGGTCAGGCTCGTTTCTATGCTCTCCTAGGTAGACCAGATGTTGCTGCTTCAGATGCCGTAATTTCAGGTATTGTTTCAGTCTACCACAGAGATTCCTTTGTATTATTTGATCCCGGTTCCACCTTTTCTTATGTGTCATCATACTTTGTCCGTTATCTGGATACGCCCTGTGAGTCTCTTGTTTCACCTATTTATGTATCTACTCTAGTGGGCGATACTATTGTTGTAGACCATGTGTATCGATTGTGTTTGGTGACTATTGGGGATCTGGAGACCCATGCGGATCTTTTATTATTGTGTATGGTAGATTTCAATATCATTTTGGGAATGGATTGGCTATCTCTGTGTTGTGCTATTCTGGACTATCATGCTAAGACAATCACATTGGCTATACCGGGTGTGCCATAGATTGAGTGGCAAGGTTTGACTGATTATGCTCCTAGTAGAGTGATCTCATTCTTGAAGGCCCAGTGTATGGTTGCGAAAGGTTGTCTCTCGTATATAGCCTTTGTGAGGGATGTCGGAGCTGAGACTCCCAGTATTGATTATGTTCCAGTTGTGAGGGATTTTCCCGATGTGTTTCCTGCAGACCTGCTGGGCATGCCACCAGACAGAGAAATTGATTTTGGTATTGACCTGGTGCCGGGCACTCAGCCCATTTCTATCCTGCCATATCGTATGGCACCAGCGGAGTTGAAGGAGTTAAAGGAGCAACTTCAGGAACTCCTCGATAAGGGGTCATTCGGCCTAGTGTGTCACCTTGAGGTGCGCCGGTTCTATTTGTGAAGAAGAAGGATGGCACTATGAGGATATGCATCGATTATAGGCAATTGAACAAAGTAACAGTTAAGAACAAGTATCATTTGCCTCGCATTGATGATTTATTCGACCAACTTTAGGGAACGAGAGTGTTCTCCAAGATTGATCTCTGATCAGGTTATCACCAGTTGAAGTCAGGGACTCGGATATTCTTAAGACAGCTTTCAAGACCCGATATGGTCATTATGAGTTCTTGGTGATGTCTTTCGGGCTGACCAATGACCCAGTAACGTTCATGCATTTGATGAACAGTGTGTTCCGGCCTTATCTCGATTCGTTTGTCATAATCTTTATTGATGATATTCTGGTGTATTTGCGTAGTCAGGAGGAGCACGCGGAGCATTTGAGAGTTGTGTTGCAGAGATTGAGAGAGGAGAAACTTTATGCAAAATTCTCCAAGTGTGAGTTTTGGCTCAGCTCAGTGGCTTTCTTAGGGCACATGGTGTCTAGCGAGAGTATTCAGGTTGATCCGAAGAAGTTAGAGGCGGTTCAGAGTTGGCGCAGACCGTTCTCAGCCACAAAGATTTGCAGTTATCTTGGTTTGGCAGTCTATTATCGCTGGTTTGTTCAGGGATTCTCATCTATCGCATTTCCCTTGACCAAGTTGACTTAGAAGGGTGCTTCATTTGTATGGTCGGACGAGTGTGAGGAGAGCTTTCAGAAGCTCAAGACAGCTTTGACCACAACTCCAGTGTTAGTTTTGCCATTAGCTTCAGGTTTATATACCGTGTATTGTGATGCTTCGAGAGTAGGTATTGGTTGCATTTTGATGTAGAAGGGTAAAGTTATTGCTTATGCTTCTCTTCAGTTGAAGACCCATGAGAAGAACTACCCCTTCATGATTTGGAGTTGGTTGCCATAGTTCACGCGTTGAAGATTTGGAGGAATTACTTGTATGGTGTGTCTTGTGAGGTGTTTACTGATCATCGTAGCCTCCAGCACTTGTTCAAGCAGAAGGATCTCAATTTGAGGCAGCGGAGGTGGTTGGAGTTTCTTAAGGATTATGATATCACTATATTGTACCATCCGGGGAAGGCCAATGTGGTGGCTGATGCCTTGAACTGAAAGGCGGTGAGTATGGGGAGTTTGGCATATATTCCAGTTGGGGAGAGACCTCTTGCAATTGATGTTCAGGCCTTGGCCAATCGGTTCGTGAGGTTAGATGTTTCGGATCCCAGTCAGGATTGGCTTGCGTAGTTTCTCGGTCTTCCTTATATGATCGCATCAGAGAGAGCGCCAGTATGATGATCCACATTTTTTTGTCCTTAAGGACAGAGTTCAGCACGATGATGCCAGAGATGTGACTATTGGTGATGATAGGGTGTTAAGGATGCAGGGCCGAGTTTGTGTGCCAAATGTGGATGGGCTTATGGAGTTGATTCTGGAGGAGGCCCATACCTCGCGGTATTCCATTCATCCGGGTGTCGCGAAGATGTATCAGGATTTGAGGCAGCATTATTGGTGGAGAATAATTAAGAAAGACATTGTGGGATTTGTAGCTCGGTGTCTCAATTGTCAGCAAGTGAAGTATGAGCATCAGAGACCAGGTGGCTTGCTTCAGCAGATGGATATTCCCGAGTGGAAGTGGGAGAGGATCACTATGAACTTTGTTGTTGGATTTCCATGGACTTTGAGAAAGTTCGATGCTATTTGGGTGATTGTGGATCGGCTGACCAAGTCCGTGCACTTCATTCCTGTGTGTACTACCTGTGAGCACGTGATTTTTGCTTCACGAAAACTACTCCAAAAGAAATCAAAAATAAAACAAAATTCTCTTGGTGTACAATTTTTAAGATTTGCGTGACATTTTTGGATAATTATTTGTGTTTTTGTCCGTAAATGTTTACCTTGTTGTAGTTAATTGAAAAATATAAAAAATAAATTTCATACATATTTAGGATTTAATTATGCATTTAGGAATTAATTAAACCATTAATTGGCTCTAAAAGGAAAATCATAAAAATATGTGTTTTATTCTATTTGTTGTCATTGTGTGATTTTTTAAGGTCTTAATTTGTGTGCTAATTGTTGTAAGTGTTAATTAATATTTTTGTAGTTTTATTTTTGATTTTATAATTTAATTAGGAATTGTTAATTAAAATAAGAAAATGAAAAGAGTTAAAAATATAGGGCCAATCAGACCTGGGCCAAAATTTTAGACCCAAAAATCAGGCCCAAACATTGAAAAGACCCGGTCCATTTCAGCCAGTCTCTCAGATAACCCCAAACGATGCCATATTGGCGTCTCAAATCTGAGCCGTTGATTTGTTTCAATCAAACGGTCCAATTCAGCCCTTGTATAATTGAAACGACGTCGTTTTAGGTGTGTTTGATCAGGACCGTTCATTGCTTTTGATCTAATGGATCCCGGGCCTTCCTTCATGACCCGACCAACTTCCATCTGAGACCAGCCCAAACCCCCCTGTTTAAACAAAACGGCACTGTTCCCTTAAGTGAAGAGATCATGGCCATCAATCTCGCCTGATCCAACGGCCAGGATCCATTCTCCCCTTTGTATATAAGCCCTCAATCTCACCCCACGCCCCAAAACCAAACCCCCCCGTCTTCCTGTTCATCATCGTCTCAGGGACGAAGACCCTAAACCCTAGCCGCCCTAGCCCCCCTTCGCCTGAAACCCGTCTGCAAAAATGCCACCGGCCACCACCTTAACACCATAAGACCATCTGACCACCCCCGTTCCAAATATGCTACTCGTTTGGTTTGAATTTTTCCCCCATCTTCTCGAATCTTCATTTGAAGATTCGAGCCAAACAGAAACCTACACCAACCAACCCCAAACTCACCCCAAGGCACCCCCTAACCACCCCCGTTATGGATCTATTGGTTGCTCATTTCGAATCTTCCCCCATCTTCTCGAATCTTCATTTGAAGATTTGAGCCAATTTAGATCTACCCCAAACAGTCCCTAATTCACCCCAGTTACTCCCCTAACCTCACTCGTAACCAAACCAAGCTTGGTTTGGTTCGAATCTAACCAGAAACCTTCAAGCCCCAAATCGACTGGATGAACCCTAAAAAATCCAGAACCTTGGGGTCTGTCCGATTAAATAAAAGGTTGGGGTCTAATTGACCTTAATCGTGGTATTCTCAGTTGAGAATACTTCGATTAAAGTCTGTTCGACCTCAAAATTTTTAAATCCGAGTTCGAGCCTAGGTCCGTATAGTTCTGAGGTTCTGAGGTATTTTTCTTTTTCCTTTATTCTGTGTTTATGATTTTTCTATCTATGTATCTGTTTAGTTTTATTGATTTCCCATGCCTTTTCAATTCATCTTCTCATCTCCATTAGACTGTTTTATTTGGTCCAATTCTGGCATTGCTTCTGTTTGCTGTAATTGTTATGAGTTACAATGTGTGTAATCGATTAATAAGTTGCGTCGATTAGTTAGTTCCAGTTAATCCATGATTCTGTCAAGAACACTAAAATTACTCTAATTGCCTATTTCTTTGTTGCTGATTTGTTCAGTGTCAATTGTGATATGTAATCGACTAATTAAGCTTCATTGATTAGGTCGTTCGTATAGTTTGAATCATTCGGCATTCTGTTGTTTAAAGTTTTCAAATTGTTAGTTATCCGATTAATGCAGATTCTGTTTTGATTATGAGCATTGTTCTGAATCCCTAGAACCCTTATATTTGATGTATTTTCTGCCTTAACGTACTAGCTGAATTGGTTATAGCTGTAATCAAAACAGTTTTGGTTAATTGTTAGTTAAATAGATTTCAGAATTAAGTCTTAATATATTTGAATAGCTGCATTTAGGAAGTCAGTAATACTAAGGGGTTTTTAGGGCTGATTTAGGAATGAAATAGTTAGGATTATATTTTAATATTAGTGCTTTGTTAGTGGAATATTAATTTATACACTAATGAGGAACAAAAGGGAATGGGGTATGAAATTAAGGAAAAGCTTTCCTTAGTGGCTGATTAAGTGGAAAAGGGGGTCAGGCAGTAAGTTGAAAGAAAGGGCAGGTTGTATAAAAGGGATTTAGGGACTGATTTTAAAGGAGAGTGAGAATTGAAGAGAGAAAAATTTCTGAAGAAAAGAAGAGGGAGGGAGAATTGCAGGGGAGATTCTAGAACAAAAGAGAAAAGAAAAAAAAAACTTGAATACTAAACTGGAAGGAAGTTGAATTCTAAAAGTTGGAAAAAGTTTGAAAAAAGGAGGGAGGTTATTCTGAAAATCTTAAGAGAGGGCTTGAGAGTTGAAAAGAGAAAAAAAAAAGATACTGTTTCGTTGCATCTATAGGAGTAACTCGAATTTTGGACTGTGAATCTGAATCCTTTTGATTGCTTAATTGGTTCAGTGGTCTACGAGTTCAGTTTTGGGCTTAATACACGCTTGGTTGAGTCTGTTTGTGTTGCTGTTGGTATTGCTGGGGAATTTTAACTGGATTGCTGTGCTACCTGCTGCCACTGTTGCATTGTTGCTACTGACTTCTCTTCTACTTTGTTTCTGTTCCAACTCCAGGTACACACATTTGAGTCCACAATGATGTAAATTTGAATTGGAGTCGATAATATGAAAGTGTTCATCAGACCCCTGTTCATCTTGATTTCAACTATGTTTATGGCTAAAACATATAGTAATTGATATAAGTTGTCTGGCTTAGTTTAGTTTTGTCTTTTGTCGTTAAAACTTGGACCGTAATTAAGTGATTTGGACTGTTATGTGAACTTTCGATTTGTAGTAATGAATCAAACTTTACAGTTGTATAGTCATTAAGACTTGAATAGTCTGAAGCATTTTACAAATCAGGTTCAGTGACTGTGAGCTATAGTTGTAAAATCCCTATTAGTATATTTGTTAACTTGAGCACTGTTCGAAGGCCAGCTGAACTGAGCATTAACGCATGAACTGTAATTTGGTATGCACTTGTATTGATGACTGTGTATTCAATTTGCTAGGAACAAATAACTTTGCATGTCATTTGATAAAGTATGTTCATAATGACTTATATTTCTTGGGGTAATAGCTAGTCATTGATTGATTCTTGGGTTTAAGATGGAATGAGTAGTGTTTAGTAGGGCATAGATTTTAGCTATAAGGATGCCTAAGTTTGATATAGGAATTGACGTTGTTTAACGACTTCTGGCTAATCAGCTTTGTTCATAATTAAACAAAAAATCAGAAAGGCGCTGATTCTCATAGGTACAAACGGTCATTGATCCTGCAAATTAGTTACATGTACAACAATTGTTTTAACTGGGCCGTCACATTTTTTTGAAGCCCGATTTTATAATACAAAGTAATCAAGGCCCCATTTATTTATTTCTTTAGAGACAAATGAAATAGGAGGACAATAGTCACTTTAGGATCGCCCTTTTAAAAATAAACGAAATGAGCCTTGCCTAATAAAACGCATAGATTGCGGGGCCCTCACAAATATATGTATTAATTATTTAGAACTCGGGATCGGCTGTTTAGCGAACTTCATGGTCTTTTCCCAAAATAACCACGCGTTAGTCTCTTTAGGCGCGTACTTTAAATAACATTACTTTCTTAAACCCGGGTGCACATTTATGTGACCCAAATCCAAATCTCAACGGAGTCGGGATGTGTCAACAACCACGGGTGCATTGATGTGACGTGGTTCGAGATGTGTTTTCATGACGTTGCAATTCTCGTTGAGAAATAACAATAATAAAAGCATTAAAAAGGTTTAAATTTGCATATAGTTCAATATGAATTAAAATCAGATAAATAAGTCGAATATAACAATTGAGCGACCATGCTAGAACCACGGAACTCGGGAATGCCTAACACCTTCTCCCGGGTTAACAGAATTCCTTACTCAGATTTCTGGTTCGCGGACTGTAATACAGAGTCAATATTTTCCTCGATTCAGGATTCAACCGGTGACTTGGGACACCATAAATCTCTCAAGTGGCGACTCTGAATCTTTAAATAAATCTCATTTCGATTGTCCTTTAATTGGAAAAAACTCCCTTCCGCGCCCCTTTGGAGGCGGCGCGGGCGAAAAAGGAGGTGTGACAGCTCTGGCGACTCTGCTGGGGACTCGAACCCAGAATCTCTGGTTCAGGGTTCAGAATTTGAGCTTAGATGAATTGTTATATTCGACTTTATTTATCATCTGATTTTATTACATGTTTTGTCCTAATGTGCTAAAATGTTGCTTTTTACCGCTTTGATATTATCTGAACTATATATATAAACTGCTACGAAATCCCTCTCTTCTCTCTCTTGAGGAGTGCACGCTGGTCGTGACTTCTTTCTGTTAGTGTCATATCCCAAAGTAGAACGAGGATTCAGAGGAGTTTCAAAACCGGATGATCTTTTGGTTACCGGTACGCAGCTCCCATCCTCGACTCGAGTTGTCCGCTCGGGTAAGCTAGGTCTAGAACGAACACCCAGGATAAACCTAGTATAACAAAACCTCACGCCGGATCCCTAGTAGGAACGCTTATTTGCATCATGTGCACTTGACTTAGGGGACTCAACACAGGGTTTGGGTCCGTCTAGGACAAGCAACCTGAAATGAAAAGACCATCCTGTTGCATCCTGTTTGTTTTACGCATTTATTTGCTGCAGACTTGCATGCTGACCGGCTTGTGAAAATGCTGGAATATTGAGAAAAAAAGAAGAAAAAAACAGTGTCCAAATAGCAAACTCTGCCAAAATTTTGAGAAAATGAAAAAAAAAGTGTTTTTAGTAAACAAGTCTTGTTTTCAGAATTAGTTTATTTTCGTTGCCCAAACTACGCCGGTTTTATTCTCACAGGATGTGAGATACGTCGGCAGCCCTCATTGGGTCCAACCTCCCCTTTTGCAAAAATAGCCAAAAAAAATGTCAAAAGTTTTAATTTTTTGTCGTAAATAAGTCGGGTAATTCCATTCTTGTAAAAATAGCCGAATGTCCCTAAAAAGATGCCGGAAGGCTGTTTTTGCGAGAACAGCCATTGTTGGTCATTTTAAAGGTTTTGTCCGATTGGTAAAACACAGCCTTTAAATCTTCTTCAAAGTGCTGAAGGGCCATACTGACAAGACCGGAGTTTTAAAAGTGTGTCAATTCTTACTTTGAGTCTAATGAGTCTTAATCACCCCAAACAAACATGCAGAATTAGCACGGGTCCAAGTTTGCTGGTAACAGTTAGGAGCAAGATCCCTTTGGAGTTGCGCTTATGGTGGGAGGATTTGGAAAAGTCAGAGCGAGATAAGATCAAATCACATCTGGGAGGCCTCACCAGTTTGTTGAACGTCAGACCCAGATGTGACATCATAAAAGCTTTGGTTACATTTTAGGACCCGGCCCACAACGTATTCCACTTCTCGGATTTTGAACTCACCCCAACCTTAGAAGAGGTAGCAGGATATATGGACATTACTGAGGGGCTAAGGCATAAATATCTGATTGCACCAAGAACCGTCAATTCGCACAAGTTCATGGATCTGCTGAAGATAAGCAAGGGAGTCGCGTACTCTGAATTGGATAGGGGGTTTTCTACTTTGCAGTTCATATACCAGAGGTATGGGCATATAGGAGGGTTCGACGATCTGGAAAGCGGGGTTTGCAATAGAGGGAATCAGACAAAATGGGATGAATATAGGCGGTTCGCCTTCATGGTAGCATTCTTGGGCATTGTGGTGTTTCCTCGGAAAGACAGAAATATTGATTTAAAGGTGGCTGGAGTCGTCAAAGTCCTAATTACCAACAACAAAAGCACGCTGGTCCCTATGATAGTGTCCGAGATATACCGAGCTCTCACAGCCTGTAAAGCCGGGGCAGATTTTTTCGAAGGGTGCAACTTGTTATTGCAAATGTGGATGATCGAGCACTTGTGTCATCATCCTCAGTATATGAGCTGTAGATCCACAAACGAAGATTGCATTGAAGGATATAACACGAGGGTTTCAAGGCTCAAATTGCCAGAAGGGTCTGAAGACTGGGTATCTCGCCTTCGCGCCATCACTGCAGCACAAATAGGGTGGACATTGGGTTGGCTTCCTGTTGAAGAAATTGTGTACATGCCCGCCACGGGTCCTTACTTCCTCTTAATGGGACTCCGAGGCATTCAGCCTTATGCGCCTTACCGGGTGATGAGACAGTTAGGGAGGTGCCAGGTGGTACACCCAGATGAAGATATCAGTATTTATGCAGTCGAGGTTGGTATCCACGGCCAATTTCATTAAGAAGCCGTTTGTTCTATATGGAATAAATGCCAATATTTAACGGTAAACACTCGAGTGCGTGACCTATCCCGAGGTGAAATCTCACCGGCTTATATTGCCTGGTACAGGAAGAAATATGTTGTAAGAGATGAGCCAGAACGACTAGCCAAAAAAGCCCACATTCAAGAGTTTATTGAGGCGTCGCAAAAACCGTGGGACTGGTTGGCCAAAGAGCGGGAATATCGGGCCGAAATAGGCAAGCTGAAACAATAGATTAAGGATCTAAAATTTGAGAACAAAGTGCAGGTTGTTGCCGACGAAGGAGAAGAGAACAAACTATCCAGAGAAAGCGAGATCCTCAAAGCTCAGATCTGGAAGATGAAAATGGATGCCGACAACCAACGAAGAAGTCGGTCCGATAAAAGGTTGATAGCAGGGTTAAGGAATCAAGTCGTTGAAAGCCGAAAAGACTTGGAAAGATTCGAGGCTAGCATAGCAAGAATACGGTCCAGATGGGCAAAAGGTACAGCAGCGCGGAAAAAGCACATATGGCAAGTGAGAAGGGATTATGAAGGGAGCATTGCAATATTAAGATAAATAAATTCCACTCTCAGTGATCGGGTCTTTAAACAAGCCCGAGATGCTAGAACAAACAGGGAGCATTGCTATGATTCAATATCCCGAATGGAAGAACAAATGGAGAGGTTCCAAGATCAGCTTGTTGACAACACTCAAGTATTGGGATTAAAGAATCAACGAATAGAACAATTGTGTATGGAAAGGGATAGAATCAGGGGTAGGATCGATGAGAATGGGCGTTACATCACCACGAAGTGCCTAACATGTGAAGAAATGCCCCGTGATACCCTTTTTGCCTCAGTCATGGGCTATGTCCACCGGATCATGGAGGAATTAAAAAGCTTGCAAAGAGGCCTGGCACCAAAACCCGCGGAAAGGCCGAACGATGCCTCACGGGCACCAAAATTCAAGGCTTTAATATATCCCTAGTTCAAGTCTGCACTTGTTTGGTTTTTAAAAGTCTGTTGTCTACCCCTTTGTTCTCTTTTCATATTAAACAATGTTAATAGTGTGGAGTCTGTATTTCGCTTGTTTGGTTTTCTTCAAATACGTAGCTTGTAATAATGTATTTTGGTAATAAAATGCAAAATTGCGTCTTTATTTTTACTTGTGGTAGAACTACGCCTGGTCTGATTCATGCGGGGACATGATACGTAGGCAATCAACATAAGATTCGACCACCACTAAAAGATAAAAAGAAGAGGCAAAGTGAATAAAGAAAGGACATAAGCCGGAATGACGCATGCAGTCAAAGCAAAAACATGTTAGAAATGGTTAACTACCTAGGAACATTGCATTCCCCAATGTGAAAATGCAATATATGTTAAACTCTAATGCTAACAAGTTTGTTGTTTATACCAGAGAAAGAGATTTCAAAACAGTTAGCTCGTTAGAACGTTCTGGCATATTACCATTACCGCACAAAATCAAAAGGGCCCATTCCAGAAAATATGTCTGGTTCGGACAAAAGTGCTGAGGAAGAAAAGTCGGAGATGCAAATGATGAAGGAGGAAGTGGACAGGTTGAGACAAGAGATTGTTGGGATGCACCTAGCCTGGGCTAAGGGACAAACATCACCAAAACTTTCCCTACTCCTGCTCTTTCACCAGCTCGGACTCCGAAACACCCTTCCACTAGTCCATCAGCGAGCTTCCCCATTGCCCAATACTATCAAGGGGAAACTTCCTGTAATCCCCAAGCTTCACCACCTAAACAAAACCCTCCTCCACCAGTTGTTCCTGTTTTCGTGGCACCTCCACCCGCCACATTACAAAAATCACCTAATGAACCAGTGTTTCAGGTTCAAGACAATCAATACTATCCTCCTGAACTCACCTTCAAAGCACCCGAGCCATACACTTACACCCCTCACCTTCAGTTCCCAACACAAACTGAGAGGCCAACTAAGAATCTGAAGTAGGATGAAGTGCTCTGTAAAGTGAAAAGCCTGGAGCAATCCTTCAGGAATATGCATGGATTGGGAAGCCAAGTTAGTGTGGCCTACAAAGATCTGTGTCCCTTCCCCGATGTTCAATTGCCGGCAGGTTTTAAGATGCCAAAGTTTGACTTATATGAGGGACATGGTGATCCCATGGAACATCTACGAGGTTTCTGTAGTAAGATGAGAGGGGCAGGTGGAAAGGATGAGTTGCTGATTGCTTATTTCGGTCAAAGTTTAAGTGGGTCTGTATTAGAATGGTACACGAGGCAGGATCCTAGCAGGTGGTATACTTGGGACGATCTAGCACAAGCATTTGCAGGTCATTTCCAGTATAACCTTGAGATCGTCCCCGACCGTCTCACACTGTTAAAACTTGAGAAAAAGCCCGGAGAGAGCTTCAGGGAATTTGGATTCCGTTGGAGAGAACAAGAAGCAAGAGTTGATCCGCCAATGAGGGAAGGTGAAATGGTGGACTAATTATTACAAACGTTGGAGCCAACCTACTTTGGTCACCTGGTGACGTCGGTTGGTAAATCTTTCAATGAAGTAGTAAAAATGGGCGGTATAATTGAAGAGGGACTCAGGTCCAACAAGATAATGAGTTATTCGGCGATCAAGACCACAACTCAGGCTATCTAAAGCAGCACGGGAGGCCCGCTCAGAAAAAAGAAGAGAGAGGAGGTCACAATAGTCGAAGCGGGTACTTGGTCCAGATCAAGAGGTCCAGCCCCTCGCTATCAAACCAGACCCCATTACCCTAATTATCCACACAATCCATACAACCCTCCACAACCCTATTATCCACCACAAGAGCCCCATTTCTCCGTCCATCACGCCCAAACCTACACCCAACCTCCGGCTCGTCTGCAATGGTGTGCGCCGGCTCCCCAACATACATATCCACCTCCACAAAACACATATCCACCACCGAGGGCATACAGGAATCCTTCAGGGCCAAGCTTCCACAGAAATCAGGCTTTTAGGAATGAAAGGATGCAGAAGCTGAGAACATTCACTCCGTTGGGAGAAACCTATACTACTATATTCCACAAGTTGAGACAGATAGGCCTATTAAGTCCTATTGAACCCAAATTGCCAAATCTCCTTCCCAGAAATCTGGACCACTCAGTGAGCTGTGAATATTGTTCGGGGGCTCTCGGGCATGATACTAAGAAGTGTTGGAAGTTGAAGACTGCCATACAAGATCTTATTGACACAAATAGGATCGAGGTTCAGGCACCCAACATCAATGAAAACCCATTACCGATGCACCATGAGGCCCACATGATCGAACTAGTGCACGAAGGAGGGAAACTTAAAACACCCTCGCAAACGGTAATGATGATTCGTGTCAGTCTGAATGAAAATTCGACCAGTGGAAAGGCAGTAGTACAGTTGGGAAAGGCGGATGATAAGCCATTTGTGGTAATGGGGAAAGATTCGTCTGTTGCTGCGAAGAAGCCAGAGCTAGCCAATGTAGTGTTGTAGAGAGTATCAAGCACACCCGTGTTGGTAGTGAAGGGGGTCCACGTAGAACCGGTTATTATCAGTCCAATCATGCAGTTGCCGATAACAGGTGAGAAAGTTGTGTCGTGGAACTACAGTCAAGTGACAGTGATGCATAAGGGAAAGGAGGTTGTGGAAGAGGTATACGAGGCTCAAGGGTTAACTCATTCTGGAAGGTGTTTTGTTCTCGCAGAATTGAAAAGGACCAATCCTGTAACATTAAAGAAGCCAGTAATGGAGGAAGAAGTAGAGGAGTTTTTGAAGAAGATGAAGGCACATGACTACTCAATTATAAAGCAGTTGAGAAAGACCCCAGCCCAGATTTCATTGTTATCCTTATTGATCCATTCAAACGATCATTGTCAGGCCTTAATGAAAATTCTGAACGAAGCCCATGTCCCGGACAAGCTCTTAGTGAACCACTTCGAGAAAATAGTGCACAAGATCTTCGAAGTAAACCGAGTGACATTCTCTGACGATAAATTACCGGTAGAGGGTACAGAATACAACAGGGCACTCTACTTGACGGTAAAATGCAAAGACTCGGTGGTCACTCGAGTGCTAATTGATAATGGATCAAGTGAAAATATATGTCCTTTGGCCACTCTGAAAAAACTAAAGGTTGCTGATGATAGGATCCACAAGAACAGTGTCTGCGTCCGAAGTTTTGATAGGGGCAGTACTGACACAGTGGGTGATATCGTACTGGAATTAACCATTGGTCCAGTCGAGTTCACCATGGAATTTCAAGTGATAGACGTGGAGGTGTTATACAATCTTTTGTTGGGATGACCCTGGATCTACGCAGCTAAAGCAGTGCCTTCTACTCTGCATCAAATGGTCAAATTTGAATGGGATAGACAAGATATTTTGTGGTACACGGGGATGACGGCACACATGCCGTCAGTGATGCTATTGTGCCCTTAATAGAAACCGACGATGACAAGGGCTCATGGGGTTTATCAGGTTTTCGACGCAGTCTCAGTAGACAAAATTCCTGAGGGTGGGGGCCTTCCACTTCCCAGAATCACAGCTACAACCTTCATGATAGCCTCAGAGATGTTGAACAGCGGGTTTGTACCAGGGAAAGGTCTGGGGATTGATCTGCATGGAATGATCCATCCAGTTTCCTTGCCTAAGAACTTGGATACTTTTGGGTTGGGATTCAAACCTACCGCAGCGGATGTAAAGTGGGCCCGTAAGTTGAAGAAAAGAGTCTGGGTCCTTCCTAAGCCAATCCTACGCCTGTCCAGATCATTTGTCAAAGCAGGGTGCAAAAAGTTGCCAGTCCTAGAAGCTCTTGGACCCTTGATCGGGCCAGAAGGAGATTTGAATGAGGGCTTTGAAAGAATGTTCGCAGATGTCAACATGATAGAAGCTGGAGAGGGCTCCAGTAAGGCAGATATACAGTTTGTGGGGCCTAGGGCCAATGTCAACAATTGGACAGCTACTCCCCTTCCTACTTGGAGGGAGTCCTGGTAGTTGGCTCTGATTTTCCTTTTTGTTTTCAGGATTATTCTAGGGTTGTAATCCAGATTCCTTTTTATTTCTATTATTGTTCAACAAAGTGTGAAACCTTGTTATCCTATAATTTAATAAAATGAAATGTTTCTTCTTCATTCCTTATTTTATTTTTATTTTTATTTTAATTCTTGTTTCTTTCTTTTCTTTTTTCCTGAACAGTTCTTTTCATACTGGTCTTAACAACATGGCATGCACAACGGATCTTCAACCTAGTCTAAAAGATTAATCTAATTCCGAACTAACTATACAAGAGATCGATTATGATAATGAATCGGAATACGATGAGGATGAAGCATTCGAGGAGATAAACAGGGAGTTAAGCCACTTTGAAGAAAAATCCAAGCCCAACTTAAATGACATAGAAGCCATCAATTTAGGGGATGCCGGCGATATCAGAGAAACAAAAATAAGCATCCACATTGCACCAAATATCAGGGAGGAATTGATCAAAACACTTATTGAGTTCAAAGATGTTTTTGCATGGTCATATGATGACATGCCGGGGTTAAGCATGGATTTGGTAGTTCATAAATTGCCTACTGACCCGGCATGCCCTCCTGTCAAGAAAAAATTGAGGAAGTTCAAAACAGATATGAGTGTGAATATTAAAGAGGAAGTAACCAAGCAGCTGCAAGCAAAGGTTATTCGTGTCACTCGATATCCTGATTGGTTGGCTAATGTGGTGCCAATGCCGAAGAAAGATGGGAAGATCAGGGTGTGTGTCGATTACCGCAATCTGAACAGGGCAAGCCCAAAGGACAACTTTCCTTTACCCAACATCCATATCTTGATCGACAATTGTGCCAGACGTGAGATCGGATCTTTTGTAGATTTCTATGCTGGGTATCATCAGATTCTGGTGGATGAGGAAGATGCGGAAAAAATAGCCTTCATTACGCCGTGGGGAACTTATTGCTACCGGGTAATGCCATTTAGTTTGAAAAATGTTGGAGCAACGAATATGAGAGCGATGACCACTATGTTTCATGACATGATCCATAAAGAAATTGAGGTGTACGTGGACGATGTGATCATAAAATCCAAGCATTAGGAAGACCACGTAGCAGACCTAAAAAAGTTTTTTCAAAGACTTCGAAGGTATGATATTAAGCTCAACCCGGCCAAATGTGCATTTGGAGTTCCATCTGGAAAGTTGTTGGGATTCATCGTCAGTCGGCGAGGTATTGAACTGGACCCGTCAAAGATCAAATCTATTCAAGATTTTCCCCCGCCGAAGAACAAGACAGAAGTAATGAGTTTGTTGGGAAGGTTGAATTACATCAGCAGATTTATTGCACAACTCACAGCAACCTGTGAACCCATCTTTCGGCTACTGAAGAAGGATGCTGCGATAGAATGGACGGCAGAATGTCAGGAGGCATTTGACCAGATCAAAGGATATTTATCAAATCCACCTGTGTTGGTTCCACCTGAACCAGGGAGACCATTAATCCTTTATCTAACGGTCCTGGAGAATTCGTTTGGCTGCATGTTGGGGCAACACGACATTACAGGAAGGAAGGAGCAATTCATCTATCACCTCAGCAAGAAGTTTACAGTATATGAGGTCAAGTACACTCAACTCGAAAAGACATGTTGTGCCCTAACTTGGGTGGCCCAGAAACGGAAGCATTATTTGTCCTTATATACTACTTATCTCATTTCATGCCTGGATCCACTAAAGTATATTTTCCAAAATCCTATGCCCACAGGGAGGTTAGCAAAATGGCAAATATTACTCGCGGAGTTTGACATCGTCTATGTGACGAGAACGGCTATGAAGCCCAAGCGTTGGCCGATCACTTGGCTGAGAATCCTGTTGATGAAGAATACGAGCCGTTGAGGACGTATTTTCCAGACGAGGAAGTAATGCATATAGATGAGTTGGAATTACCTGAGGAACCAGGTTGGAAGCTTTTCTTTGATGGAGCCGCAAACACGAAGGGAGTTGGAATAGGAGCGGTACTTATTTCTGAAACAGGACGTCATTATCCTATTACAGCTCAGCTGCGTTTCTATTGTACCAACAACATGGCTGAGTATGAGGCATGCATTTTGGGTCTGCGACTAGCTGCAGACATGGATGTCCAGGTCGTTTTGGTCTAGGGAGACTTGGACCTCCTGGTGATCAAATTCAGGGTGAGTGGGAAATAGGGGATTTGAAACTCATACCATATCGACAGTGTTTGCACGATCTGAGCAAGCAATTTTTATCAGTAGAGTTCAGACACATCCCAAGAGTTCACAATGAGGTTGCAGATGCATTGGCCACTTTAGCATCGATGTTGCACCACCCAGACAAAATATATGTTGACCCGTTGTACATCTAGGTTCGTGATCAGCATGCTTATTGCAACATGATAGAGGAAGAAGTGGATGGCGAGCCATGGTTTTATGACGTCAAGGAGTACCTCAGGATGGGGATATACCCGGAGCAGGCCACCGGAGATCAAAAAAGAGCCATTCGGTGATTGTCAAGTGGTTTCTTCCTCAGTGGAGGATTGTTGTATAAAAGAACCCAGATTTGGGATTGCTGAGATGTATAGACGCCAGTCAAGCCATGACAATTATGACAGAGGTACATGCTGAAGTTTGTGGGCCACATATGAGCAGATATGTATTGGGGAAGAAAATTCTTCGAGCAGGGTATTATTGGCTTACTATGGAGCGTGATTGTATCAATTTTGTGCGGAAATACCATCAATGTCAGATACACGGAGATTTGATTCATTCTCCACCGACAAAATTGCATACAATGTTAGCGCCATGGCCATTTGTTGCATAGGGCATGGTAGAAGATGGTAGAAGGATCCAAACAATGGCATGAAAAATTACCATTTGCATTGTTGGGTTATCGCACCACTGTCCGGACTTCAGTAGGTGCCACCCCTTATTTGTTGGTATATGGAACTGAAGTAGTAATACCGACAGAAGTTGAAATTCCATCCCTTTAGATTGTTACTGAGGCTGAGATTGATGATGACGAGTGGATCAAAACCCGATTGGAGCAGTTGAACCTGATTGATGAAAAAAGATTGGCAGCTGTGTGTCATGGCCAGTTATATCAAAGGAAAATGGCGATATCCTACCACAAGAAGGTGCGCCCCAGAAAATTTGAGGTGGGACAGTAGGTGTTGAAACGAATCCTGCCACATCAGGCCGAAGCAAAAGGCAAGTTCGCCCCGAATTGGCAAGGACTGTTCATTATAACTAGAGTGTTGTCCAATGGCGCTTTATGTTTAACAGATATCGACGGGAAATGCGTCGATATGGCTATCAATTCTGACGAAGTTAAGAGATATTATGTATGATTTCTTTTGATTGTAATTGTTGTTTGTGGTTGGCACTTATCGAGGAATGAAATGATGGAGACAATTCTTTTTTCTATCCAAACACTTTATCCTTTGCTTCCCCTTTTGAGCCTTATTTATTCTTTCATATCCCCCTTTTGGAATCAGTAATTAAAATGAAAGAAAAAAAAGAAAAAAATATAATAATAATGATAATAAAGACAAAGAAAGTCACAAGAAAAATAAAGGAATTGGGAACTACGTTTGACCTAATTCCCCAAAGAAGGATACGTAGGCGCCTCACGGCTCGGTCATAGTGTAACAAAAAATAAAAGTCCCCAAGCAAGAAAAAACTGGGGCAGAAGTTTGTGTTTGTAATTTTGGAGAGAAAGTTTGATTCCAAGAGTTGTATTGTTTTACCCATCAAAATTATTTTGAAATTTTGATACCCCTTTTCATTTTAGCCATACACAAAAACCCATATTGATGTCCAAAAAGACCTCCCGATCAGTATCCGAGAAGTGCAAAGTCATGCAAACGGAAGTCGGGAATAACATTCTCTTCCCCAGCAAAGAAGAAGATCATAAGCTGGAAATGAATTGATAGCCGAAAGAAACCCCAACAGAGAGAGTCATATCGGCAGCACTCCAATCCCCAGATGAAAAATAAAATAAAATGAGCGAGTCTTATCGGTGAAAACCTTCACAGGCACCATAAGGCGACGAAAGATGAGAGAAATAAAATGAGAGAGTCTTATTGGTGAAAACCTTCACAGGCACCGTAAGGCGATGGGAGTTGAGAGAAATGAGAGAGAGTCTTATTAGTAAAAACCCCTCGAAGGGCACTATGAGGCGACAAGACAAGATTGGTGGAAAAGATCCGCATTTGGCAAAGAGTTGAATGCTTGTTTATCCCCAACAACATGAGGCCATCCGAAAGATTGATTGATACAAATAGACTGGGTTGATCAATCCAGAGTGCACAAGATGATCGATGGGATCAGTTGTATTTCAGATAAGTTCTTTTCTTTCTTTTTCCCCAGCATTTGTTTAGAAAGACTTCTTCTTTTTCTATTTTTTGAAATCATCATTTTTTCATTTCTTGGTTTAAAGACTTTACCTCCCTAGTAGTTTGTTTTTGAAAAGGATTTTCAGAGCTTACTACCAGTTGCCAAAATGGTGCAAAGCAAAATGTGAATAGGACAGGCCAAAGATAAGGCGACAAAGCGAAAAGAAGTTGATCGCAAGACCAAATAATGAATGGGTCTAGATCCCAAGAGCACCAAATTTCCAGGGGAAGTTGGAGAAAAATGTAAAAATGATAGTTAAAAGTTATAGATCAAATTCCAAGAGGATCCCCAGCAGATTTGCGAGATACAAGAATAACTCCAACAGATTCTCGACTAAGTTCCGCAATGGTCGGACAACACAGAGCGGGGAAAGAAAAGAAAAGAAGTATCATCCTCAGCAAATAGTATCATCCCCAGCAAGTTTTATAGCAAAGTAGGGAAAGGAAAAGGGAAAACCATCCCTAGCAGAAGTGGCACGACCACTCACTACATTTTAAACTAACAAATTTCTCTTTGATTTTAAGCAGGGAAAGGAAATGTTATTGATAGCAGGAAGACAGGGTCACAAAGAAGACTTTCAAACTGGGGCAAAATTTATCTTTTTCTCATTACGAAAATTTTCTTGAAATCAGATAGCCATATGGGAAAGAGAGAAGATAACAAAGGTTTTAAAGGAATTAAAACCCCAGCAGTACACGAGGAGGGAAATACAAGTTTTAAAAGAAAAGCAATCTTGAAAGAAGCAAGATAACCCAAAGGTGTAAAAGCAATGACTTTTGAATCAATATCATCCCCACCATTGTTAAAAGGAGGAAGATAACTCCCCAACAATGTTATTCCCGGCAGGTTTCAGAGAAGTAAAAACACCAGTCGGAGGGAAGTAATTCCAATGGAAGGAAAGCACCAGCTTTAAAGGAAATAGTCTTTGAAGAAAGAAAATGACGTATTGGTGAAATAAAATATCGGTGCTATCCCCGGCAATTTTCAGAGGAATAAGACACCAGCTTTGAAGGAAGCAGTTGAAGAAGTCAGGAGCCCGCCTGGAGAATGGAGGTGTTATTTTTAAGGAATTGAAGAAGTCAGGAGCCCGCCTAGAGAATGGATGTGTTATTTTTAAGGAATTGTAGAAGTCAGGAGCCCGCATGTAGAACGGAGGTTGTTTATTTTAAGATGGAGAAGTCAGGAGCCCGCCTGTAGAACGGAGGTTGTTATATTTTTAAGTGGTTGAAGTCAGGAGCCCGCCTGTAGAATGGAGGTTGTTAAATGTTAAGTTGGAGAAGTCAGGAGCCCGCCTGTAGAACGGAGGTTGTTTATTTTAAGATGGAGAAGTCAGGAGCCCGCCTGTAAAATAGAGGTTGTTATATTTTTTAAGTGGTTGACGTCAGGAGCCCGCCTAGAGAATGGAGGCTGAGTTATTTTTAAGTTGTTGCTAAAGTCAGGAGCCCGCCTGGAAAATGGAGGCTGAATTATTTTTAGGATTGAAGAAATCAGGAGCCCGCCTGGAGAATGGAGGTGTTACATTTAAAAAGTTGGAGAAATCAGGAGCCCGCCTGGAGAATGGAGGCTGAATTATTTTGAAAAAGTTGTTGAAGCCAGGAGCCCGCCTAAAGAATGGAGGCTGAATTATCTTGAAGAAGTTGTTGAAGTCAGGATCCCGCCTATAGAACGGAGGTTGTTTATTTTAAGATGGAGAAGTCAGGAGCCTGCCTGTAGAACGGAGATTGTTATATTTTTAAGTTGAAGAAGTCAGGACCCCGCCTGGAGAATGGAGGTCGTGTTACCTTTCAAAAGTCAAGTTGGTGTCAGGAACGTCCCCGCCTGCAGAATAGAGGAATACATTCAAGATCAAATCAAAAGTCAGTAATAAGGAGGGTTACAACAAAAATCCCCAGCATAACAACCTCTAATGTAGGAAGCAGTGTCCCCAGTAGACAGAGCAGAATAATAAAACTTGTGTTCAGAAAGGCAAAAGGCCAGTATCATCCCCAGCAGTTTTCGAAAGAAAAGCACCAGAGGGAACACAAGCCGACCAGAAAGTAAGGCAACTAGAGCAAGTGGAAGATAGATAAGATTTTGTAATTCCTAGTTTAGTCTAACTTCTTGTTTTCTTTTGGCACGGTGTAATAAGGAGATCGAAAAGCAGTAGCAACAGCATGCAGCAACAGTAACGGCAAAATGCCAGTCTCAGGTACCAAAACTCCCCGAACTACATTAACCTGATTCCCTTCTAGCCAGGGATATGTAGGAAACCTTTGAAGCAAAGGTTCGGTTAAATCATTTTCATAAAATGCTTCACACGGAGTATTCCAACGGGCAAAAATCGCTCATATCCTCTCACTTTATCTTTGCACGAAAACCCTTCGTGTTTTCGAACAGAGAGGGGCAGCTGTGAACACGTGATTTTTGCTTCACGAAAACTACTCCAAAAGAAATAAAAAATAAAACAAAATTCTCTTGGTGTACAATTTTTAGGATTTGCGTGACATTTTTGGATAATTATTTGTGTTTTTGTCCGTAAATGTTTACCTTGTTGTAGTTAATTAAAAAATATAAAAAATAAAAATAAATACATATTGCATACATAATTAGGATTTAATTATGCATTTAGGAATTAATTAAACCATTAATTGGCTCTAAAAGAAAAATCATAAAAATATGCGTTTTATTCTATTTGTTGTCATTGTGTGATTTTTTTAAGGTCTTAATTTGTGTGCTAATTGTTGTAAGTGTTAATTAATATTTGTGTAGTTTTATTTTTGATTTTACAATTTAATTAGGAATTGTTAATTAAAAGAAGAAAATGAAAAGAGTTAAAAATATAGGGCCAATCAGATCTGGGCCAAAATTTTAGACCCAAAAATAAGGCCAAAACATTGAAAAGACCCGGTCCATTTCAGCCAGTTCCTCAGATAACCCCAAACGACGCCGTATTGGCGTCTCAAATCTGAGCCGTTGATTTGTTTCAATCAAACGGTCCAGTTCAGCCACTGCATAATTGAAATAACGCCGTTTTAGGTGTGTTTGATCAGGACAGTTCATTGCTTTTGATCTAATGGCTCCCAGGCCTTCCTTCATGACCCGACCCACTTCCATCTGAGACCGACCCAAACCCCCCTGTTTAAACAAAACGACATCATTCCCTTAAGTGAAGAGATCCTGGCCATCAATCTCGCCTGATCCAACGGCCAGGATCTATTCCCCCCCTTTGTATATAAGCCCTGAATCTCACCCAACACCCCAAACCAAACACCCCCCCCCCTCCGTCTTCTTGTTCATTTTCGTATCAGAGACGAAGACCCTAAACCCTAGCCGCCCTAGCTCCCCTTCGCCTGAAACCCGGTGGCAACAACGCCGTCGGCCACCACCTTAACACCATAAGACCATCTGACCACCCCCGTTCCAAATATGCTACTCGTTTGGTTCGAATTTTCCCCCATTTTCTCGAATCTTCATTTGAAGATTTGAGCCAAACGAAAACATACACCAACCAACCTCAAACTCACCCCAAGACACCCCCTAACCACCCCCGTTATGGATTTATTGGTTGCTCATTTCGAATCTTCCCCCATCTTCTCGAATCTTCATTTGAAGATTCGAGCCAATTTAGATCTACCCCAAACAGTCCCTAATTTACCCCAGTTACTCCCCTAACCTCACTCGTAACCAAACCAAGCTTGGTTTGGTTCGAATCTAACCAGAAACCTTCAAGCCCCAAATCGACTGGATGAACCCTAAAAAATCCAGAACCTTGGGGTCTGTCCGATTAAATAAAGGGTTGGGGTCTAATAGACCTTAATCGAGGTATTCTCAGTTGAGAATACTTCGATTAATGTCTGTTCGACCTCAAAATGTCTAAATCCGAGTTCGAGCCTGGGTCCGTATAGTTCTAAGGTTCTGAGGTATTTTTCTTTTTCCTTTATTCTGTGTTTATGATTTTTCTATCTATGTATCTGTTTAGTTTTATTGATTTCCCATGCCTTTTCAATTCATCTTCTCATCTCCACTAGACTGTTTTATTTTGTCTAATTCTGGCATTGCTTCTGTTTGTTGTAATTGTTATGAGTTACAATGTGTGTAATCGATTAATAAGTTGCGTCGATTAGTTAGTTTCCAGTTAATCCATGATTCTATCAAGAACACTAAAATTACCCGAATTGCCTATTTTTTTGTTGCTGATTTGTTCAGTGTCAGTTGTGATATGTAATCGACTAATTAAGCTTCGTTGATTAGGTCGTTCGTATAGTTTGAATCATTCGGCATTCTGTTGTTTAAAGTTTTCAAATTGTTAGTTATCCGATTAATGCAGATTCTGCTTTGATTATGAGCATTGTTATGAATCCCTGGAACCCTTATATTTGATGTATTTTCTGCCTTAAAGTACTAGTTGAATTGGTTATAGTTGTAATCAAAAAAGTTTTGGTTAATTGTTAGTTAAATAGATTTCAGAATTAAGTCTTAATATATTTGAATAGCTGCATTTAGGAAGTCAGTAATATTAAGGGGTTTTCAGGGCTGATTTAGGAATGAAATAGTGAGGATTATATTTTGATATTAGTGCTTTGTTAGTGGAATATTAATTAATACACTAATGGGGAACAAAAGGGAATGGGGGCTGAAATTAAGGAAAAGCTTTCCTTAGTGGCTGATTAAGTGGAAAATTCTATTTTAGTAGAAAAGGGGGTCGGGCAGTAAGTTGAAAGAAAGGGAAGGTTGAATAAAAAGTGATTTGGGGACTGATTTTAAAGGAGAGTGAGAATTGAAGAGAGAAAAATTTCTGAAGAAAATAAGAGAGAGGGAGAATTGCAGGGGAGATTCTAGAACAAAAGAGAAAAGAAAAAAACTTGAATACTAAACTGGAAGGAAGTTGAATTCTAAAAGTTGGAAAAAGTTTGACAAAAGGAGGGAGATTATTCTTAAAATCTTAAGAGAGGGCTTGAGAGTTGAAAATAGAAAACAAAAAAAAAGATACTGTTTCGTTGCATCTATAAGAGTAACTCGAATTTTGGACTGTGAATCTGATTCCTTTTGATTGCTTAATTGGTTCAGTGGTCTACGAATTCAGTTTTGGGCTTAATACACGCTTGGTTGAGTCTGTTTGTGTTGCTGTTGGTATTGCTGGGGAATTTTAACTGGATTGTTGTGCTACCTGCTGCCACTATTGCATTGCTGTTGTTGACTTCTCTTCTACTTTGTTTCTGTTCCAACTCAAGGTACACACATTTGAGTCCACAATGATGTAACTTTGAATTGGAGTCGATAATATGAAAGTGTTCATCAGACCCCTGTTCATCTTGATTTCAACTGTGTTTATCGTTAAAATAGATAGTAATTGATATAAGTTGCCTGGCTTAGTTTAGTTTTGTCTTTTGTCGTTAAAACTTAGACCGTAATTAAGTGATTTGGACTATTATGTGAACTTTCGATTTGTAGTAATGAATCGAACTCTACAGTTGTATAGTCCTTAAGACTTGAATAGTCTGAAGCATTTTACAAATCAGGTTCACTGGACTGTGAACTATAGTTGTAAAATCCATATTAGTATATTTGTTAACTTGAGCACTGTTCGAAGGCCAGCTGGACTGAGCATTAACGCATGAACTGTAATTTGGTATGCACTTGTGTTGATGACTGAGTATTCAATTTGCTAGGAACAAATAACTTTGCATGTCATTTGATAAAGTATGTTCATAATGACTTATATTTCTTGGGGTAATAGCTAGTCATTGATTGATTCTTGGGTTTAAGATGGCATGAGTAGTGTTTAGTAGTGCATATATTTTGGCTATAAGGATGCCTAATTTTGATTTAGGAATTGATGTTGTTTAACAACTTCTGGCTAATCAGCTTTGTTCATAATTAAACAAAAAATCAGAAAGGCGCTGATTTTCATAGGTACAAACGGTCACTGATCCTGCAAATTAGTTACATGTACAACAATTGTTTTAACTGGGCCGTCACATTTTTTTGAACCCCGATCTTATAATACTAAGTAATCAAGGCCCCCTTTATTTATTTCTTTAGAGACAAATGAAACAGGAGGACAATAGTCACTTTAGGATCGCCATTTTAAAAATAAACGAAATGAGCCTCGCCTAATAAAACACATAGATTGTGGGGCCCTAACAAATATATGTATTAATTATTTAGAACTTGGGTTCGGCTGTTTAGCGAACTTCATGGTCTTTTCCCAAAATAACCACGCGTTAGTCTCTTTAGGCGCGTACATTAAATAACATTACTTTCTTAAACCCGGGTGCCCATTTATGTGACCCAAATCCAAATCTCAACGGAGTCGGGATGTGTCAACAACCACGGGTGCATTGATGTGACGTGGTTCGAGATGTGTTTCCACGACGTTGCAATTCTCGTTGAGAAATAAAAATAATAAAAGCGTTAAAAAGGTTTAAATTTGCATATAAGTTCAATATGAATTAAAATCAGATAAATAAGCCGAATATAATAGTTGAGCGACCGTGCTAGAACCACAGAACTCAGGAATGCCTAACACCTTCTCCCGGGTTAACAGAATTCCTTACTCAGATTTCTGGTTCGCGGACTGTAATACAGAGTCAATATTTTCCTCGATTCGGGATTCAACCAGTGACTTGGGACACCATAAATCTCCCAAGTGGCGACTCTGAATCTTTAAATAAAATCTCGTTTCGATTGTCCTTTAATTGGAAAAAACTCTCTTCTACGCCCCTTTGGAGTCGGTGCGGGCAAAAAAGGAGGTGTGACACTACCTATTCTTCAGAGCGGTTGGCAGAGATCTATATCCAGGAGATTGTTCATTTGCATGGTTTCCCAGTTTCCATCATCTCAAATAGGGGCACTCAGTTTACTTTGCAGTTTTGGAGGTCTGTGCAGCGAGAGTTGGGTACTCAAGTTGAGTTGAGCACAATGTTCCACCCTCAGACGAACGGGCAGTCCGAGCGCACTATTCAGATATTGGAGGATATGTTGCGTGCTTGTGTCATTGATTTTGGAGGGTCATGAGATAAGTTTCTACCGCTTGCAGAGTTTGCTTATAACAACAGCTACCAGTCAAGTATTCAGATGGCTCCGTATGAGGCTTTGTATGGGAGGTGGTGTAGATATCCAGTTGGTTGGTTCGAGCCCAGTAAGGCTAGGCTATTGGGGACAGACTTGGTGCAGGATGCTTTAGAAAAGGTAAAGGTAATTTAGGAGAGGCTTCGTATAGCGCAGTCGAGGCAGAAGAGTTATGCTGACAGGAAGGTTCGAGATGTGTCTTACATGATTGGCAAAAAGATTCTATTAAAGGTTTCACCTCTGAAGGGTGTTATGAGATTTGGTAGAAATGGAAATTGAGTCCTCGGTTCATTGGTCCTTTTGAGGTGCTTCAGAGGATTGGGGAGGTGGCCTATGAGCTTGCTTTGCCACCCAGCTTGTCGAGTGTGCATCCGGTGTTTCATGTTTCTATGCTCCGGAAGTATATTGGGGATCCATCTCATGTCTTGGATTTTAACACGGTTTAGTTGGATGATGATTTGATTTATGATGTGGAGCCAGTGGCTATTTTGGGTTATCAGTTTCGAAAGTTGAGGTCAAAAGATATAGCTTCAGTGAAAGTGCAGTGGGAGGTCGGCCTGTGGAGGAGTCTACCTGGGAGACTAAGCGGGAGATGCGGAGTAGATATCCTCACATGTTTGAGGCTTCAAGTATATTTCTTGACTCGTTCAAGGACGAAAGTTTGTTTAAGTTGGGGAGCATGTGACGACCCGACTAGTCGTCTCATGAGTTACCACTCTGTTTCCCCACTTTCTACTTCTTATTGCTTTGTATAATGGTTCTATATGTGATCGGGTTGATTGGTTAAGGTTCAGAAAGGATTTGGTAAGGCTTGAGACACTTAGTCTCTTTTGAGTAAGGTTAAGTTGAAAAAGTCAACCGGATATTGACTTATGTGTTAGAGGTCTTAGATGTGAGTTCATATGGTTCGATTAGCTTTGGGAGGTGATTTGGGACTTAGGAGCATAATCAGAATGAGTTTTGGAGGTCTAGAATAGATTTAGGCTTGAATTGGTGAAAGTGGATTTTTGGCGATTTTTGATTGGTAGGTGAGATTTTGATATAGGGGTCGGAATAGAATTTCGAGAGTTTCAGTAGATCCTTTGTGTCATTTGGGATGTGTGTACAAAATTTTAGGTCATTCAGACGTGGTTTGGTTGGGTTTTTGATCAAAAGCGGAATTTGGAAGATTTTGAAAACTTAGGCTTGAATCCGATGTGTTTTGGTTGATTTGATGTTGTTTGAGGTGTTTTGAAGATTTGTACAAGTTTAAATAAGGTTTTGGGATATGTTTGTGCCTTTGGTTGAGGTCCCGGAGGCCTCGGGTGAGTTTCGGGTGGTCAATCGAACCATTTCATGCCTTGGTGAGTTGCAGATTTTAGAGTTCAGTTGTTGTAGAGTTTTTCCTCTTCGCGATCGTGTAGGGGGTCTCGCGATCACGTAGAGCTGTTGTGGAGGCAGTCCAATATGCTCAGTGCGTTCGCGAAGCTGGGGATGCGATCGTATAAGGTAGTGGCATTGTTGATCGTGAACGCGTGGAGTAGGTCGCGTTCGCGTAGAGTTAAGTGGATCAGGGGTTTTGGCTTGGAGTTTGTTCTTTGCGAACGCGTTAGCCAGTCCGCGATCGTGTAGTGCAAGATGCCTGAGCATCGCGTTCGCGTGGGATTTTACGCGTTCACATAGGGTTAATTTTGGGAGCTGAGAATTTGTGTTTTGCGATCGCGAAGGATGTCCCACGATCGCGAAGAAGGATTTCAGGCCTGGGCAGAAGGTTTAAATAGTCGTCTTGTCCACGATTATGGGGTTTATTTCTTCCATTGTTGGTCGTTTTTGGAGTTTTTTGAAGGATATTGAAGAGGGATTCAAGGGGAATCACTCAGAGGTAAGAACTTTGGACTTAAAACTCGATTGTAATGTGAAATCTGCCTAATAAATCAGGGAATTTAGGCCTAAAATTGAGGAATTAGGGCTTGAGATTAAGAGACCTTAAAATTAGAATTTGAGGGGTCATTTGGACTCTGATTTCAGTGTTCTTCGTATGTATGGACTCGTGGGAGGATAAGGATTCCGTTGGTATGATTTTTATTAAGTTTTGATATGTGGGCCCAGGGGTAAGGTTTGGCCAATTTTGGGATTTGATTGTTTTCCCTTGGGCGTCGTTCCCTTAGCATATTTTGATGTCGTGATTCTGATTTTGGATAGATTCGATGTGAGTGGAGGCCGATTTGTGGGGCAAAGGCATCCCGGAGTAGTATTTTCACCGGTTTGAGGTAAGTAACCATTGTAAATCTGGAACTAAGGGTACAAAACCCCAGTATTTGACTTGTTTTTGATAAATGCGGTGACGCACATGCTAGGTGACGAGCGTGTGGGCATGCATCGGTAGGGATTGTGACTTGGTACATCCTGTAGCGACTATTGAGCTGCGTATTTGATTTGGAATCTTATATTATTTCATACTTTAGTCATTGATACTGTATTATGGGCTATATGCCATGTTTGGGGCCTTATGCCGACCTGTTGAGACCCTTAGGGGCATTTTTACTATTTTTCCACACTTTACTTGTTGAAAGCATATCCTCAGTCATGTTTTACCTGTTTAAATGTTTAAAACTGGTTTTATCGCTCCACTTCTAAATGTGAGGACTGTTTGGACTGAGTTCCCTAATTTCTATTGTTGTGCCCGAGAGGCTGTGAGATTAATGACCGAGAGAGGTTGAGAACCTAATGGTGAGGATATTTATATATGTGTGAGTTATGGATTGGGTTGCACGCCACATCGATATGACGTTTGGTCAGTAGGATCCCCTCCGGAGTCTGTACACCCCCAGTGAGCGTAGTCGACTATAAATTACAGATCGGGCTGCACGCCGCAGCTGTTTCTATGAATTCTATTATTATGAGATATTAATGAGCCTGAGTGTTGAAAGTGAGTACTGAGTGACGAGAGTGAGTCACGAGTGACTGAGAGTATGCCCGAGAGGCCATATTCTGAGTGATACCTTGCCTGAGGGGCCTAGTTATGATATTTTTCACTGATTTCACTCCTCTTTTAAAATAGGCCTCTGTTGGAAAAATTTCTAAGTATATGATTTCAAGTGTTTAAACTGAAATTGATGATTTTTCGACGAAATTGGTTTTAATTGTGATGTTGACCTGTTATCCTGTTGTTATTTCAGTTATATGATTTTTGACTAATCGTCACTGCTTTCAGTCCTTATTTACTTTAGTTACTTACTGAGTTAGCATACTCACGTTACTCCCTGCACATTGTATGCAGATGCAAGTGCCCGAGCGACTGAGTGAGGGTCCTCAACTGATCTAGTGTTTGACGGAGATTGCAAGGTAGCTGCATGGCGTCCGCAACCTTGTTTTCTCCTCTCTATCTTGTTCTTTTCCATATTTTTCTAGACTTATGATGTATTAGACATTCAATCATGTATTAGAGGCTCTTGAATCGTGACACCAGATACTTGGGTGCTGTGTAGTTTCATGTTTATTTGACTTCCATATATATTTTGTTGCTTTTAAACGCTTATTATGAAAATTTTGTATTTAAACCTGTGTTAGAAAATGGCTTATCATAAGGAAAAAGGGTTGTGAATAAATGTTTGATTGGCTTTCCTAGTAATGTGATAGGCGTCATCACGACTGGTATTTGGGGTCGTGACACGTAAATTCATCAACACAGCCCGAATCTGGTGTCACAAGTCATGAGTCACTAAGTACAACTCAACACTGTCTGCTTAATACAAAATAAGTCTGAAATATAAAGTACTAGGATAGGAAGGAGATAGGCAGGGTTGCGAGCGCCGTGCAGCTACCTTGCAATCACCAGATAAGACTCTGAAGGTGCTGAAAGCTCTCACTCTGATGCTCGAGCACCTAGATCTGCACACAAGGTGCAGGGAGTAATGTGAGTACGCCAACTCAGTAAGTAACTAATGTAATAAAGTCTGAGTGCAGTGATGAACATTTAAAAATCATATGCATACTTTATCAAGAATCTCGTAAAAACTCCAGTTTCAATAAAAATCCTTTAAACATTTATTCAACATTTTCAATAGAGGCTCAGTATAAAAGAAGAGTGAAAACAAAAAATCTCATAAACAAGCCCCTCGGGCAAAGTATCACTCAATAAGTATAGCTTCTTGGGCAAGTCTCTCAGTCATTCGTGACCCAACTCTCGTCAATTAATACTCACACTCAGCACTCCAATCAATAGATTCTCATAATAATAACCATTTCAACGTGCAACTCGATCCATAATATATAGTCGACTACGCTCATTGGGGGTGTACAGACTCCGGAGGGGCTCCTACAGCCCAAGCGTCATATTGTTGCGGCGTGCAGCCCGATCCATATATATATAATCCTCACCATTAGGTCCTCAACCTCTCTCAGTCATTAATCTCACGGCCCCTCGGGCATTTCAGTGAAAATCAGGGAAACTCGGCCCAAACAGTTTTCATATATTAAGAAGTAGAGTAATGAAACTGGATTAAACAGTAAACAGGTAAAACATGACTGAGGATATGCTTTCAAGTCAAAACAGTGTGAGGAAAGTAGTAACATACCCCTAAGGGTCTAAACAGTTCGGTACAAAGGCCTCAAACATGGCATTCCGCCCAAGTTAACAGATTCATTTCTAAAACACATGGATATCATGTACAATATATCAAAATATGCAACTATACAGTCGCCAAGGGACGGACCAAGTCATAATCCCTATGGGTGCACACCCACACACTCGTCACCTAGCATGTGTGTCACATCATTTATCAATATAGTACGAAATTCCGGGGTTTCATACCCTCAGGTCTAGATTTACAATTGTTGCTTACCTCGAACCAGATGAAATCATACTCCGTGATGCCCTTGCCTCTCGACTCGGCCTCAACTCACCTCGAATTTATCCAAAATCAGAATCAGAACATCAATATATGCTAGGGAACAAAGCCCACGCGAAAATAATAAAATTACATCAAAAATCTCGAAATTGGTTAAACTCAAACCCCGAACCCACGTACCAGAATCCGATACATATCACATCAATAGAATCCTTATCCTCCCACGAGTCTATACATACAAAGAACATCAAAATCGGACCTCAAATGGCCCCTCAAATCCCCAATTTTACCTCTCCAATTTTAAGCCCTAACTTCTCAAATTTTCACCCTTAATCTCATAAATTTCATGCTTAAACAACTGAAAATCAACATAGAATCGAGTTTTAGGTTTAAGAAACTCACCTCAATGAAAACCTCATTGATTCCCTCTTCAAAACCCTCCAAAAAGCATCAACTCTGGATAAAAATGGTGAACAATAGATCAAATTTTGCGAAGGCAAGAACTTATATGTTCTGCCCAGGGGTTCGGCATTTGCGGTCCAATACCACACTTGCGATCCCTGCACCTATGACAAGAAGTCCGCATCTGCGGAATTTCACTTAAAGTCTTCATCCGCACCTGCGATCAAGCCACCACATCTGTGGGCTGGCAGGTGCGACTAATCGTCTGCATCTACGCTGCCTCCCCAACCAACTAGCCTTCGCTCCTGTGATCAAAATGCCGCTTTTGCGGCTCGCACCTGTGGTCCCCAAACCGCAGGTGCGGTTATGAGAGAAACACAGCAGTTTCAGCTGCAAACTCTATTTTCCAACTCTCTGATAACCATCCGAAATCATCCCGAGGCCTCCTGGACCTCAACTAAAAATACGAGCAAGTCACATATTACTATTCAAACTTATACCAACCTTCAGAACACTCAAAACAACATCGAATCATCAAAACATCCACAGATTCAAGCCTAAGGTTTAAAAAACTATCGAATTCCGCAAACGACCAAAAATCCTATCAAATCACTTCCAAGTGACTTGAAAATTTACACACACGTCATAAATGACACAACAGGCGTACTCCAATTTCCGAAATTCTATTCCGACCCTGATATCAAGATTTCCACTACCAACCGGAAAAAACCAAAATTTTCATTTTGCCAATTCAAGCCTAAATCTACCACGGACCTCCAAATTACATTTTGAACACGCTGCTAAGTCCCAAATCACCTAACAAATCTATTCGAGCCATAAAAATCAAATTCCGAGATCGTTTACTCACAAGCCAACTTTCGGTTGACTTTCCAACTAAATGGCCAACTTAAGAGACTAAGTGTCTCATAACACTCCAAAACTACTCCAAGCCTGAACCAACCAACACGATACGATGAAATGTAGCTGAACAACACATAAGAGAGTATAAATTGGAAGAACGGTACTGAAACTCATGAAACGACCGACCAACTCGTTACATGTCACGACCCCAACCCCGGCCATGATGGCGCCCAACACACTGCTAGGCAAGCCTGACCAACTAACAACCTCAACCTATTTTTCTTATAAATTCATTAGCTGACACAGTTAAACTGCCAGTTTACCATAATAAAGGTCTGAAACAAAGAGTTAAATTATGCAGAACTTCAAATGATAATACTACTACATAGCCCATGTAGATCCGGTGTCACAAGTCTCGAGCCTCTAGTACAAGTTCAACAGCCTGCTACATAAGCAGTCTAGATCTAGTGCAAGTTCAAAGGTGTGGAAGACAAAAGGATAGAAGGGAGGGAACAAGGCTGCGGACGCTATGCAACTACTTCGATACTCCCGAATAATGCTGGTCAATTGGAAAACTCTCACTCAGCCTCTGGAACACCTGGATCTGCATGCAATGTGCAAGGAGTAATGTGAGTACTCCGACCCAGTGAGTAATAAGAATAAATAATGACTGAGAATAAGAATTCACAGAAAACACGGAGTAATCTATAATGCGACAGTTAAAATGAGTAATAGGAAAGCAATAAACCAATGAAAAGCGAAATATGATAATTCCACAACAGATAAGCAGTTAAGTGACAGACAGTTAAAGAAAGTCAACACATAGAACAGAACTATATAGTGACCGCTGCGGCGTGCAGCCCGATCCGTATATCTCGTCGACGGTGCTCACTGGGGGTGTGCAGACTCTGGGAGGGGCCCCTTACGGCCCAAGCGCAATATCAAGACATCTTGTGGCATCAAATCTAGGCCATCGGCCTCATATCAGTAATCTGTATCACACTGGCGCGACGTGCAGGCCGATCCCATAGTATCCTCACATTTGGCCCTCGGCCATACTCAGTCCAGAATCACAAAAGCCCATCGGGCATTAGTAAAACAGTAGTTCTCAGCCCAAAAACATCATTTAATATATCATTTTAGTTTCAAAACCGAGTAAAAGTGGATGAGTTGTAAAACAGTGGAAAATTGTACGATTGAGTTCAAGTAGTAGGTCAAAATAGTGAGGAAATATTGAATAAAAATCCCCAGAGGGTTCAAATAGTTGGCACGAAGCCCAAATATGACAATCAGTCCAAATAATGATGATAACATATGGGTTCAAATCAAATATGCGGTAAAAGCATCAATCGGGATGGATCAAATCACGACCCCTAATAGTAAACGACCCCACGCTCGTCATCAAGCACGTGTCTCACCTCAATATAGCACTACGATGTGCGAATCCAGGGTTTCAAACCCTCAGGACATCATTTACATTCATTACTTACCTCGAACCGGCTACAACTCTAGCTCGCGATGCCTTTGCCCCTCGAATCCTCCACTTGCGTCAAATCTATCCAAAATCAGAATGAATACGTCACAATATGCTAAGGGAACAAAACCCAAGCGAAAACAATCGAAAAATATCAAAAATCCTGAAATTAGCAAAACCCGGGCCCACTTTTCGAAACTCAAAAAATTTTACATCATTAGATTCCTCGTCTCCCCATGAGTTCATACATATCAAAAACACTAGAATCGGAGTTCAATTGACCCCTCAAATCCTTAATTTAAGCCCTCTTAAACTCAAACCCTAAACCTCCATTTTTAGTCCACTAATTCCTTAAATTTCCGTCCTAATCCATGAAATACTACCATAGATGTATGTTTTAGTCAAAAATCCTTAACTTATCGAAGTTCCCTTGAAATCTCCCTTCAAAATCGCCCAAAACTCTAAGTTCGAAGTTAAAAATCGTTAAACCCTTTAAAAATCACGAAGAAGAAACATATAAACATTCTGCCCAGGGGTTTTCGCATCTGCGACCCCTTTACCGCACATGCAGTACCGCATTTGCGGTCCAACCAACCGCTTCTGCGGATTCTCATTAAAATTCCAAAAGTCGCTTCTGCGACTGAACTTCCGCATCTGCGACTTCGCAGATGCGGCCACCTCGACCGTTTCTGTGGAAATTTCTCCCCAGCCCAAACTTCGCATCTGCGGCTTTTCCCCTCGCACGTGCGGCACCGCACCTGCGGCTCCCAAGCCGCAGGTGCGAAAACACCAGAAGCAGCAGATTTTTTTGAAACCTCTAAATCTAAAATCTTCCCGTTAACCATCCGACATCACCCCGAGGCCCTCGGGACCTCAACCAAAAGTACCAACATGACCCAATACCTTATTCGAACTTGTTCCAATCATCAAAATACCTCAAACAATGCCAAATCCATCAATTCACATCGAATTCAAGACTAAGTTTTCTAAAAACTTTCGAAATACATTTTCGATCAAAAACCCAACCAAACCACGTCCGAATGACCTGAAATTTTGCACACACATCCCAAATGACATAACAAAGCTACATCAACTCTCAGAATTCCATTCCGACCCTCGGATTAAAATCTCACCGATCAACCGGAAATCGCCAAAATACTAATTTCGCCAATTCAAGCCTATTTCTACTCCGGACCTCCAGAACCAATTCCGATCACACTCCTAAGTTATAAATCACCTCCCGAAGCTAACCGAATCATCGGAACTCACATCCGAACCCTCTAACACATAAGTCAACATCCGGTTGATGATTGTTTTCCAACTTAAACTTTCTTAAAAGAGACTAAGTGTCTCATTTCTTACCAAATCCACTATCGAACGCAAACTACTCAATTTGATCACATAAAATACGGATAACAAAGAATAATGAAGCAGAAATGGGGAAAATGGAGTGGTAATTCATGAGACGACTAAGAGTATTAGAATATTAGAAGATTCAATTCATACAGAGGCAACCAAATTCTGATTTCATTATTAAAAGAAGATTCTTAACTAAGAGTATCTAAACCAAAGCGAAAACATCATCATCACTTTTGTTTTCCTTATAAATTTAGCACTATTGTACTACTTTGATATATTTGTAATAGTTATTTCAGAAATTTAAAGAGTATATCAAATCTAAAGTGAATGGTACGACCTCATAATAAAATCGTTGCTGGTACACAAATTGTTCTTATGTCTAACAATATCATGCCTCTTGATATGACATTTGTAAGTAATGTATGACATAAGAATATTATTTCGATTACGCCGAAGGCATCTATAAAGGATAATCTCACTATATCATAGTCGACTTTTTATAATATAGTCTTGAAACTTTATTCTTTTTCAGGATTTAGATTTGATTGTGCTTCCTCAAATACTTGTATGACATTCTTAATATTATACTAATCTTTTTTACTTTGTGATCTATTTTATTTAATCTCTAACACTCTTTTTATGGAATAAATTTATGTGCCTTAAGATTTTTTTTTAACTTGAAAAATAATTTTAGTTATATAACGAATTTAAAAAATAATTTACTTAGATTCTCTTGCTAAATAATTAATTGAAGGATTTTTTATTTTAACATAAAATATAAGTTATTTTCTGTTGATTTAGATTCTTAATATTAGTTCATCTCATGTTTGAACATTTAACCGTAATTATAATTTTATTCACCATAAATTTTATTTTCAAAGAGCAAAAAGATTGATCTAACATTCTACTTTTAGATCTTTTTGTTTGCAAAATCATGAGTGGTATTGACTCTTACTAACCTTTTTCTTTCTTTTCTTACACATTTATATTCTTAAAATTTTCTTAGTTGTTCTTTAATAATTGGTTATGTTTTTCTATATTACATGAAATATTAATAATGAAAAAAATATTATTTGAGTAGGAAAGCAATTCAAATATAATATAATAATATATTATTACATGGATTTTGTCCTCAATTTCAATGCTTTTTGCAGTTCGTTTAGCATTTTATTTTTATTTTTTCTTGGTATTATAGAGTGATAATGTATTACCAATATGGAGGATTCTTATGAAATTAATTTTATTAAACATTCCTGCATATTTTTAATAAGAATTCAATAGACAAGATTGTATTAATTTTAAAATCTTAAATATTAAAAAAAATTAAAATAAAAGTTATTGTAGTCCAAAAAATAAGTTATTACAACTATGTCCTTTTCCCATGAGTTATTTTGTTTAATATTTTAGGGTTACTTTGGTCTATCAATATTGTATTCTTGCTTTTACATTAATATAGTCTCTCTTGTTTCTAAATGGATTTGGACAATATAATACGTTTTCAAATTAAATTAGTAATAGGAATTTTTAAAAATGTATAACATAAAAGTAATAAGATTACAGGGCTAAAAATATGTCCACATCCTGAAAGTAATTATATTAATAGAAAATCTAACATGTTCTTAAAGGTATTAGGTTTACATGCTAACATGTAGTATTATATCTATGCCTGAACATAATTATACTAATGGGATTTCTAAAGGTAATCATGTAGTATTCCTTACGTGTAGTATTATGTCCTAAAACTAATAGGATTACAAGACTAATGCCTAGAATTCTGGTTATGTCCTTTTATTGTGAGTTATTATGCTTTAGATGATTGTTGTATTATTATATATAAAATTTCTCTCATTAATTAAATTTTATTATTTATTCATATAAACAAACATTTAAACTAAACCATCATGTGCCATTATAAATGTGGGAACCCCAAAAGTTAAAAGTTAAATTACTAAAATAACCTTCTAAATAATTGAAATGTGCCTTATTTAATTATTTAATAATATTTAAATAAAAGAATGTGACCTTTGGAAATTTACGAAAGTCATGTTAAGGAGACTCTTGGACTTTTCGTAAACGGAGTGTGCTGACATTGCGTAGTTGTCACGACCCAACACCCGACCCATCGTGATGACGCCTATCGTGAAACTAGGTCAGCCTCAACTCAACAATCAACATGATAATAATAAGTAAACATTTATGGAAACTTTTGTCACGACCTAGACTTTCCACCCTCGGGAGTCGTGATGGCACCTACACGTGAAAGTTAGGCAAGCCGAGTGTTATAGATTTTATTACCCTTTTTCCTTAACATTTTAACAATTTCAAATTAACATGCGATCAATGGCAGAATAATAATAATAATAATAAAAATGCGAAAGACGAAATCTGATAATTTAACCAAATACTAGTGCGAAAAATCCCAAAATACAACTCTACCCAGAACTGGTGTCACAATATCACAGACCATCTACGAACACTACAAATAATGGTCTGAAAAGAAAGATACAAGTCTGTCTCTGAAGTAAATGAAAACAGAATATAAAAGATAGAAGGGGACGCCAAGGCCTGTAGACGTCTGCAGGACTACCTCAGGTCTCCGCTAGACTGAAGGCAGCAACCTCGCTATGGTCCAAAAGCTCCGGCATCGAGATCTGCACACAGTATAGAGTGTAGTATCAGCACAACTGACCCCATGTGCTGGTAAGTGTCGAGCCTAACCTCGGTGAAGTAGTGAAGAGGCTAGGACAAGACTACCAAAAAAACCTGTGCAATTTAAGCATATACGGCAAATAATAATAACGGGAACCGATAGTTAAAGATAGGAAGGGAAAACATGCTACGGGGAATGCCAAGTACCAACAGAATCTCAGGAGAAGAGCATAAAGATCATTTTAAATCTCGCATCAGTAAGAATAAGGAAAACAGTAACGAATCAATATCCACTTTTATTCTTTATTGTTGTGGCGCACAACCTGATCCAAATCATATAATACTGTTGCGGCGTGCAACCCGATCCAAATCATATAATACTATTGCGGCATGCAACCCGATCCCACCTGTCCTCCCTTATTACTCCTTTTTGCAGTGTGCAACCCGATCCCATATAATATTGTTGCAGCGTGCAACCCGATTCCAATATACAAATCAACACCAATTACAAAAGAATCCCAGCAAGGGAATAATAATGCAACAACAATATTCCAGCAAGGGAACAATAATAAAACAACAATATCCAGGCAATGGAAACAATATCATAACAATAACATCCCAGCAAGGGAACCAACTACAACCAATCCAGATTCAACAGTTAATTCACAAAATAAACCTCGACCTGAGCCAATACTTGACAATTGCCAATTACTAAGAACTCATCATAATTCTTGTACCACGGTTGATAACCATCAAGTTAAGTCTGATCAATACATGATAATATCATAACAAATCCGAATATAAGACTCACGGGCATGCTTGACACCAACGTATAGATACTCGTCACCTCACCTATACGTCATACTCGACAGCAACACGTATCAAATAAGACACAACACATATTCTCTCAAGGTAAGGTTAGGCAAAATACTTACCTCGAACTTCCACGGCTAACTCAAGCCTCAAACACCGCTTTTACTTTAGAATTCGCCTCCAATTTACTTGTATCTAGCCCAAATTAATTAAACAACATCAATAAATGCTAAAGAATTCATACCCAATGCTTAATTATAGGTTTTCTATCATTTTTCCCAAAAATCCAAAAATTGACCCCGGGCTCGCTTGGTCAAAACTCAAAGTTCGGACCAAAACCAGATCACCCATTCACCCACGAGCCCGAATATGCAATTAGTTTCGAAATCCAATTCCAAAGCAAGGTCTAAATTCCAATTATTCAAAAAGCCCTAAATCTACCCAAATTCCAAATTTTTACCATGGAAGAACAATATTTAAGCCTAGAAATCTAACGGGTGTTGATGGAAAATGAAGGAGATGGGTTTAGGAACACATACCTATGATTTGGTGTTGAATTTGCTCTTCAAAAATCACCTAGGGTCTGATTTTGGGGAAGAAGATATGAAAATATGGCTTAATTTACGTTCTGGTTTGTTTTAAATCGCTGGACAGACCTTTTTCGCGTTCGCGAAGCTTTGGCTAGAAAAGCCATCGCGTTCGCGAGTTACTGTACGTGTTCGCGAAGGTTCACTCCCATGACCTTCGTGTTCGCGAGCCAATTTCCACGTTCGCGTAGAGCATTTTCCCTTCCCCCAGTTCCCTGCCAAATGGCCTTCGTGTTCGCGATAGCAGGTCCGCGTTTGCGAACTGTTACACCCCCAAGGCTTCGCGTTCGTGTAGAAGAAATTTTCCTTCAGTCCCAATTTTCTCTTCGCATTTGTGAGAGTTCCTTCACGAGCGCGAAGAAGGAATTTCTTGAGCACCTACAACAGCTATGACAATAGAATTTCTAAATTTTAAAACATCTCGAACTCCATCTGAAACTCACCCGGGCCCTCGGGTCTCCAAACCAAACATGCATGCCAATCCAAAAACATCATACGGACTTATTCGTGCGATCAAATAACAAAAATAACATTTTTAACAATGATTTTATCATCAAAATCTAAGAAAAATCTCAAGAACCTTATGTTCCAAATTTCACAACCGAAGGTCCAATTCACGTCATATGAATTCCGTTTTTAACCAAATTTTACAAGCACAACTTAAATACCATATTAGACCTATACCGGGCTCCAGAACCAAAATACGGGCCCGATACCATCAAATTCAAACCTCTTTTAGTTTCCAAAAACTCTTATAATTTCAGTTAAACAATTTCTTTCAAAAATTAATTTCTCGGGCTTGGGACCTCGGAATTCAATTTCGGGCATACGCTCAAGTTTCATATTCTTCTATGGACCCTCCGGGACTGTCAAATCAAGGGTCCGGGTCCGTTTACCCAAAATGTTGACCAAAGCCAACTTAAATTTAATTTTAAAGGCCAAATTAGCATTTTTATCAAATTTTCACATAAAACCGTTCTAGATATACGCCCAGACTATGCACACAAATTGAGGTGAGATAAAAGGAGATTTCTAAGGCTTCGGAACACAGAATTAACTTCTAAATCAAGTGATGACCTTTATCCTCCACCTCTAAAATAATCGTTCCTCCTCGAACGGACATTTAAAAGAAGTACATAAGTCGGGGAAAGAGATGGGGATATCGGCTCCGCATATCAGACTCGGACTCCCAAGTAGCTGCCTTGATAGGCTGACCTCTCCATTAAACACGAACAAAAGGATAAATCTTCGATCTCAACTGACGATCCTGCAGGTCCAGAATGGCTACCGGCTCCTCCTCATAGGTCATATCCTTGTCCAACTGGACAGTGTTGAATTCTAACACATGGGATGGATTGCAGCGATACTTCCAAAGCATGGACACATGAAATACTAAGTGCACAACTGATAAACTCGGAGGCAACGCAAGTCTGTAAGCCACCTCTCCCACTCGATCCAGAATTTCAAAACGACCAATGAACCTAGGGCTTAGCTTGCCCTTCTTCCCAAATTTCATCACACCCTTCATGGGCGACACCCGGAGCAACACCCGCTCTCCGACCATAAATGCCGCATCACAAACCTTGCGGTCCGCATAACTCTTCTGCCTAGACTGAGCTATGTGAAGCCTTTACTAAATGATCTTCACCTTATCCAAGGCATCCTGAACTAAATCTATACCCAAAAATTGAGCCTCCCCCGACTCAAACCACCCAACCGGCGACCGACACCGCTTACCATATAATGCCTTATAGGGAGCCATCTGAATGCTCGATTGGTAGCTGTTGTTATAGGCAAACATTGCTAATGGCAAGAACTGATCCCAAGAACCTCCAAAGTCAATAACATATGCTCGGAGCATATCCTCCGAAATCTGAATAGTATGCTCGGACTGCCTGTCCATCTAAGGATGAAATGTTGTGCTCAACTCGACCCATGTACCCAACTCACGCTGCACTGCCCTCCAGAAATGCGAGGTAAACTGCGTACCCCGATTAGAAGTGATATACACGGGCATTCCATGAAGCCGAACAATATCCTGGATATAGATCTCAGTCAACCGCTCTGAGGAATAGGAAACTGCCACAGGAATGAAATGTGTTGACTTAATCCTATCAACAATAACCCATACTGCATCGAACTTCCTCTGAGTCCGTGGGAGTCCAACAACGAAGTCCATAGTGATTCCCTCCCACTTCCACTCAGGAATCTCAATCTTCTGAAACAAACCACCAGGTCTCTGATGCTCGTACTTTACCTGCTAACAATTTAAACACTGAGCTACATATGCAACAATATCCTTTTTCATCCTCATCCACCAATAATGATGCCGCAAATCCTGATACATCTTATCGGCACCCGAATGAATAGAGTACCGGAAACTATGGGCCTCCTCCATAATCAACTCACGTAGTCCATCCAAATTAGGCACATAAATACGGTCCTACATCCTCAAAACTCCATCATCTCTAACTGTAACCTTCTTGGCACCTCCGTGCCGCACTGTGTCTCTAAGGACAAGCAAATAAGGATCATTATACTGTCGATCTCAGATATGCTCAAATAACGAAGACCGGGTGACTGTGCAAAGCTAGAACATAGCTGGTCTGTGAAATATCCAACCTTACGAACTGATTGGCTAAAGCCTAAACATCCAAAGCAAGTGGTCTCTCCCCGAATGGAATACACGCAAGGCTGCCTATACTAGCTGACTTCCTACTCAATGCATCGGCCACTACATTTGCCTTTATTGGATGATACAAGATGGCGATATCATAGTCTTTCAATAGCTCCAACAACTTTCTCTGCCTCAAATTAAGATCCTTCTGCTTGAACAAGTATTGCAAACTCTTGTGATTTGTGAACACCTCACATGACATGCCATATAAATAATGCCTCCAAATCTTTAGCGCGTGAACAATGGCTGCTAGCTCCAAATCATGAACTGGATAATGCTTCTCATGAATCTTTAACTGCCGCAAATCATATACAATAACCTTGCCATTCTCGATCAACACCGCACAAAATCCAATACGAGATGCATCACAATATACTGTATATGGCCCTAAACCTATGTGCAAAACCAACACTGGCGTCGTAGTCAAAGCTGTCTTAAGCTTCTGAAAGCTCACCTCACACTCGTCCGACCACCTAAACTGGGCACCCTTCTGGGTTAACCTGGTCATCCGGGATGGAATCGATGAAAACCCCTCCACAAACCAATGGTAATAACCCACCAAACCCAAGAAACTGTGGATCTCTGTAGCTGATGTGGGTCTAGGCCAGTCCTTGACTACCTCAATCTTCTTAGGATTCACCTGAATACCCTCTGCTGATACAACATGACCCAAGAATGCAACCAAACTTAACCAAAACTCACACTTTGAAAACTTGGCATACAACTGACTATCCCTCAAAGTCTGAAGAACGACTTGAAGATGCTGCTCGTGCTCCTCCCGGCTACGGGAATAGATCAAAATATCATCAATAAAGACAATCATGAAGGAATCCAAATAAGGCTTGAACACTCGGTTCATCAAGTCCATGAAAGCTACCGGGGCATTTGTCAACCCAAATGACATCATTAAGAACTCATAATGCTCGTACTGAGTGCTAAAAGCTGTCTCAGGGACATCGAATGCCCTAATCCTCAACTAATGGTAGCCAGATCTCATATCAATCTTCGAAAACACTTGGGCACCCTGAAGTTGATCAAACAAATCATCAATCCTCGGCAATGGGTTTTTATTCTTGATTGTGACCTTGTTCAACTACCGATAGTTTATACACATCCTCATCGATCCATCTTCTTCTTAACAAACAACACCGCAACACCCCAAGGCGAGACACTAGGTCTAATGAAGCCCTTGTCAAGCAAGTCTTGCAACTGTTCTTTCAATTCCTTCAACTCTGGCGGGGCCATGCGATATGGCGGAATAGAAATGGACTTAGTGCTCGGAGCCAAATCAATGCAAAATTCAATATCCCTGTCAGGCGGCATACCCGGCAAGTCTGCAGGGAATACCTTTGGAAACTCACGAACAACAGGAACAAAATCCATAGAAGGAACCTCAGCACTAGAATCACGAACATATGAAAAATAGACCAAACATCCCTTCTTAACCATACATTGAGCCTTCATATATGAGATAACCCTACGGGTGGAATAACCAGGAGTCCCTCTCCACTCTAAATGAGGTGAACCCGGCAAAGCTAAGGTCATAGTCTTGGCATGACAGTCAAAGATAGCGTGGTAAGATGATAACTAGTCCATCCCCAATATGACATCAAAATCCACTATATCCAAAAGTAACAAATTTACTCGAGTCTTAAAACCCCCAATCAAAACTATACATGAATGATGGACACAATCCACCACAATAGAATCACCCACCGGAGTAGACACATATACATGAGCACTCAAAGAATCAATAGGCATGACCAAATACGGGGCAAATAAGATGACACATAGGAGTATGTAGATCCTGGATTAAATAGAACTAAAGCTTCTCTACTACAGACCAGAATAGTACATGTGATAACTACATCGGAGGCCTCAACCTCTGGCCTGGCTGGAGAGCATAACATCGGGGCTGGGCCCTACCACTCTAAGGTATGTCCATGGGACGACCTCTTGCGGGCTGGCCTCCACCTTTAGCGGCTTGACCTCTACCTCTAATACCTCTACCTCCACATTTAGCACCTCTACCCGCACCCCTAGTTGGATGATCGGGCGGTGGAACACCCGATGCCTAAACCATGGAACGGGAACACTACTGCTGCGACTGAACACCTACTAATCTCGGACAAGCCCTCCGGAAATGACCATACACACCGCACTCAAAGCATCCACCTGAGTGTTGCGGCTGAGGAAACTAAGACTGACCCTGGCAGGCTAGCTGACCATGAGAATAGCTCTGAAAAGGAGGTGCTCTGATAGGAGCTGATGGTGCACAGTAGGACTGCTTATCAGAATAATGCACATGAGAACCATGGCCACCTGGAGCACCATGAGAAGTCTGAAGTGCTGAATGAAACGGATTGGGAGGATGGCCCCTACCAAAAGAATCCCTGCCTCCAAATGAGACACCGCTGAACCTTCTTGAATGATGGGGCCTCTTGTCAGACCCCTTACCACTCCCCTACAATATAACCATCTCAACTCTCCTAGCCACATTGGCCGCATCCTGAAAAGAAATCTCGCTCCCAGTCTCCTTAGCCATCTACAATCGAATTGGCTGAGCGAGTTCTTTAATGAACCTCATCACCCTCTCTCTCTCAGTGGGAAGTATAATAAGAGCATGATAGGCCAATGCAATGAATCTGGTTTCATACTGAGTGACGGTCATAGAACCCTACTAGAGATGCTCAAACTGCCTCTGATAGTCCTCCCTCTGAGTGATAGGAAGAAACTTCTCCAGAAATAGCTGAGAGAACTGATCCCAAGTCAAGGCAGGCGACCCAAGCCTAGCCAAACAATAATCCCTCTACCAAGTCTTGGCGGAACCTGACAGACGAAAAGCAGAAAAGTCGACCCCATTGGTCTCCACTATCCCCATGTTCCGAAGAACCTCATGACAACTGTCTAAACTAATCCTAGGGATCCTATGAAGATGTACCACCATAAGTAGTAGTGAACAGCTTGGTGAACCTGTCCAATCTCCACAAAGCATCGGCATGCATAGCTGCTCCATCACCGGTCTGAGCTACTACACCCAGCTGAACTGCTCTAACTGGCTGAGCTACTAGAGTCTGAAACTGGGGAGCCATCTACTCCGGAGTGCGGGAGTCTATGCTCCTCCCCCAGCCTGAGAGACGACTGGTTCTACAGGAAGTAAGCCTGCCCGGGTGACACTCTCTATAAGGCACACTAGACGGACCAGAGCATCCTGGAGTATTGGGGTAACAATGAACCCCTCTAGAACTGTCACAACCCTGGTTCGCCCTCTGTGAACTATCATGACGGCACCTAGTCCCTACGACTAGGCAAGCCTAACTTTGCGGAAGATAACCAAACTTCTGGAAGTAATTCAATTTACAAACATAAATAAAGCAATAACAATGTGTGAATGTGCCACTCGACATACACTATATTTAACTCTCAATACCAAACATATATCCAAGACCCAGAAACCTATGAATCACAAGCAAATAAAAGAAATACTACATAACTCTAACTCTGGAATTTCTAATAAAGAACAGAAAGTACATAAGGGATAAATACTAAAGGCAAGAATAGAAAGGAATTCCTTGGTCTGTGGAGGCGGCAGATGTACCTCGGAGTCTCTAAGCAGTCACCTATCTCAATGATAGAAGACCTGATCAGCGGTATCTGGATCTGCACATGAAAAACATGCGCAAAAGAGGCATGAGTACACCATAGCGGTACTTAGTAAGTGTCAAGCCTAACCTCGGTTGGGTAGTGACAAGGAAGGTCAGGGCCCTACTAAGATTAAATAATTATAAGGGTTAATAGTGTGGAATAACAGCATAAATAAGTGCAACAGTAAGAAATAACATAGAATTACCAGAACAACAACAACTAGATCAGAGACAAAACAAGCCATGGAAAGAAATACAGCTCAACATAGAGATAACAACCGGGCACCTTCCAGGATACCGTCCTGTAGTCCCAATTACAACTGTCCAGTGGATCTCCCGGGATACCGTCCTATAATCCATCATATATATGTCCAAAGGATCTCCTGGGATCTCGTCCCATAGTACAACTATCAATGCACGGGGATTTACCGGAATCCCAATCTGTAGTCCCAAATGTAAATATCTAGTACTGGAAGAATCTACCGGGTGCATTCTCGTAGTCCCATATAACTGTGCAGGGGGATCTACCGGGAATCTAATCCATAGTCCCAAAGTAAATGTGCAGGGGGATCTACCTGGAATCTAACCCGTAGTCCCAAAGTAAATATGTAGGGGGATCTACCGGGAATCTAACCCCTAGTCCCAAAGTAAACATACTGGGGAGGACTACCGGAATCCCACATCCGTAGTCCCAATGTAAATACGCAGCAACAGCAAGAAGATATTCAGAAATGAAATTTTCATATTAAGGAATCAAGTAATTCTATCCTAACATGCTTCACGTAGTGTAATCAAGGTAATTTAAGAATATAAGCAATTAAATCAACTAAACATGCTTTCCTAACTAACAACATGCTAATTTTGTAAGTATAACAAAGCAGGAAAGGAAACATGCTAATAAATACTTTAAGAAAAACCGGATTTCCAACAATTTGCACAAATACGCGCTCGTCACCTCACGCACAAGACAATTCAGTTACCAAACATACCAATCCTAAGGGGAAGGTCCCCCACACAAGGTTAGACAAGCAACTTACCTCGAATCGGCTCAAAATTAACTCGAAACCACACTTTTGCCACGAGTATCCGACTCCAAATGGCCCAAATCTATTCAATTCAATTGCATATTGTAAATAACATTTAAAGTAACTGATTCTACAATTAAAGTCTAAGCTAATACGTGAAATTATGTAAAATGACCTAAATGCTCCTCAGGCCAACATCTCGGAATTGGGTGAAATTTATATTTTCAGAAACCTCGTACTCTCACGAGTCTATACATAATAAGAACACTAAAATCGGAGTCTAAATGACCTCTCAAATCCTCAATTGAAGGTCTCTTACACTTAAGTCCTAATTACCCATTTTACCCAAATTTCTCACCATTAATTAGGTATTTAATTATATAGAAATGAGTTATAAGGTCAAGAACGTTACCTCCAAGTAATTTCCCTTTGATTTCCTAAAAACCCCTTCTTAGAAGCTTCAAACCCGGACAAAAATGGTGGAAGAATAGCTAATTTTTGCGAAGGTAACTATTTATATGTTCTGCCCAGCGACTTCCGCATTTGTGGTCCTGGGACCGCATCTGCGGTCCCGCTTCTGCGAAAACCACGTCGCATCTGTGACTTTCATTTAATTGCACATGAGCCGCATCTGCGATTTCTTTTTCGCAGATGCGAAATCGCATCTGCAGTACTTCTTCTGCATCTGCAGAATCTGAAGACAACACCAACATCCGATTCTGCGGCTCCGCATCTGCGGAACCCAAACCGCAGGTGTGGTTATGACAGACACCAGCAATTTTCTGAATATCAACTTCAAAATACTTTCCGTCAGTCATCTAAAATCATCCCGAGGCCCCCGGGACTTCAACCAAAAGCACCAATATCACCTAATACCTTATTCAAACTTGTACCAATCCTTAAATCACCTAAAACAACATCAGAAACTCGAATTAATCAAGGATTTAAGCCTAAGAACTCCAATTTTCCTCAAAATACGCTTTCAATCAAAAACCTAACCAAACCACGTCCGAATGACCTGAAATTTTACACACACATCCTAAATGACATGATGGAACTTCTGCAACTTCCGGAATTCCACTCTGACCCTCGGATCAAAATCTCACTATCGGACCGTAAACTTTAAAAACAAAAATAAACTTCGACATTTCAAGCCTAAATTAGCTACGGACCTCCAAAATACATTCCGAACACGCTCCCAACCCCGAAATCACCTAACGGAGCTAACGAAACCATCAAATTTCCATTACGAGGCCATTTTCACATTTTTCCGACTATGAACAACTTTCCAACACTTAAGCTCTCATTTAGGGACTAAGTGTCCCAAAACTCTCCGAAACTCAAAACCGAACATCTCGGCGAATCAAATTAGCACAATTAAACTTGGGGAAGCAGTTAATAGGGGATCGGGGCGTTAATTCTTAAGATGACTGGCCAGGTCGTTACACTTAAACATTCGTTCATCCTCGAACGAGCATAGAGACATACCTGAAGTAGTGAAAAGATGAGGGTAACGGCTGCATATCCTGCTCGGTCTCCTAGGTCTCCTCCTCGACCGGCTGGCCTCGCTACTAAACCTTTACCGAAGAAATGTTCTTTGACCTCAGCTTTCTAATTTGCCTATCCAATATTGCCACCGGCTCCTCAACATAAGATAGATCCTTATCCAACTGGACTGAACTGAAATCCAACACATGCGATGGGTCGCCATGATACCTCCGGAGCATCGAAACATAAAATATCGGATGAACTCCTGCCAAGCTGGGAGGTAAGGCTAGCTCATAAGCAACCTCCCTAACACGCCTCAATATCTCAAAAGGGCCAATAAACCTCGGACTCAGCTTCCCTTTCTTCCCGAACCTCATAACGCCCTTCATAGGAGAGACACGAAACAGAACCCGCTCTCCAACCATATAGGAAACATCGCGAACCTTCTAGTCTGCGTAACTCTTCTGTCTGGACTGGGCGGTACGGAATCTATCCTGAATCACCTTAACCTTCTCCAAAGCATCCTGAACCAAGTCTGTGCCCAATAGTCTGGCCTCACCCAACTCAAACCAACCCACCGGAGATCTGCACTGCCTACCATATAAATCCTCATATGGTGCCATCTGAATGCTAGACTGATAACTGTTGTTGTAAGAAAACTCTGTCAATGGAAAGAATTGATCCCAAGACGCTCCAAACTCAATCACACACGCATGGAGCATATCCTCAAGAATCTGAATAGTGCGCTCGGACTATCCATCTATCTAAGGGTGAAATGTCGTACACAACTCTACCCGAGTACCTAACTCATGCTGAGCAGCCCTCCAGAACCGTGATGTGAACTGGGTACCTCTATCTGAAATGATGGAAACTGGAATACCATGCAGACGAACAATCTCCCGGATATAAATCTCTGCCAACCACTCTAAGGAATAAGTGGTACACACAGGAATAAAATGAGCTGACTTGGTCAGCCGATCCACAATCACCTAAATAGCATCAAACTTCTTCAAAGTTCGTGGGAGCTCAACTGCAAAGTCCATGGTGATCTGCTCCCACTTCCACTCCGGAATCTCTATCTACTGAAGCAACCCACCCGGTCTCTGGTGCTCATACTTCACCTGTTGACAGTTGAGACACTGAGCCACAAATCCAACTATATCTTTCTTCATTCGCCTCTACCAATAGTGCTGTCTCAAATCCTGATACATCTTCGCGACACCCGGATGAATGGAATATTGCGAGTTATAGACCTCCTCTAGAATCAACTCTCGAAGCCCATCGACATTGGGTACACAAATCTAACACTACATCCTCAATACCCCATCATCACTAATAGTCACATCCCTAGCATCACCGTGCTGAACCTTGACCTTGAGGACAAGCAAATGAGGGTCATCATACTGCCGCTCCCTGATGTGATCAAATAAAGACGACCGAGAAACCATGCAAGCTAGAACCTGGCTGGGCTCCGAAAGATCCAATATCACAAACTGGCTAGCTAAGGCCTGAACATCTATCGCCATAGGCCTCTCTAATGCTGGTAAATAAGCCAAACTCCCCAAACTCTCTGCCCGGCGATTCAAAGCATCGACCACCACATTGGCCTTGCCCTGGTGATACAAAATAGGGATATCATAGTCCTTTAGCAACTCCAACCACCTCCTCTGGCACAAATTTAGATACTTTTTCTTAAACAAGTGTTGCAAGCTCTGATGGTCAGTATAAATCTCACAGGGAACCCCATATAAATAATGGCGCCAAATCTTCATAGTGTGAACAATGGCAGCTAACTCAATGTCGTTGACAGGGTAGTTCTTCTCATGTATCTTCAACTGTCTGGATGCGTAGGCAATCACCCTACTGTCCTGCCAACCCTCGAGGCGTCACAATAGACTATATAAGACCCCAAACCTGTAGGCAGTATCAAAATTAGGGTTGTGGTCAAAGCTGTCTTGAGCTTCTGAAAGCTCGCCTCACACTCCTCCGTCTACTAAAACGGAGCACCCTTCTGCGTCAACCTGGTCATAGGGGCTGCAATCGGTGAAAACCCCTCCACGGAACGACGGTAGTAACTGCCAAACCAAGGAAACTGTGGATCTCCAAAGCTGAGGATGGTATGGCCCAACTCTGTACGGCCTCTATCATTTTCGGATCCACCTGAATGCCCTCACTCGATACCACGTGGCCTAAGAATGCCACTAAATCCAACCAAAACTCACATTTCAAGAATTTAGCATATAACTTCTTCTCTCTCAAATTCTGAAGCACAGTCCTCAGGTGTTGCTCATGATCTTCTCAACTCTGGGAATACACCAGAATATCATCAATAAAGATAATGACAAACGAGCCAAGATACGGCCAAAACACACTGTGCATCAAATGCATTAAGGATGTTGGCGCATTGGTCAGCCCAAAAGACATAACATGGAACTCGTAATGACCATACCGAGTCCTGAAAGTAGTCTTCGGGATATCTGGCTCCCGAATCTTCAACTAATAGTAACCCGAAAGCAAATTAATCTTAGAAACCACTCGTGTGCCCTGAAGCTGGTCAAACAGATCATCAATACGAGGAAAAGGATAACAGTTCTTCACTGTAACCTTGTTCAACTGGCGATAATCAATACACATACGCATGGAACCATCATTTTTCTTAACAAACAAGATAGGAGCACCCCAAGGTGATACACTGAGCCGAATAAAACCCATATCAAGCAATTCCTGTAACTGATCCTTCAACTCCTTCAACTTAGGAGGAGCCATACGATATGGAGGGATAGAAATGGGCTGGGTGCCTGGCAACAGATCAATGCCAAAATCAATATCTCTCAGGCGGCATGCCTGGAAGATCAGCTGGAAACACATCTGAAAAATCCCGTACTACTGGAACTGAATCAACTAAAGAAATATCAATACTAACATCTCTCACATAAGCTACATACGCGTCACACCCCTTCTCAACCATATGCTAAGCTTTAAGAAAATAAATAACTCTACTAGGAGTGTAATTTAAAGTACCCCTCCACTCAACATGCGGTACACCTGGCATAGCCAGCGTCACGGTTTTGGCGTGACAATCAAGAATAGCATAATGGGGTGAAAACCAGTCCATGCCCAAGATAATATCGAAGTCGACCATACTAAGTAACAATAAATCGGACCTGGTCTCAAAACTACTAAGAGAAACCAAACATGACCAATAAATGCGGTCCACAACAAGGGAATCTCCTACAGGAGTAGAAACATAAATAGGGGAACTCAAAGAATCCCGAGATATACCCAAATGTGGAGCAAAAAAAGAAGACAAATAAGAGTAAGTAGAGCCTGGATTGAATAGAACCGATGCATCTCTATGGCAAACCAGTATAATACATGTGATGACAGAATCGGAGGCAATAACCTTGGTACGGGCAGGAAGGTCATAGTATCTGGCCTGGACTCCCCCTCTATGGTGACCTCTACCTCGCCGACCTCCACTTCTAGCTGGCTGAGCAGGGGGTAGCAACTGGAGCTGTAACCATAGCCTGAGAACTTTGAGGGGCACGCTGTAGCTGAGAAGTCTGTGGAGGTGCACCCCTCCCAAGTCTGGGGCAATCCCTGACCATATGGCGTGTGTCACCACACTCAAAACAAGCTTTGGGAGGATGTGGTGGTTGTGACTGGCTCGGGCCAGGTCTGCTGGACTGACCTCTGAAAGCACCCCGCGCAGGGGGCGCGCTAGAAACCGGAGGTGTATAATAGGACTCTTGAGGCCTAGGAGGAGCTGGAGCACATCAGGCTGCTGGAAGAGCTGAATGAACGGGGCGACTCATATAACCCCTGCCATGATGACCTGCCGCTGGGGTACGGGCACCAGAGTAGTGACCCGACTCTCGAGACCTCTTGGCCTCCCTCTCCTGTCGCTCCCTAGCAAGCATACCCTCGATCCTCCTAGCAATGCTCACTACCTGCTGATAAGGAATGTCCATCTCCAACTCTCGAGCCATGCTAGATCTGATGGGTAGGATAAGACCCTCAATAAACCGGTGAACCCTCTCGTGGACAGTAGCAACTAAGGCCAGTGCATGCCTAGCCAATCTGGTATACCGAATAGCATACTCTGAAACGGTCATAGTACCCTGGAACAAATGCTCAAACTCTACGCACCATGCATCCCTGAGACTCTGAGGAACAAACTCTCTCATGAACATATCTGAGAACTGGGTCCAGGTCAGTGAAGCAGCCTCGTCTGGACTGTCTATCTCATAAGTGCACCACATATCATAGGTGGCACCCCGAAGTTGGAAGGCAGTAAAGGAAACCCTGTCGCACCTCCTTTTTCCGCCCCCGCGGGGGTGCGTGGGGAGTTTTCTCCAATTAAAGGACAGTCGAAACGGGATTTCTTTATTTGTTTCAGAATCACCACCTGGGAATTTTAAGGCGTCCCAAGTCACCAGTTTTAATCCCTGAATCGAGGAGAATATGACTCTGTTTGTTATTCTGCGAACCAGAAATCCTGAGTAAGGAACTCTGTTAATCCGGAAGAAGGTGTTAGGCATTTCCGAATTCTGTGGTTCTAGCACGGTCGCTTAACTGTTATTATATTTGGCTTAATTATCTTGATTTGTTAAATACATTTTTATTGCATGATTTTATTGTTACCGCTTCTATTTATTGTTTACAATTATATAAACGAATTACGCGTACGTATATTTGTATTATATACCTTTTATAATTGCAGAAAATCATGCCACGCATACGTGTACACAAAAGGTTGATAATATATTATTTTTTTATATATATTTTTATTATAAAAAATCATACATTCGAAGTTAGGAATAAAATTAAGAACATCGTCGCCCTTGTATGATTAAACAGTGAACTGCTCATCTCGGGTTATATGAAATTATTTTAACATCCTTGGAGAAATCCCTTTTATTAAATATTCGCTCGAAGTTGCGCGAACGCATAATCCGAATTTTCTTTTTAAAAATATAATAAGGTTACGCGAACGCATCCCTAATCGCGCAAAATATTCGTAATGGTATTATGGATTTTCCACAAGTTGTTTATTATATTCATACTACCATTTCTCTCGTAAATCCAATATATGTATACCCGAAGAGTGGATTGCATGTGAAACTAAAAAAAATGATTTATGAAAGGAAGAGATGTTTTTGAAGAATTTTCATTATTTTATTTAATGCAAACTCTATTTCTACATACCCTTGATATAAAATGTTGCAATTCGTGCTTATACATCCCATCTCATTCTCATATGCTTGTTTTTAATCTAAAATTATAATTGCTTAGTTGATTTGTTTATGACGATAAATAATCAAATTGATGAGAAAGGGGTTATTATTCGAATCGATTCAATAAAATTGCATTACATGCAACATAGTTGTGCGCCTAAACCATTCATAATATTCTAACATTGTAACGAGCTATATCAACTCACCTTACTCATATGATTATATATATACCCGTCATCATGCCATATATGAACATATAACTTATATCAATCTAAACAAAATCATATTTTTTACAAGATATAATAATAATGTAACTTCTTGATACTTCCATTCTACTTTACATTTAGCTAAAGATATTACGGGATGTAATCAATGGCCCATTTTTATGCCATATTCCCTATTTTGACAATTCAAATATAACTATACTAATGAGATTTCGAAATGGATGACATTATTACAAACTTTTATACGAATTTCAAAATAAGACAATTAACTTATAGCCATCGTGTTGAATTCACTACTAATTAACCAACATGAAACAAAGCTGAAATTTAAACTAACGAACTTAAATGAATAAAAGACAGAATTACAATTCGAGCTTCATTTATATGTCATGTTGAAAACTTTGTATGACATGAGTTTAAAAGATATGTACCTAGAAATGAAGGTAGAAGAAGTAAATTTCAGCAGTAGCAGCAGTAACAAAATCAGCAGAATATCAGTATTTCCACAGATTTGAGCAATAATACAGAACCCGAGAAACCCAGATTCACAAGAGCAAAGCTTCTTAAAGAATTTCAGATTTTAAAACCAAACAGTATCAATAAACAGACCCGGACAGATTCCAGGAAAAAAAACAATATTTCGGATTTTTTCTTTTCTTTTCTATTCTCTGTTTCAGCTTCACTGTGTGTGTGTGTTCTCTTTTTGTTTCTTTTTCTGTTTCTTCTTACTTTTCAGATTGTTGTTTCTGATTCAGTATGTGTTTATTTTCTTAGTTTCTATCTTTTCCTCTGTGTATCTCTCTGTATATATGTATCTTTGTGTGTATTCCCCTAATGCCTTAAAAATCAGATCCCTTCTTCTAATGTCTGTCCCTGTATTTATACAGGTCTGCCCCCTCTCTTAAGTGCTGCCTGGACCCCCTTTTGTTATCTAAGGCAGATTTTCCCTTAAAATCTGCCACTGAACTGCTTTTTCTTATTCAAACAGCACTAAGGATACCTTTACTTTATTTTCAGCCCCTCCACTTCCTTTGGTTTCCTATTATCCTATTATATCAACAGCCACTAACATTCCACTTCCAGCACACTAGTACTAACACTGTTTTTTACTGTTTCATTCCCAGAAATGCCCTGAAATCCTACTGTTATTACTGCCCATTAATACAAAATCAGAATCTATTACAAAACAGATTTTAAATTTTGTCCAGGCTTAATTATCCTTCTGATTTAAACAGCTAGAACCAATCCTAATCAACTTCCTAACACATTTGTATCTACCCAACATTTGTAAACTTGAATTCAAACTTAACATCACAATAACATTACACTGAATTCAGCACAATAATTCAAACTGAACTTCAACTTTGAACTAAAATCAAACAAACACAGGAGCATTGTCAATATACTGACAATGCCCTGAAACTTAATGTTCAGGAAACAATATATACACAACATTTATTTTGACAGACTCATCGAAATATAAACAAAGGTGATTTAACTGACGAGTATTAATTAAACTGATTATCTACAACATTTGTCAACAAACAGTCTATAAAAATAGAAACAGATTGTTTCAATCAGTATTATCATAAACGAGAATTCATAATATAACTAATCGACGAACTTAATCGAGTCGATTACACACATTGTAAATAATCATACTGACAGAAACAATGGTATAATTAGGATCAAATAGACGGGTATAAGGCAGAATCACAGAATTGACAAGAAAAATATGAAAAATTTCACAGACTAATGAAACAAACATAAAATACACGTAGAATACACAAAAGAAATAGAAAAAATACCTCTGAATCTTCAAATTTATTCAGACACAGACTCAACTTGGATTCGGACATTTTTGAGACTGAACAGACTTTATTCGAAGCATTCTCAGTTGAGAATACCTCGATTAAAGTCTCTTAGACCTCAACTCTTCACTCGAATCGGAAAAATTCCAAGATTGGAAAATTTTTAGGGTTTCAGATTTTTGGATCTTAAATTCGAACACTTCTGGGCAGATTCGAATCAAACCAATGGTATTCTAGGCACGAGGGAGGTCAGGTGGGTAACTGGTGTGAGTTTGAGGTAGGTTAGGATAGGGTCAGGTTTTACTTGAATCTTCAAATGAAGATTCGAGCAGTTCCAGTAAGATTCGAGCCATGCAACTAACAGATCCGTGGTGAGGGTATCTAGGGGAAGCTGTGGTGTTATTTTGGAGGCCATTGGAGAGGATAAGGTTTTCAGACCAACCTTCGATTTAAGATTCGAAGAGTTGGGGTCTGATTCGAAGGAAACTAAGGCCAGATCCGTGAAGAGGAGGTTGTGAGAAGTCTGGGGTGTTAAGGTGGGGTTGTTTGGACTACCGCAACCGCCGTGAGGCGATTTCCGGTAGGCGGTGTACGGTGGTGAAGGGCAGAGTTCATCAGATCTCTTGAAAGAGATGATGAACAGGACACAGGGGTGGGGTACTTGGTTTGGGGGCTGGGGTGTGGATTGGAGTTATATACGAGTGGGGTGGATTGATCTCATCCGTTGGATCAATTAAGATGCACGGTTGAGATCAATTCACTTAACCAAACGATGTCGTTTGGTTTAAGTTGGGGGAAAGGGGTCAGCCCGGGGGTGATATGGATCGGGTTTGGATGAGTTCCTGAGGCCGTTGGATCAAGATAGATGAACGGTTCAGATCTGATAGCTTAAAACGCTGTCGTTTCATTTAATCAATGGTTGAACTGGACCGTTTGATTGAAATGAATCAAAGGCCCAGATTTGAAGTGCCCATACGGCGTCGTTTGGGTTTGGTTGTATGCATACTGGACTTGGCCGGGTATTTTGATTGGGCTGTAGGGAATTGATTTTATTTGGGACTGGATTTCAGTCCAGGTCCGATTTTGCCTATTATTTTCCACCACTTTTTTTTTAATTTCAAATTTTATTCTTTAATTATTAAAATCCTAATTAAAATTATAAAAACAAAATTACTCCTTCAAAATATTAATCAACCTTTAACAATTATTAACACATAGACAAAAAATATTAATCACATAGTGAAACATTAAAATTAGAACAAATGCATATTTTTGTAATTTTATTTTTAATCAATTATTAAATGCATAATTAAATCCTAGATATGCATGAAACATGTATTTTTATTTTTATTTTTGTTTAATTATAACAAAACAAACATTTACGGACAACACAAATAATTAACAAACACCACACAAATTCTAAAAATTGCACAGTAAAAGAGATTCGTTTTATTTATTTTTTGATTTATTTTGGAGTTGTTTTCGTGAGACAAAAATCACGTGCTCACAGCTGCCCCTCTTTGCGCGGAAACTCGAAGGGTTTTCGTGCAAAGATAAAGTGAGCGGATACGAGCGATTTTTGCCCGTTCAAATACTCCGTGGGAAGCATTTTTGAAAGATTTGACCGAACCTCTGCTTCAAAGGTTTCCTACATATCCTTGGCTATAAAGGAATCAGGTCAATGTAGTTCGGGAAATTTTGGGTAGCTGGGACTACCATGGGACTGTGAAGTTATCGCTGTTTTGTGTTGCTTTTACTGCTTGCTGAGTCTCCTTATTACACCTTGCTTCAAAGGTAATACAAAAAGCTAAACTAGACTATGGTACATGAATTATAAAATCTTATCTAGATCATGCCCTTGTGTTTCTTGTTGTCTTGATATCTTGGTGACTCTTGGGCATTTGGCTTATTCCGCATTCCTTTTCATTGTGTACCATATTTTCTTTCTCTGTTTGGGACTCTTGTTATTCTGCTGGGGACTTTGTTGGACTCCTCTGCTTTATTAACTCTAAGTGTGCTCCTTTCTCATACAAGCGGGCTTTTGATTTCAATACTTCAATTATATTCCCTTGTTCTCCAGGTGGGCGTCTGACTTCTGTTGCTTCAATTCTTCATCCTCATTCTCCAGGTGGACGCCTGACTTCTTCTTAAATTCTTCATCCTCATTCTCCAGGTGGACGCCTGACTTCTTCATTAATTCTTCATCCTCATTCTCCAGGTGGACGCCTGATTTCTTCTCAAATTTTTCATCCTCATTCTCCAGGTTGACGCCTGATTTCTTCTTAAATTCTTCATCCTCATTCTCTAGGTGGACGCCTGATTTCTTTTTAAATTCATTATCCTCATTCTCCAGGTGGACGCCTGACTTCTTCTTAAATTCTTCATCCTCTTTCTCCAGGTGGACGCCTGATTTCTTCTTAATTCTTCATCCTCATTCTCCAGGTGGACGCCTGATTTCTTCTTAATTCTTCATCCTCATTCTCTAGGTGGACGCCTGATTTCTTCTTAATTCTTCATCATCATTCTCCAGGTGGACGCTTGATTTCTTTTTAATTCTTCATCCTCATTCTCCAGGTGGATGCCTGATTTCTTCTTAATTCTTCATCCTCATTCTCCAGGTGGACGCCTGATTTCTTCCTAAATTTTCATCCTCATTCTCCAGGTGGACGCCTGATTTCTTCTTAATTCTTCATCCTCATTCTCCAGGTGGACGCCTGATTTCTTCTTAAATTCTCCATCCTCATTCTCCAGGTGGACGCCTGATTTCTTCTTAATTCTTCATCCTCATTCTCCAGGTGGACGCCTGATTTCTTCTTAAATTTTCATCCTTATTCTCCAGGTGGACGCCTGATTTCTTCTTAAATTCTTTATCCTCATTCTCCAGGTGGACGCCTGATTTCTTCTTAAATTCTTCATCCTCATTCTCCAGGTGGACGCCTGATTTATTTTTAATTCTTCATACTCATTCTCCAAGTGGACGCCTGATTTGTTCTTAATTCTTCATCCTCATTCTCCAGGTGGACGCTTGATTTCTTCTTAAATTTTCATCCTCATTCTCCAGGTGGACGCCTGATTTCTTCTTAATTCTTCATCCTCATTCTTCAGGTGGACGCCTGATTTCTTTTTAATTCTTCATCCTCATTCTCCAGGTGGACGCCTGATTTCTTCTTAATTCTTCATCCTCATTCTCTAGGTGGACGCCTGATTTCTTCTTAATTCTTCATCTTCATTCTCCAGGTAGACGCCTGATTTCTTCTTAAATTCTTCATACTCATTCTCCAGGTGGACGCCTGATTTCTTCTTGATTCTTCATCCTCATTCTCCAGGTGGACGCCTGATTTCTTCTTAAATTTTCATCCTCATTCTCCAGGTGGACGCCTGATTTCTTCTTAATTCTTCATCCTCATTCTCCAGGTGGACGCCTGATTTCTTCTTAATTCTTCATCCTCATTCTCCAGGTGGACGCCTGATTTCTTCTTAAATTTTCATCCTCATTCTCCAGGTGGACGCCTGATTTCTTCTTAAATTCTTTATCCTCATTCTCCAGGTGGACGCCTGATTTCTTCTTAAATTCTTCATCCTCATTCTCCATGTGGACGCCTGATTTATTTTTAATTCTTCATACTCATTCTCCAGGTGGACGCCTGATTTGTTCTTAATTCTTCATCCTCATTCTCCAGGTGGACGCCTGATTTCTTCTTAAATTTTCATCCTCATTCTCCAGGTGGACGCCTGATTTCTTCTTAATTCTTCATCCTCATTCTCCAGGTGGACGCCTGATTTTTTCTTAAATTTTCATCCTCATTCTCCAGGTGGACGCCTGATTTCTTCTTAATTCTTCATCCTCATTCTCCAGGTGGACGCCTGATTTCTTCTTAAATTCTTCATACTCATTCTCCAGGTGGACGCCTGATTTCTTCTTAAATTTTCATCCTCATTCTCCAGGTGGACGCCTGATTTCTTCTTAAATTTATCATCCTCATTCTCCAGGTGGACGCCTGATTTCTTCTTAAATTTTCATCCTCATTCTCCAGGTGGACGCCTGATTTCTTCTTAATTCTTCATCCTCATTCTCCAGGTGGACGCCTGATTTCTTCTTAAATTTTCATCCTCATTCTCCAGGTGGACGCCTGATTTCTTCTAAAATTCTTTATCCTCATTCTCCAGGTGGACGCCTGACTTCTTCTTAAATTCTTCATCCTCATTCTCCAGGTGGACGCCTGATTTCTTCTTAAATTTTCATCCTCATTCTCCAGGTGGACGCCTGATTTCTTCTTAATTCTTCATCCTCATTCTCCAGGTGGACGCCTGATTTCTTCTTTAATTCTTCATCCTCATTCTCTAGGTGGACGCCTGATTTCTTTTTAAATTCTTTATCCTCATTCTCCAGGTGGACGCCTGACTTCTTCTTAAATTCTTCATCCTCATTCTCCAGGTGGACGCCTGATTTCTTCATAATTCTTCATCATCATTCTCCAGGTGGACGCATGATTTCTTTTTAAATTATTTATCCTCATTCTCCAGGTGGACGCCTGACTTCTTCTTAAATTCTTCATCCTCATTCTCCAGGTGGACGCCTGATTTCTTCTTAATTCTTCATCCTCATTCTCCAGGTGGACGCTAAATTTCTTCTTAAATTTTCATCCTCATTCTCCAGGTGGACGCCAAATTTCTTCTTAAATTCTTTATCCTCATTCTCCAGGTGGACGCCTGACTTCTTCTTAAATTCTTCATCGTCATTCTCCAGGTGGACGCCTGATTTCTTTTTAATTCTTCATCCTCATTCTCCAGGTGGACGCCTGATTTCTTCTTAATTCTTCATCCTCATTCTCCAGGTGGACGCTTGATTTCTTCTTAAATTTTCATCCTCATTCTCCAGGTGGACGCCTGATTTCTTCTTAATTCTTCATCCTCATTCTCCAGGTGGACGCCTGATTTCTTCTTAAATTCTTCATCCTCATTCTCCAGGTGGACGCCTGATTTCTTCTTAATTCTTCATCCTCATTCTCCAGGTGGACGCCTGATTTCTTCTTAAATTTTCATCCTCATTCTCCAGGTGGACGCCTGATTTGTTCTTAAATTCTTCATCCTCATTCTCCATGTGGACGCCTGATTTATTTTTAATTCTTCATACTCATTCTCCAGGTGGACGCCTGATTTGTTCTTAATTCTTCATCCTCATTCTCCAGGTGGACGCCTGATTTCTTCTTAAATTTTCATCCTCATTCTCCAGGTGGACGCCTGATTTCTTCTTAATTCTTCATCCTCATTCTCCAGGTGGAAGCCTGATTTCTTCTTAATTCTTCATCCTCATTCTCCAGGTGGACGCCTGATTTTTTCTTAAATTTTCATCCTCATTCTCCAGGTGGACGCCTGATTTCTTCTTAATTCTTCATCCTCATTCTCCAGGTGGACGCCTGATTTCTTCTTAAATTCTTCATACTCATTCTCCAGGTGGACGCCTGATTTCTTCTTAATTCTTCATCCTCATTCTCCAGGTGGACGTCTGATTTCTTCTTAAATTTTCATCCTCATTCTCCAGGTGGACGCCTGATTTCTTCTTAATTCTTCATCCTCATTCTCCAGGTGGACGCCTGATTTCTTCTTAATTCTTCATCCTCATTCTCCAGGTGGACGCCTGATTTCTTTTTAATTCTTCATCCTCATTCTCCAGGTGGACGCCTGATTTCTTCTTAATTCTTCATCCTCATTCTCTAGGTGGACGCCTGATTTCTTCTTAATTCTTCATCTTTATTCTCCAGGTGGACGCCTGATTTCTTCTTAAATTCTTCATACTCATTCTCCAGGTGGACGCCTGATTTCTTCTTGATTCTTCATCCTCATTCTCCAGGTGGACGCCTGATTTCTTCTTAAATTTTCATCCTCATTCTCCAGGTGGACGCCTGATTTCTTCTTAATTCTTCATCCTCATTCTCCAGGTGGACGCCTGATTTCTTCTTAATTCTTCATCCTCATTCTCCAGGTGGACGCCTGATTTCTTCTTAAATTTTCATCCTCATTCTCCAGGTGGACGCCTGATTTCTTCTTAAATTGTTTATCCTCATTCTCCAGGTGGACGCCTGATTTCTTCTTATATTCTTCATCCTCATTCTCCATGTGGACGCCTGATTTATTTTTAATTCTTCATACTCATTCTCCAGGTGGACGCCTGATTTGTTCTTAATTCTTCATCCTCATTCTCCAGGTGGACGCCTGATTTCTTCTTAAATTTTCATCCTCATTCTCCAGGTGGACGCCTGATTTCTTCTTAATTCTTCATCCTCATTCTCCAGGTGGACGCCTGATTTTTTCTTAAATTTTCATCCTCATTCTCCAGGTGGACGCCTGATTTCTTCTTAATTCTTCATCCTCATTCTCCAGGTGGACGCCTGATTTCTTCTTAAATTCTTCATACTCATTCTCCAGGTGGACGCCTGATTTCTTCTTAATTCTTCATCCTCATTCTCCAGGTGGACGCCTGATTTCTTCTTAAATTTTCATCCTCATTCTCCAGGTGGACGCCTGATTTCTTCTTAATTCATCATCCTCATTCTCCAGGTGGACGCCTGATTTCTTCTTAAATTTTCATCCTCATTCTCCAGGTGGACGCCTGATTTCTTCTTAATTCTTCATCCTCATTCTCCAGGTGGACGCCTGATTTCTTCTTAAATTTTCATCCTCATTCTCCAGGTGGACGCCTGATTTCTTCTAAAATTCTTTATCCTCATTCTCCAGGTGGACGCCTGACTTCTTCTTAAATTCTTCATCCTCATTCTCCAGGTGGACGCCTGATTTCTTCTTAAATTTTCATCCTCATTCTCCAGGTGGACGCCTGATTTCTTCTTAATTCTTCATCCTCATTCTCCAGGTGGACGCCTGATTTCTTCTTTAATTCTTCATCCTCATTCTCTAGGTGGACGCCTGATTTCTTTTTAAATTCTTTATCCTCATTCTCCAGGTGGACGCCTGACTTCTTCTTAAATTCTTCATCCTCATTCTCCAGGTGGACGCCTGATTTCTTCATAATTCTTCATCCTCATTCTCCAGGTGGACGCATGATTTCTTTTTAAATTATTTATCCTCATTCTCCAGGTGGACGCCTGACTTCTTCTTAAATTCTTCATCCTCATTCTCCAGGTGGACGCCTGATTTCTTCTTAATTCTTCATCCTCATTCTCCAGGTGGACGCTAAATTTCTTCTTAAATTTTCATCCTCATTCTCCAGGTGGACGCCAAATTTCTTCTTAAATTCTTTATCCTCATTCTCCAGGTGGACGCCTGACTTCTTCTTAAATTCTTCATCGTCATTCTCCAGGTGGACGCCTGATTTCTTTTTAATTCTTCATCCTCATTCTCCAGGTGGACGCCTGATTTCTTCTTAATTCTTCATCCTCATTCTCCAGGTGGACGCTTGATTTCTTCTTAAATTTTCATCCTCATTCTCCAGGTGGACGCCTGATTTCTTCTTAATTCTTCATCCTCATTCTCCAGGTGGACGCCTGATTTCTTCTTAAATTCTTCATCCTCATTCTCCAGGTGGACGCCTGATTTCTTCTTAATTCTTCATCCTCATTCTCCAGGTGGACGCCTGATTTCTTCTTAAATTTTCATCCTCATTCTCCAGGTGGACGCCTGATTTGTTCTTAAATTCTTCATCCTCATTCTCCATGTGGACGCCTGATTTATTTTTAATTCTTCATACTCATTCTCCAGGTGGACGCCTGATTTGTTCTTAATTCTTCATCCTCATTCTCCAGGTGGACGCCTGATTTCTTCTTAAATTTTCATCCTCATTCTCCAGGTGGACGCCTGATTTCTTCTTAATTCTTCATCCTCATTCTCCAGGTGGAAGCCTGATTTCTTCTTAATTCTTCATCCTCATTCTACAGGTGGACGCCTGATTTTTTCTTAAATTTTCATCTTCATTCTCCAGGTGGACGCCTGATTTCTTCTTAATTCTTCATCCTCATTCTCCAGGTGGACGCCTGATTTCTTCTTAAATTCTTCATACTCATTCTCCAGGTGGACGCCTGATTTCTTCTTAATTCTTCATCCTCATTCTCCAGGTGGACGTCTGATTTCTTCTTAAATTTTCATCCTCATTCTCCAGGTGGACGCCTGATTTCTTCTTAATTCTTCATCCTCATTCTCCAGGTGGACGCCTGATTTCTTCTTAATTCTTCATCCTCATTCTCCAGGTGGACGCCTGATTTCTTCTTAATTCTTCATCCTCATTCTCCAGGTGGACGCCTGACTTCTTCTTAAATTTTCATCCTCATTCTCCAGGTGGACGCCTGATTTCTTCTTAAATTTTCATCCTCATTCTCCAGGTGGACGCCTGATTTCTGCTAAAATTCTTTATCCTCATTCTCCAGGTGGACGCCTGATTTCTTCTTAAATTTTCATCCTCATTCTCCAGGTGGACGCCTGATTTCTTCTTAAATTCTTCATCCTCATTCTCCAGGTGGACGCCTGATTTCTTCTTAATTCTTCATCCTCATTCTCCAGGTGGACGCCTGATTTCTTCTTAAATTCTTCATCCTCATTCTCCAGGTGGACGCCTGATTTCTTCTTAAATTATTCATCCACATTCTCCAGGTGGACGCCTGACATCTTCTTAAATTTTTCATCCTCATTCTCCAGGTGGACGCCTGATTTCTTCTTAATTCTTCATCCTCATTCTCCAGGTGGACACCTGATTTCTTCTTAAATTTTTCATCCTCATTCTCCAGGTGGACGCCTGATTTCTTCTTAATTCTTCATCCTCATAATCCAGGTGTACGCCTGATTTCTTTTTAAATTATTTATCCTCATTCTCCAGGTGGACGCCTGACTTCTTCTTAAATTCTTCATCCTCATTCTCCAGGTGGACGCCTGATTTCTTCTTAATTCTTCATCCTCATTCTCCAGGTGGACGCTAAATTTCTTCTTAAATTTTCATCCTCATTCTCCAGGTGGACGCCAAATTTCTTCTTAAATTCTTTATCCTCATTCTCCAGGTGGACGCCTGACTTCTTCTTAAATTCTTCATCGTCATTCTCCAGGTGGACGCCTGATTTCTTTTTAATTCTTCATCCTCATTCTCCAGGTGGACGCCTGATTTCTTCTTAATTCTTCATCCTCATTCTCCAGGTGGACGCCTGATTTTTTCTTAAATTCTTCATCCTCATTCTCCAGGTGGACGCCTGATTTCTTCTTAAATTCTTCATCCACATTCTCCAGGTGGACGCCTGACATCTTCTTAAATTTTTCATCCTCATTCTCCAGGTGGACGCCTGATTTCTTCTTAATTCTTCATCCTCATTCTCCAGGTGGACACCTGATTTCTTCTTAAATTTTTCATCCTCATTCTCCAGGTGGACGCCTGATTTCTTCTTAATTCTTCATCCTCATAATCCAGGTGTACGCCTGATTTCTTCTTAATTCTTCATCCTCATTCTCCAGGTGGACGCCTGATTTCTTCTTAATTCTTCATCCTCATTCTCCAGGTGGACGCCTGATTTCTTCTTAATTCTTCATCCTCATTCTCCAGGTGGACGCCTGATTTCTTCTTAAATTCTTCATCCTCATTCTCTTGGTGGACGCCTGATTTCTTTTTAAATTCTTTATCCTCATTCTCCAGGTGGACGCCTGACTTCTTCTTAAATTCTTCATCCTCATTCTCCAGGTGGACGCCTGATTTCTTCCTAATTCTTCATCCTCATTCTCCAGGTGGACGCATGATTTCTTTTTAAATTCTTTATCCTCATTCTCCAGGTGGACGCCTGATTTCTTTTTAATTCTTCATCCTCATTCTCCAGGTGGACGCCTGATTTCTTCTTAATTCTTCATCCTCATTCTCCAGGTGGACGCCTGATTTCTTCTTAAATTTTCATCCTCATTCTCCAGGTGGACGCCTGATTTCTTCTTAAATTTTCATCCTCATTCTCCAGGTGGACGCCTGATTTCTGCTAAAATTCTTTATCCTCATTCTCCAGGTGGACGCCTGATTTCTTCTTAAATTTTCATCCTCATTCTCCAGGTGGACGCCTGATTTCTTCTTAAATTCTTCATCCTCATTCTCCAGGTGGACGCCTGATTTCTTCTTAATTCTTCATCCTCATTCTCCAGGTGGACGCCTGATTTCTTCTTAAATTCTTCATCCTCATTCTCCAGGTGGACGCCTGATTTCTTCTTAAATTCTTCATCCTCATTCTCCAGGTGGACGCCTCACATCTTCTTAAATTTTTCATCATCAGTCTCCAGGTGGACGCCTGATTTCTTCTTAATTCTTCATCCTCATTCTCCAGGTGGACACCTGATTTCTTCTTAAATTTTTCATCCTCATTCTCCAGGTGGACGCCTGATTTCTTCTTAATTCTTCATCCTCATAATCCAGGTGTACGCCTGATTTCTTCTTAATTCTTCATCCTCATTCTCCAGGTGGACGCCTGATTTCTTCTTAATTCTTCATCCTCATTCTCCAGGTGGACGCCTGATTTCTTCTTAATTCTTCATCCTCATTCTCCAGGTGGACGCCTGATTTCTTCTTAAATTCTTCATCCTCATTCTCTTGGTGGACGCCTGATTTCTTTTTAAATTCTTTATCCTCATTCTCCAGGTGGACGCCTGACTTCTTCTTAAATTCTTCATCCTCATTCTCCAGGTGGACGCCTGATTTCTTCCTAATTCTTCATCCTCATTCTCCAGGTGGACGCATGATTTCTTTTTAAATTATTTATCCTCATTCTCCAGGTGGACGCCTGACTTCTTCTTAAATTCTTCATCCTCATTCTCCAGGTGGACGCCAAATTTCTTCTTAAATTCTTTATCCTCATTCTCCAGGTGGACGCCTGACTTCTTCTTAAATTCTTCATCGTCATTCTCCAGGTGGACGCCTGATTTCTTTTTAATTCTTCATCCTCATTCTCCAGGTGGACGCCTGATTTCTTCTTAAATTTTTCATCCTCATTCTCCAGGTGGACGCCTGATTTCTTCTTAATTCTTCATCCTCATAATCCAGGTGTTCGCCTGATTTCTTCTTAATTCTTCATCCTCATTCTCCAGGTGGACGCCTGATTTCTTCTTAAATTCTTTACCGGGTGTTTCCTGACACAAATGTTGTTTTTGCCCCTATTTTAAATCAAAGAAAACTTCGTTAGTTTAAAGCAGGGTGGTTTACTGGGCATTCTTGCCGACGGTGGGGCTTCTCTTCGTCTTGTTTTATTGCCTCGGAATGGTTGTAAAGACTGTTTTGTCCTTGTAATTGATCTTTAACTATAGGATCCCCGACTTAATGTTTTCACTTCAAACCCTTTTAACCGTAATCATATGTATCTCCTGACATTGCTGATCCACTTTTGATTCCACCTTTCTTACACCCATTTATTATTTATTTTTTTTATCCTATTACCTTCTGCCCATCAAGGCCATATTTTTGTCTTATGCAATCTTGAATCTTGGTAGTATACCTTGACATTCCTTCTTATTTGTCTGGAACAAAACTCATCTCAAAAACTTTAGAAGAGTAAGATTATCAGTGATGAAAACATGACGATTTCGAAAATCTAGAATGAAAAAGAAAATCCAAATTTGGATGATTGTTGGAGAAGGAATAAAGGACTTATCTGATTGGAGTCACTGGCGCCAATGATCATGGTATGCATTTTGGATTAATCAACCCAGTCTTTTAATCAATCTCCTTTCAATTGTCTCGTTTTGTTTTCCCAAAATTTTCATAACCCAACTTCATCTTTTCACTTTACAGACTTGTTTGACTTGCACTATCTCAAAGAGTTTCCACCGACAAACCTTCCTCATTTGTTCATTTCTTAATTCCTTTTTGTCTTATGGTGCCTGCAAAGGTTTTCACCAATAAGACTCTCTCATTTTACTTTCTCTCATCTTCCGTCGTCTTACGGTGCCCGTGTGGGTTTTCACCTATAAGACTCTCTCATTTTTACTTTTTTTTCCAGAGTGTTATGAACCATCTTCATTTGCTTGACTCAACACTTTTCTAAGATTGATCGAAAGGTCTTTTTAGTATATGGTTGGAATGGAAAGGTATCAAAAGTTAAACAGTTTTGATATGGGTTTAAAATTACAACTCTTGGAATCTTTTTTTTATTTCCAATACAATTTCTGCCCCAGTTTCTTGACTGGGGTCTCTTGATGTTTCTTTTTGTGCACATTATGCATGTCGTGCACCCTATGACCGAGCCGTGAGGCGCCTACGTATCCTTCTTTGAGGAATCAGGTCAAACGTAGTTCACTAAAATAATAGTGATTTGATTTTTTATTTTTATTTTTTATTATTATTATATTTTCCATATTTGATTTCCATTGATTCCAAGAGAGGGTAGGAAAGAAACAAATATGGCTCAAAGGGGAAGCAAAGGGTATAGTGTTTGGATAGTAGAATAAATTGCCTTTGTCATTCCAATCTTCGAAATAATGCTAAATACAAACATTCAAAAGTTATGCATAATATCTCTTTACCGCGTCAGAATTGATAGCCATGTCTATGTATTTTCCTTCGATATCTGTTAAACATAGTGCACCATTCGATAATACTCTGGTCACAATGAACGGTCCTTGCCAATTCGGGGCAAATTTGCCTTTTGCCTCAACCTGATGTGGAAGAATACGTTTCAGCACATGTTGACCCACTTCGAACTTCCGGGGACGCACCTTTTTGTTGTATGCTCTTGCTATTCTTCTTTGATTCAATTGGCCATGACATACTGCGGCCAATCGTTTTTCATCAATCAAGTTTAACTGTTCCATACGGGTTTTGACCCATTCATCATCATCAATCTTTGCTTCGGCGATGATCCAAAGGGAAGGAATCTCAACTTCTGCAGGAATTACTGCTTCAGTGCCATATACCAACAAATAAGGAGTTGCTCCTACTGAAGTGCGAACAGTAGTGCGATATCCCAATAACGCAAATGGTAGTTTTTCATGCCATTGTCTTGAACCTTCTACCATTTTTCGAAGTATCTTCTTTATGTTTTTGTTGGCTGCCTCGACTGCTCCATTCGCCTTGGGCCGATATGGGGTTGAGTTGCGATGAGTAATCTTAAACTGTTGACATACTTCCTTCATTAAGTTACTGTTAAGATTAGCACTGTTATCTGTGATGATCACCTTTGGGATTCCGAATCGACATATGATATTCGAGTGGACAAAATCGACCACATCTTTCTTGGTCTCTGATTTGAATGTTTTGGCCTCAATCCATTTGGTAAAATAATCAATGGCTACCATAATGAACCTGTGCCCATTGGATGCTGCCGGCTCAATTGGTCTAATCACATCCATGCCCCAGGCGACGAAGGGCCATGGTGCCGACATTGTGTGTAACTCGGATGGTGGAGAATGAATCAAATCTTCGTGTATCTGGCATTGATGACACTTGCGCACAAAACTGATACAATCTCGCTCCATGGTAAGCCAATAGTAACCAGCTCAGAGGATTTTCTTGCTAACACATATCCTCTCATGTGGGGTCCGTAAACTCCCGAATGTACTTCAGACATGACAGCCGTAGCTTGTCGGGCATCTATGCATCTTAACAATCCAAGGTCTGGTGTTCTTCTATACAAAACTCCTCCGCTTAAGAAGAATCCATTTGCCAATCGCCTAATGGTTCTCTTTTGATCCCCTCTGGCTTGTGCTGGATATATCCCCATCCTGGTATACTCCTTGATGTCGTGGAACCACGGTTCACCGTCCAATTCCTCTTCAACCATATCGCAATAAGTGTGTTGATCGTGGATTTGAATATGTATCGGATCTACATAAGCTTTGTCCGGATGGTGCAACATTGATGCCAGGGTAGCCAATGCATCGGCAACCTCATTATGGATCCTTGGAATATGTCGGAACTCCACTGATTGAAACCGCTGACAAAGATCATGTAGGCATTGTCGGTATGGTATGAGCTTCAAGTCTCGGGTTTCCCATTCTCCTTGAATTTTGATGTACTAGAAGATCTGAATCTCCCATGACTAAGATTTCCTGGATACCCATGTCTGCGACTAGCCTTAAACTCAAAATACAAGCTTAATATTCAGCCATATTATTGGTGCAATAAAATCGTAGTTGAGCAGTAACATGGTAGTGATGCCTTGTTTCAGAAATGATTACAGCTCCTATCCCGACTCCTTTCATGTTAGCAGCCCCATCAAAGAAAAGTTTCCAGCCAGGTTTTTCAATTTGCTCCATCTCATCGATATGCATTATTTCTTCATCAGGAAAATAGGTTTTCAATGGCTCATACTCCTCATCGACCGGGTTTTCGGCTAAATGATCGGCCAGTGCTTGGGCTTTCATTGCAGTTCGAGTCACATAGATAATGTCAAATTCTGTGAGCAATATATGTCACTTTGCAAGTCTTCCCGTTGGAATGGGCTTTTGAAAAATATATTTCAATGGATCCAAACGCGAAATGAGGTAAGTAGTGTAGGACGACAAATAGTGTTTCAACTTCTGAGCTACCCATGTTAAGGCGCAACATGTCTTTTCCAGATGAGTATACTTAACCTCATAAGCTGTGAACTTCTTGCTAAGGTAGTAGATGGCCTGTTCTTTTCTGCCGATGAGGTCATGTTGCCCCAATACACAACCAAATGAATTTTCCAAGACCGTCAAGTAAAGAATCAGAGGTCTTCCTGGCTCTGGCGGGACCAACACAGGTGGGTTCGACAAGTACCCTTTTATCTTATCAAACGCTTCTTGACACTCATCGGTCCATTTGACCGCAGCATCCTTTTTCAACAATTTGAAAATAGGCTCACAGGTTGTTGTGAGCTGAGCAATAAACCTACTGATGTAATTCAACCTTCCCAACAAACTCATTACTTCAGTTTTGTTCCTTGGATGTGGCAATTCTTGGATGGCTTTGATTTTTGATGGGTCTAGCTCGATGCCTCGCCGACTGACTATGAATCCCAGCAACTTTCCCGATGGAACTCCAAATGCGCATTTGGCAGGGTTAAGCTTGAGGTTGTACCTGCGAAGTCTTAAGAAGAATTTCCTCAAATCCCCAACGTGGTCGGCCTGACGCTTTGATTTTATGATCACATCGTCCACGTACACCTCAATCTCCTTGTGTATCATATCATGAAACACTGTGGTCATCGCTCTCATGTAGGTTGCTCCGGCGTTCTTTAAACCAAACGGCATTACCCGGTAGCAATAAGTTCCCCATGGTGTGATGAATTCTGTCTTTTCTGCATCTTCCTCATCCATCAAAATTTGATGATACCCGGCATAACAATCCACAAATGATCCTATCTCATGCTTGGCACAATTATCGATCAAAATATGGATATTGGGTAATGGGAAATTATCCTTCGGGCTTGCTTTGTTGAGATTGCGATAATCGACGCATACTCTGATCTTGCCATCTTTCTTTGGTATAGGAACGATATTAGTTAACCAAACAGGATATCAAGTGACTCGAATGACCTTTGCCTCCAATTGTTTGGTGATTTATTCCTTAATTCTCATACTCATATCAGGCTTGAACTTTCTCAACTTTTGTTTGACAGGAGGCACCATTGGATCAGTGGGCAATTTGTGAACTACTAAGTCAGTTCTCAAACCCGGCATGTCGTCATACGACCATGCAAAAACATCTTTGAATTCTATGAGTGTTTTAATTAACTCTTCCCGTATCTCTGGTTCAAGGTGGACACTTATTTTAGTCTCTTGGATGTTATTCGTGTCCCCTATATTGATGTCTTCGGTATCACCCAAGTTAGGTTTGGTTTTTTCTTCAAAATGAATTAACTCTTTACTAATCTCTTCGAAAGCCTCATCCTCATCATATTCTGATTCATAATCACAATATATTTCTTGAATAATTATTTCGGAACCAGATTGATTTTTAAGACTGGGCCGAGGATTCCTCATGTATGCCATATCACTAGAGCCAGCGTAAAAAGAACTGTTCAGGAAAGAAGAAAAAGAAAAGAAAACTATCAGGAATGATAATAAAAAGGAAACTGTTTTTTATTGGATGATTAAAGATAACAAGGTTTCCACACTTCAAACAAACTGTAAGATAGACATTGGGGTTACAACCCTGAAGTAACCCAAACAAACTGAAGGAAAATCAAAATAAACTACCAAGACCCCTTTCGAACGGGGAGAGGATTGGCTTTCCAATTATTAAGCCTTGTCTCTGGCCTGACGAATTTCACTTCTGTGTTGCTAGAACTTTCACTGCTTTCCACCATATTCACATCGTAGAACAATTTCTCGAATCTTTCAATTAATTCCTCCTCAGGCTTTACCAAGGATTTAGGAATTGTTGTTATCGGGCAATTTTTAGCACCGATCTTGACAAAAGACTTTGATAGATGTGGGACTGGTTTTGAAAGAACCCACGTCTTTTGTTTCAACTTTCTGGCCTTTCTAATGTCTGTGACGGTGGGTTTGAATCCCAAACCAAATGTTCCCCAGTTCTCGGGGAGAGATACTGGTTGTATAATTCCTTGTAAAGATGAACCCAAACCCTTGCCGGGTATAAAACCATTTTTTAACATTTCATAGGCTACCATGACTGATGAAGAGGTTATCTTTGGATTCGGAATGTATTTCCCCTCTGGAATTTTCTCTACCGACACTGTATCGGACACTTGGTATACCCATGGTCCCTGGTCATTTTCTATCCCGTCGACCGGTATAATGGCACTGTTGTGAGCATTTAAACTTTCTTCCCCATGCACAACTATTTTTTGATGATCCCATTCAAACTTGATTGCCCGGTATAGTGTTGACGGAACTGCTTTAGCAGCATGGATCCATGGTCGACCCAACAACAAATTATAAGAAACAATTATGTCCAGTACTTGAAACTCCATCGTGAATTCAACTGGTCATATTGTCAGTTCCAACACTATGTCGCCAAATGAATCTCTGCTTCCACCGTCAAACCCCCGTACGCAAATGCTATTCTTCTGGATCCTCTCTTCTTTGATTTTCAATTTGCTTAAAGTGGAGAGAGGACAGATGTTTGCACTTGACCCGTTGTCAACCAATACCCGGGTTACTACGGAGTTTTCATATTTCACGGTGAGGTAAAGAGCTCTATTGTGCTCGGTCCCTTCCACAGGCAATTCGTCATCAGAAAATGTAATTCTGTTCGCCTCAAAGATTCTGTTGGCTATTCTTCCCAAATGATTTACAGAGATTTTATTGGGAACAGGAGCCTCATTCAGGATTTTCATCAAAGCCAGACGGTGCTCCTCTGAATGGATCACTAATGATAATAATGAGATTTGAGCAGGCGTCTTCTTCAGTTGATCCACAACAGAATAGTCATGGAGCTTCATTTTTCTTAAAAACTCTTCCGCTTCTTCTTCCGTCATAGCTCTCTTTATTGGTGTTGGATTATTTTAAGTTTTTCTTAACTCTTCGGGAATAAAACATCTTCCCGAACGAGTCAAGCCTTGCACCTCACACACTTCTTCCTTGACTTCTTTTACCTTGTACATTACAGTCACCCGCTCATAGTTCCATGGAATGGCCTTGTTGTTGATCACTGGTAGCTGGGTTACAGGTTTGATGATAACCCGATCTATACGGACTCCTTCCACGACTACAATGGGTTTGCTGGCAACCCCTGGTACTATTACTTTCGACCTTTCTTGCTTTGTGGCAACTTTGCTCGAAGATCCCTTCTCGACTACCATAGATAGTTCATCACCATTTCTGTTCTGCTTAGGTACCGACTTCTCCTCTGTTAACTGTTTATCCGGCTTGGCTTCATGAGACCTGATCATCATGACGGTTTGTGATGGATTCTTTGTCTCCCCATCAACTTGTACTATTTCTATCATATTAGCCTCCTGATGGGCTGGCATTGGATTTCTATTGATATTGGGAGCTTAGGGGGTTTGAACCTCGATTTTATTAGTATCAATCAGCTTTTGTATTGCATTTTTTAAATGCCAGCATTTTTCCGTATCATGGCCTGGTGTACCGGAACAATACTCACAGCTAATGGTATAGTCCAGATTCTTTAGAGGAGGATTGGGTAACTTGGATTGTATTGGTCTTAGCATGTCCAGCTGTCTCAGCCTGTGGAACAGACTGGTGTATGACTCTCCCAATGGAGTGTAGGTTTTCTTTTCTGTTCCCTTTCTCCCCTGAATGTTGGCCTCGGCCTGAAACCTGGTCCAGGATAGGCTCGTGGGTAAGTACTTTGAATGACAGGAGCACGCCAGTTAGCGTGTGCCGGTGGATGATTGTATTCTTGTGTATGGTTGATGGAAAAATGAGGTTCCGAAGGGTGATAGTAGTGTTGAGATGAATTGTGGTGGTGAGTTGATTGGTGAGGTCGATGTTGATTATAGTAAAGAGGTGAGCCTCTCGATCCCAACCAAGTTCCTGAATCAACTACCGCTGCTTCTTCCCTTTTCTTTCTTCCGATTCCTCCTACCCCGCCTTGAATAGCTTGAGTAGTCGCTTTGATGGCCGAGTAGCTCATAATTTTATTTGTCTTGAGGCCTTCTTCCACCATACATCCTATCTTTACTATTTCATTGAATGATTTACCTACCGCTGAAACCAAATGGGCATAGTAAGTTAGTTCCAAGGCTTGAAGGAAGTAGTATACCATTTCACTCTCTTTCATAGGAGGATCTACTCTTGCTGCCTGTTCTCTCCACCGGAAGCCATACTCTCTGAAACTTTCATTGTGTTTTTTCTCAAATTTTGTCAAAGATAGTCGATCTGGGATGATTTCCAGATTGTATTGGAAATGGTATGCAAATGCCTGTGCTAGGTCATCCCAGGTGTACCATCTCCCATGGTTCTGGCGTGTATACCACTCCAAAGCTGATCCGCTTAAACTTTGGCTGAAGTAAGCCATCAAAAATTTGTCTTTTCCCCCAGCTCCTCGCATCTTGCTACAAAAACCCCTTAAGTGGGCTACTGGGTCATCGTGCCCATTGTATAGGTCAAATTTGGGCAACTTGAAACCAACTGGCAATTGTACATTTGGGAATAAGCATAAATCTTTGTAGGCCACACTGACCTGTCCTCCTAACCCTCGCATGTCTCGGAACGATTGTTCTAGGCTTTTGACGTTTCTGAACATCTCTTCTTGTTCAGCATTTTTGACTGGTTTGTCAATTTCGGTTGGGAGGTCAAAACGAGGAATAGTTGAATGGGTTTCGGAGGCCTTGATGGTGGGCTCCGGGGGGTAGTATTGATTGTCCTGGGCCTGGAATATGGGCTCACTAGGAGATTTGGGGAATGTAGCCGTGGGAGGTGCTATGAAAAGAGGAGTCATAGGTGGAGGAAAATATGGAACTGGTTTCAGAGGTGGAGACTGCGGTGTCTGAGAGGTGGTGCCTCGGTAATGTTGGTAGATGGGGAAACTTGGGGATAATTCAGTGGTAAGATTATCCTGAGTTTGGGCCATTGATGGAGCAGGGTTAGTTGGGTAAGATGGGGGTGACTGCCATGTAGACCAGGCCTGGTACATTTCAGCCATTTGTTGCATGAGTTTAAACATCTCTTCTTTCATTTTTCCGACATCCATCTCCTCTAGCTCAATACCTGTGTCAACATCTGGGATAGACAAACTTTCGGGTATTGGTCCTTTTGATCTCATGTGATAATGATAATAAGCCAGTATACTCTTTAGAGAAACTAACTGCTTGTATTCTGGAAATGAACAAACTTGTTAGTTTTGAGAGTTTAACACATATATAATTACACGTTGAGATGCAATGCTCCTAGACAAATAACCCATTTCTATTATGCATTTGCTCGGTTGCTTGTATCGTCCCAGTTTTCTTGAAAATATTTTATTGCTATTTTATCTTATTATTTTTTTTTATATATCTTTTATTGTGGTGGTCGAATCTTATAGAGATTGCCTACGTATCATGCCCCTGCATGAATCAGACCTTGCGTAGTTCGGACCAAAGGCAATCACTTTTATTCATTATACAAAGATGGAATAGACATTACATTTGAAAACCTTATGAGAAAAATGGTTTGAAACACACACACTTAAATAAAAGATACAACTCTTAACATCTCACAACATGCCCCACTTTCCATTTTTGTTGTCAATTATTGGATTATCTGTTCAATGTGGGGCTTGACCTGGATGACCTCCCAGCGTACGATACATCCTTTCCAACTCCATTGCTAGATGACGGGCAAAAATGGGTGCATGCTATGTAAACCTTTCATAATCCATTCCTTGGCAGTTTACATAACTTTGAGAGGTGTAGACCGCCAGGTCGTGGATTTGTGCCCTGAAATCTTGGAGACGTTGGTCTTGGTTCTGCAATTGCTGCTGGCGAGTGGTGGCTATATCTCTGACACGGTTTTCACGATCTAGAGCTGACTCTAATAGAGCTCGGAGTCTGGCCTGCTCTAATCTTGCCTGCGCTCTTTCCCTGTCGATGTCTGCTTGTTGATGTTCTCTGTTGTATCTTCTTGCCTCTTCTAGTTGAGCATGAAGTTGGTCTTCTAATCGTACCCAATGGTCTTTTTCCTTCTTGAATTGTGCCATGTCTTCTTCGGATTGCCTTACTTGGCGTTCCTTATTATATCTGGCTTCTTCGTTTAATTGTTGGATTCTTTCTTTTGCTTTGCTCAACGCCCTTTCGTTTTAGCAAGAATGGAATCATAATCTTGCATTTTTTCAAAAAGATTGGCAATGGTTTTTTGATCCTTCCAACTCCTCATTGGTGTTTCAGAAGCCTTTTTCATTTTTTGAAATCGAGCATGAAGATTTTCCTTCTCACAAGCTAGACTCTTCTTCTCGCCTTCTGCTTCTTGTGCTTGCAAATCTTTCTCCAGACTGAGGCTCCTCAGATTTTCCTTTAGGGAATGGATAGTTGTTTTGTACCCTTTTTCCTTTTCTCCCCAAATCAACCGCTCTTGGATTTTATCATTAAAGTTTTGAACATGGGGTCTTTTTGTTGGTCTACTTAGCTCTGGTTCTGGTACATCATCTACACGAGACCGTTTCTCAAACCACCTTGCATATCCAGGATTTATCTCACCCCTTGTACTATCTGGGACTTGAGTATCACTTTTCAAGTATCGACATCCATTCCACATCTGCTGAATTAGAGCCTCGGGAATAGTGGCTTCAGGGTGTAATTCGATTACTTGCATACTCAAATCTTCATCATCAGGAACTACTTGGTATCTCCCTAGTTGTCTTAGAACTCTTAGTGGCGCATATGGCTGGATGCTTCTCAATCCCAATAGTAGCAAATAACTATTTGAGGTTGACATGTGTATCACTTCCCTTATCGGGAGCCATCCCAAAGTCCACTCAATTTGATTTGACGTTAAAACCCTTAGATGAGATACCCAGGCTTCTATCCCTTCTGGGGACTTATAATCTTTCATTCTCTCTTCATAACTCTCGATGAAATTATCATTGCTTGGCCCATACTGTATGATCTTGGGCTGTTGTTGGAGATGTTCAATCACCCACATTTGCAACAAAATTTTGCATCCTTCGAAGACTTTTGCCCCTGATTTACATAAAGTCAACTCCCGATAAATGTCTGAGAGAATGATCGGGACAAGAGTGTGATTTTCCTTGGTGGTGAGGACCTGTACAACTTTTGTCGTGCGAATATCAATTGTTCGCTCTTTGTTTGGGAAGACCATGATTCCTAGAAAAGCCACCATGAAGGCGAAGCGACGGTGAATCTGCCAGGTGTCTTTGTTTTGCTTGTTAGTAAGGCCTTTCTCATGAATTTCAAATCCATCTGGCTTTCCGAACCTTGAATACAAGAAGTTGAAAGAACAACATCCATTGATGACATTGCTTTTCCTGATTTGACTGCTGATGTTCAGAAGACCGAAGAATCGATGTACCGAGGGAGCCTTTGTGAATATCAGGTTTTGATTTCTTAGACTTCCGTCAAAACCAGCATATCCAGCTATCTCCTCTAATGTAGGAGTAAGCTCGAAATCAGAGAAGCGAAAGACATTGTGAACAGGGTCCCAAAAAGTTACTAATGCCGCAATCAAATCATCACGTGGTTGAACTTTCATAATATCCGTGAGATTTCCCAAATGCTTGATGACCCATTTTTGACCATCTTCGCCTAATTCATACCACCACATTTGAAGCTGAAATAGAAACTCATCTATATTCGTGGATGAGGGGTTTTGTGTGGTGCTCATTTTGTATCTGAAATTTAATTTTAATAAAGTCAAGACTCATTTTGAAAATATACACTAAAAGAAATCATTTTCAATTCTTATTTATTAAACACTTTTTATTTCAATATTTCAAAACTTTTTTTTTTAACGAATTTTCTAAATAAATAACCCATTTTATTCCTCGGCTCTCAAAAATATTTTCAATTTAGCTGGTCAACAAGCAAATCCGAGGCAAATGAATGCACAGGTAGCAAGTAGGATGCATCAGGATGGTCTTTTTTATTTCGGGTTCACCTGTCCTAGACAGACCCAACCCCTGTGTTGAGTCTCCAAGGCCAAATGTACATGATGCAAATAGACGTTCCTACTAGGGATCCGGTACATGGCTGAGTTATTCTAGGTGAAAAACCTGAGGTTGATTGTTCTAAACCTGGCTTACCCAAACGGACAGTTTGAGCCGAAGCGGGGGCAACGTACCGGGAGCACGAAAGTCTACCCGGCCTAGTTACTTGTCCCAACTTTGTCTTATTTGGTATGACTTTAACAGAAAGGTGGGACACGCGCACGTGTGCACCATAAATTCAGAAGACTCGGAAAGAATGAGGTTTTGTAGCAATTGTATATGCATAATTCAAATAATATTAAAGCAGTAAAAATTTCATTTAGCATATTGAGCATATATCATGTAAAAATCAGATAATAAATAAAGCCAATTATAACAGTTATTTTAAGCTCGAATTCTTAAAACCCTGAACCAGAGATTCTGGGTTACAGTAGTAGAAGTTCCCCAGCAGAGTCGTCAGAGCTGTCGCACCTCCTTTTTCTGCCCCCACGGGGGTGCGTGGGGAGTTTTCTCCAATTAAAGGACAGTCGAAACGGGATTTGTTTATTTGTTACAGAGTCGCCACCTGGGAATTTTAAGGCGTCCTAAGTCACCAGTTTTAATCCCTGAATCGAGGAGAATATGACTCTGTTTGTTATTCTGCGAACCAGAAATCCTGAGTAAGGAACTCTGTTAATCCGGAAGAAGGTGTTAGGCATTTCCGAATTCCGTGGTTCTAGCACGGTCGCTTAACTGTTATTATATTTGGCTTAATTATCTTGATTTGTTAAATACATTTTTATTGCATGATTTTATTGTTACCGCTTCTATTTATTGTTTACAATTATATAAACGAATTATGCGTATGTATATTCGTATTATATACCTTTTATAATTGCAGAAAATCGTGCCACGCATACGTGTACACAAAATGTTGATAATATATTTTTTTATATATATTTTAATTATAAAAAATCATACGTTCGAAGTTAGGAATAAAATTAACAACATTGTCGCCCTTGTATGATTAAACAGTGAACTTCTCATCTCGGGTTATATGAAATTATTTTAACATCCTTGGAGAAATCCCTTTTATTAAATATTCGCTCGAAGTTGCGCAAACGCATAATCCGAATTTGCTTTTTAAAAATATAATCAGGTTACGCGAACGCATCCCTAATTGCGCAAAATATTCGTAATGGTATTATGGATTTTCCACAAGTTGTTTATTATATTCATACATTTTTATGTGAAAATCATGAGAAATTCCCATTTTTGAGATACCCTTAAATTCTTTGAAAAGAATCCACAATTTATTAAATGTTGACCGCTGATTAAATTTTTCGCGTATTAACTATATTCCTCCAAGCCATTCAAATTTTAGGAGTAAAAATAAACAAAGTATGATTAATACTACCATTTCTCTCGTAAATCCAATATATGTATACCCGAAGAGTGGATTGCATGTGAAACTAAAAAAAATGATTTATGAAAGGAAGAGATGTTTTTGAAGAATTTTCATTATTTTATTTAATGCAAACTCTATTTCTACATACCCTTGATATAAAATGTTGCAATTCATGCTTATACATCCCATCTCATTCTCATATGCTTGTTTTTAATCCAAAATTATAATTGCTTAGTTGATTTGTTTATGACGATAAATAATCAAATGGATGAGAAAGGGGTTATTATTCGAATCGATTCAATAAAATTTCATTACATGCAACATAGTTGTGCGCCTAAACCATTCATAATATTCTAACATTGTACGAGCTATATCAACTCACCTTACTCATATGATTATATATATACCCGTCATCATGCCATATATGAACATATAACTTATATCAATCTAAACAAAATCATATTTTTTACAAGATATAATAATGTAACTTCTTGATACTTTCATTCTACTTTACATTTAGCTAAAGATATTACGGGATGTAATCAATGGCCCATTTTTATGCCATATTCCCTATTTTGACAATTCAAATATAACTATACTAATGAGATTTCGAAATGGATGACATTATTACAAACTTTTATACGAATTTCAAAATAAGACAATTAACTTATAGCCATCGTGTTGAATTCACTACTAATTAACCAACATGAAACAAAGCTGAAATTTAAACTAACGAACTTAAATGAATAAAAGACAGAATTACAATTCGAGCTTCATTTATCTGTCATGTTGAAAACTTTGTATGACATGAGTTTAAAAGATATGTACCTGGAAATAAAGGTAGAAGAAGTAAATTTCAGCAGTAGCAGCAGTAACAAAATCAGCAGAATACCAGTATTTCCACAGATTTGAGCAATAATACAGAACCCGAGAAACCTAGATTCACAAGAGCAAATCTTCTTAAAGAATTTCAGATTTTAAAACCAAACAGTATCAATAAACAGACCCGGACAGATTCCAGAAAAAAAAAACAATGTTTTGGATTTTTTCTTTTCTTTTCTATTCTCTGTTTCAGCTTTACTGTGTGTGTGTTCTCTTTTTGTTTCTTTTTCTGTTTTCTTCTTTCTTTTCAGATTGTTGTTTCTGATTCAGTATGTGTTTCTTTTCTTAGTTTCTATCTTTCCCTCTATGTAGCTCTCTGTATATATGTATCTTTGTGTGTATTCCCATAATGCCTTAAAAATCAGATCCCTTCTTCTAATGTCTGTCCCTGTATTTATACAGGTCTGCCCTCCTCTCTTATGTGCTGCCTGGACCCCCCTTTTGTTATCTAAGGCAGATTTTCCCTTAAAATCTGCCACTGAACTACTTTTTCTTATTCAAACAGCAATAAGGATACCTTTACTTTATTTTCAGCCCCTCCACTTCCTTTGGTTTCCTATTATCCTATTAAATCAACAGTCACTAACATTCCACTTCCAGCACACTAGTACTAACACTGTTTTTTATTGTTTCATTCCCAGAAATGCTCTGAAATCCTACTGTTATTACTGCACATTAATACAAAATCAGAATCTATTACAAAACAGATTTTAAAATCTGTGCAGGCTTAATTATCCTTCTGATTTAAACAGCTAGAACCAATCCTAATCAACTTCCTAACACATTTGTATCTACCCAACATTTGTAAACTTGAATTCAAACTTAACATCACAATAACATTACACTGAATTCAGCACAATAATTCAAACTGAACTTCAACTTTGAACTAAAATCAAACAAACACAGGAGCATTGTCAATATACTGACAATGCCCTGAAACTTAATGTTCAGGAAACAATATATACAGGAGTGTTATAAATATATTATATTATGGATGTTCATTTAGTACTCCGTTGTAAATAAGCTTCCTGAAGAAGCTTATCCATATGGGACTCCACCGTAAATATGTTTATCTATTTAGTACTATATTGGAAATAAGCTTCCTGAAGAAGCTTATCACTTCGGTACCCGGTTATGGATAAACATTACCCCCAGTATAAGTTTATCCATACCGGGTATAATAGGCTTATCTTTTCAGTACCCAGTTATGGATAAACATTACCCCCGGTAAAAGATTATCCATACCGGGTATAATAAGCTTATCCATTCAGTACTCCGTTATGGATAAATATTGCTCTCAGTAGAAGATTATCCATATCTGGTATAGCAGCAGCTTACACAGCAGCTTGTAGCAGCTTACACAGCAGCTTATAGTAGCTTACACTGCAGCTTGTAGTAGCAGCTTACATAGCAGCTTACGGAGCAGCTTCCTTTCTTCTATAAATAGAAGAGATTTCAGTTCATTATGTACATCAGTTTGAATTCGAATAATATATCAGTTTCTCTATATACTTGTCTTTACTTTATAGTCTTTATTTTATAACACGTTATCAGCACGAAGCTCTACCATCTCGAGCAAATATTTTGAAAGTATCTGAGGTAAGAACTTTCTTTTCCTAAATAATGTCAAATCTTTCTAAACTTGAATTTGTAGCCCTGGATATATCGGGCAAAAGCTACATGTCTTGGGTACTTGATGCTGAAATTCATCTTGATGCGATGGGTCTGGCAGACACCATCAAGGATAAAAACCAGGCATCAAACCAAGACCGTGCCAAAGCAATGATATTCCTACGCCATCACCTTGATGAGGGCCTGAAAATGGAATATCTCACTATTAAAGATCCAGTCATACTGTGGAATAATTTGAAAGATAGATATGACCACCTGAAGATGGTCGTTCTTCCACAGGCACGTTATGATTGGACTCATCTAAGGCTACAAGATTTTAAATCTATCAGTGAGTATAATTCTGCTATGTTCAGAATTATTTCCCAATTAAAATTATGTGGTGATAATATTACTGATCATGATATGTTGGAGAAAACTTTCACCACTTTTCATGCCTCGAATATGCTCCTGCAGCAGCAATATCGAGAGATGGGATTTAAAAAGTATTCTGAACTTATCTCACATCTTCTTATAGCAGAGCAACATAATGGGCTATTAATGAAAAATCATGAAAGCCGACCTATTGGTTCTTGTCCATTCCCTGAAGTGAATGAGACGAACTTCCACCAAGCTAAACGTGGAAGAGGTCATGGCCCCAGTCGTGGTCATGGCCGTGGTCGGGGAAGAAACCCCAATCATGGTAATAATAATGCACCAAAGAAGTCTCCTCACCACCAGCAGTGGAAAAGGAAGGAACAAAAGCATGAAGCGGTGCAAGCGCCAAATGCAGAAAATGCATGCTATAGATGTGGAGGAAAAGGGCACTGGTCACGTACTTGTCGTACGCCAAAGCATCTGGTTGAGCTTTATCAAGCCTCCCTGAAGAAGACAGAGAAAAATGCTGAAGCAAATTTTATTTCTGAAGATAATTTAGACTTCATGCATTTGGATGTAGCTGATTACTTTGCACTCCCAGAAGGAGAAATAAGTCATGTAATCGGTAGTGAATCTGTAGAAATGTAAATATTTTAATTTGTGTTGTTTGTAATAAATAGTATGGTTATGTAATTATTGTACATAAATAAAAGTTATGTTTTGATAATGATATTTACTATAATATATTTTATTTATGTTATTTTGAAGAATATGGATAACCCTCAAATTATGTTTGGATCAAAGACAAATCATGAAGATATGTGTGTTATTGATAGTGGAACAACACATGCCATATTCAACGATCAGAAATACTTTTCTTATTTGCATAAGGAAAAAGCAAATGTTTCAACAATTTCTGGTAATATAAGTTTGATTGAAGGCTCCGGAAGAGCCATAATATTTCTGTCTAAGGGAACAAAACTTATTATAGACAATGCATTGTTCTCCTCCAAGTCCCGAAGAAACTTGTTGAGTTTTATAGATATCCGCCGAAATGGGTATCATGTAGAGACAATAGATGAAATGAACAGGGAATATCTTTGTATTACAAAGAATATTTCTGGCCAGAAATGCATTGTAGAAAAGTTACCAACTTTATCTTCTGGCTTATACTATTCAAAAATTAGTACAATTGAAGCACACTCTATCGTAAACCAGAAGTTTACGGATTCAAATACTTTTGTGCTTTGGCATGGCCGTTTGGGCCATCCCGGATCAATAATGATGAGACGAATTACTGAAAATTCGAGTGGGCATCCATTAAAGAACCTGAAGATTCTTACAAATGACGAATTTTCTTGTGATGCTTGTTATCAAGGAAAAATGATCACTAGACCATCACCAATGAAGGTTGATATTGAATCCCCTGCCTTTTTAGAGCGTATACATGGGGATATATGTGGACCTATTCACCCACCAAGTGGGTTGTTTAGATATTTTATGGTCCTAATAGATGCATCTTCAAGATGGTCTCATGTGTGTCTACTATCATCTCGCAACCTGGCGTTTGCAAAGCTATTAGCCCAAATAATTCGATTAAGGGCACAATTCCCAGATTATCCTATAAAGGCTATTCACCTTGATAATGCTGGAGAATTCTCATCTCAAGCTTTTGATGATTATTGTTTATCCGTTGGGATAAAAGTTGAACATCCTGTAGCTTATGTTCATACTCAAAATGGCCTTGCAGAGTCATTTATTAAACGCTTGCAATTGATAGCAAGACCACTACTTATGAAAACAAAATTGCCCACTACTGTTTGGGGCCATGCTATCTTGCATGCAGCATCACTTATCCGTCTTAGACCGACACATTATAATAAATATTCTCCGTCACAATTAGTTTTTGGTCATGAACCAAATATTGTCCATCTACGAATTTTCGGATGTGCTGTATATGTGCCAGTAGCACCACCACAACGTAGTAAGATGGGACCACAGAGAAGGATAGGAATATATGTTGGGTTTGAATCACCCTCTATTATTCGCTATCTTGAACCATTGACAGGAGATTTATTTACTGCTCGATTTGCAGATTGTCGGTTTGATGAAACAAATTTCCCACAATTAGGGGGAGAGAAAAAGGAAATCAAAAGAGAAATTGTGTGGAAAGTTTCATCATTATCTCACTTTGATCCCCGTACCCCTATATGTAATCAGGAGGTCCAGAAGATCATCCATTTACAGAATATAGCAAATCAAATGCCAGACGCATTTACTGATTTGAAAAGGATAACTAAGTCACATATCCCAGCAGAGAATGTGCCTATCCGAATTGATGTCCCAATGGGACCATCTACTAGCATGAGAGCTAGTGAACCTAAAGCACGCCTGAAGCGTGGTAGGCCTTTGGGTTCTAAGGATCGAAATCCTCGAAAAAGAAAATCGACAAATGATCAAAACGATACTATGAAGGGATCCCCTGAAGAGACCCAAAATCTGATTAGTTCTGAGATTCCTGAAGAAATCAATGAACCTGAAGCTCATGTGAGTGAGGAACTTTTAATAAGTTCGAACGGTGATGGGATTAATTTAAATCGATTTGAAATAGTGGTGGATAATATTTTTGCATATAATGTTGCACTTAATATTATGCAAGATAGTGAGGATCTTGAACCTCGATCTGTCGAAGAATGTCGACAAAGATTTGATTGGCCAAAATGGCAAGAGGCAATTCAATCGGAATTGAAGTCACTTGCTAAAAGAGAGGTCTTTGGACCAGTAGTCCAAACACCTGCTGGTATAAAACCAGTTGGTCATAAATGGGTTTTTGTGCGAAAAAGGAATGATAAAAATGAAGTTGAAAGATACAAAGCTCGCCTTGTTGCACAAGGATTCTCACAACGACCTGGAGTCGATTTTGATGAAACATATTCACCTGTTATGGATGCCATAACATTTCGATATCTCATCAGTTTAGCACTACATGAAAAGCTTGAAATACATCTAATGGATGTAGTTACAGCTTATCTTGTACGGTTCACTTGATAATGAAATTTATATGAAAATTCCTGAAGGATTTAAAATGCCTGAAGCAAAATCTCAGGAAATGTATTCAATCAGATTACAAAGATCTTTGTACGGTTTAAAGCAATCTGGGCGCATGTGGTATAATCGCCTTAGTGAATATTTGCTGAAAGAAGGTTACATAAATGATGTTATTTGTCCATGTATTTTTATAAAGAAAATGGCATCAGAATTTGTTATACTTGCTGTTTATGTTGATGACATAAATCTTGTTGGAACTCCAGAAGAGCTCCAAAAGGCAATTGAATATCTTAAGAAAGAATTTGAGATGAAAGATCTTGGAAAGACAAAACTTTGTCTTGGTCTGCAAATTGAACATTTAGCAGACGGGATCTTTATCCATCAATCTGCCTATACAGAAAGGGTCTTAAAACGCTTTTACATGGACAAAGCGCACCCATTGAGTACACCAATGGTTGTTCGATCACTTGAAGTGAATAAGGATTTGTTCCGACCTCCAGAAGAGGACGAGGAACTCCTTGGTCCCGAAGTACCCTATCTCAGTGCAATTGGTGCACTAATGTATCTTGCTAATGCTACAAGGCCTGACATAGCATTCTCTGTTAATTTACTAGCAAGATATAGTTCTTCTCCTACACGGAGACATTGGAACGGGATTAAGCATATATTGCGATATTTAAAGGGAACTCTTGATATGGGTTTGTTTTATGCTAACAAAGATAGTGCAGACCTTGTTGGTTATGCAGATGCAGGTTATTTATCTGATCCCCATAAAGCTCGATCTCAAACCGGCTACGTATTTACATATGGAGGTACTATCATATCATGGCGCTCCACAAAGCAATCTATTGTTGCTACTTCTTCAAATCACGCTGAGATAATAGCTATTCATGAAGCAAGTAGGGAATGCGTATGGTTGAGATCAATAATTCATTTTATTCGAGAAAAATGTGGTTTGGAATGTGAGAAAAGACCCACAATTTTATACGAAGACAATGCTGCATGCATAGCCCAATTGAAGGGAGGATTTATAAAAGGAGATAGAACGAAGCACATTTCACCAAAATTATTCTACACACACGATCTTCAGAAAAATGGTGACATTGATGTGCAACAAATCCGTTCAAGTGATAATCCAGCAGATTTATTCACTAAATCTTTGCCAACTTCAACTTTTGAGAAGATGGTATACAAGATTGGAATGCGGAGACTCAAATATTTGAAACAAGGTTTTCATCAGGGGGAGTAAAATACGCGATGCACTCTTTTTCCCTTACTAAGGTTTTTTCCCATGGGGTTTTCCTTATAAGGTTTTTAATGAGGCACCTAACAATGCGTATTACTAAATATGTGTACTCTTTTTCCTTCACTAGAATTTTTTTCCCACGTGGTTTTTCCTAGTGAGGTTTTAATGAGACACATGATCTTTTAATGAACATCCAAGGGGGAGTGTTATAAATATATTATATTATGGATGTTCATTTAGTACTCCGTTGTAAATAAGCTTCCTGAAGAAGCTTATCCATATGGGACTCCACCGTAAATATGTTTATCTATTTAGTACTATATTGGAAATAAGCTTCCTGAAGAAGCTTATCACTTCGGTACCCGGTTATGGATAAACATTACCCCCAGTATAAGTTTATCCATACCGGGTATAATAGGCTTATCTTTTCAGTACCCAGTTATGGATAAACATTACCCCCGGTAAAAGATTATCCATACCGGGTATAATAAGCTTATCCATTCAGTACTCCGTTATGGATAAATATTGCTCTCAGTAGAAGATTATCCATATCTGGTATAGCAGCAGCTTACACAGCAGCTTGTAGCAGCTTACACAGCAGCTTATAGTAGCTTACACTGCAGCTTGTAGTAGCAGCTTACATAGCAGCTTACGGAGCAGCTTCCTTTCTTCTATAAATAGAAGAGATTTCAGTTCATTATGTACATCAGTTTGAATTCGAATAATATATCAGTTTCTCTATATACTTGTCTTTACTTTATAGTCTTTATTTTATAACAACAACATTTATTTTGACAGACTCATCGAAATATAAACAAAGGTGATTTAATTGACGAGTATTAATTAAACTGATTATCTACAACATTTGTCAACAAACAGTCTATAAAAATAGAAACAGATTGTTTCAATCAGTATTATCATAAACGAGAATTCATAATATAACTAATCGACGAACTTAATCGAGTCGATTACATACATTGTAAATAATCATACTGACAGAAACAATGGTATAATTAGGATCAAATAGACGGGTATAAGGCAGAATCACAGAATTGACTAGAAAAATATAAAAAATTTCACAGACTAATGAAACAAACATAAAATACACGTAGAATACACAAAAGAAATAGAAAAAAACCTCTGAATCTTCAAATTTATTCAGACACAGATGGATTCGGACATTTTTTAGACTGAACAGACTTTATTCGAAGTATTCTCAGTTGAGAATACCTCGATTAAAGTCTCTTAGACCTCAATCCTTCACTCGAATCGGAAAAATTCCAAGATTGGAAAATTTTTAGGGTTTCAAATTTTTGGATCTTAAATCGAACACTTCTGGGCAGATTCTAATCAAACCAATGGTATTCTAGGCACGAGGGAGGTCAGGTGGGTAACTAGTGTGAGTTTGAGGTAGGTTAGGATAGGGTCAGGTCTTACTCGAATCTTCAAATGAAGATTCGAGCAGTTCCAGTAAGATTCGAGCCATGCAACTAACAGATCCGTGGTGAGGGTATCTAGGGGAAGCTGTGGTGTTATTTTGGAGGCCATTGGAGAGGATAAGGTTTTCAGACCAACCTTCGATTTAAGATTCGGAGAGTTGGGGTCTGATTCGAAGGAAACTAAGGCCAGATCCGTGAAGAGGAGGTTGTGAGGAGTCTGGGGTGTTAAGGTGGGGTTGTTTGGACTACCGGAACCACCGTGAGGCGATTTCCGGTAGGCGGTGTACGGTGGTGAAGGGCAGAGTTCATCAGATCTCTTGAAAGAGATGATGAACAGGACACAGGGGTGGGGTACTTGGTTTGGGGGGTTGGGGTGTGGATTGGAGTTATATACGAGTGGGGTGGATTGATCTCATCCGTTGTATCAATTAAGATGCACGGTTGAGATCAATTCACTTAACCAAACGATGTTGTTTGGTTTAAGTTGGGGGAAAGGGGTCAGCTCGGGGGTGATATGGATCGGGTTTGGATGAGTTCATGAGGCTGTTGGATCAAGATAGATGAACGGTTCAGATCTGATACCTTAAAACGTCGTTGTTTCATTTAATCAATGGCTGAACTGGACCGTTTGATTGAAACGAATCAAAGGCCCAGATTTGAAGTGCCCATACGGCGTCGTTTGGGTTTGGTTGTATGCATACTGGACTTGGCCGGGTATTTTGATTGGGCTGTGGGGAATTGATTTTATTTGGGCCTGGATTTCAGTCCAGGTCCGATTTTGCCTATTATTTTCCACCCCTTTTTTTTTAATTTCCAATTTTATTCTTTAATTATTAAAATCCTAATTAAAATTTTAAAAAACAAAATTACTCCTTCAAAATATTAATCAACCTTTAACAATTATTAACACATAGACAAAAAAATATTAATCACATAGTGAAACATTAAAATTAGAACAAATGCATATTTTTGCAATTTTAATTTTAATCAATTATTAAATGCATAATTAAATCCTAGATATGCATGAAACATGTATTTTTATTTTTATTTTTGTTTAATTATAACAAAGCAAACATTTACGGACAACACAAATAATTAACAAACACCACACAAATTCTAAAAATTGCACAGTAAAAGAGATTTGTTTTATTTATTTTTTGATTTATTTTGGAGTTGTTTTCGTGAGGCAAAAATCACGTGCTCACAAACCCCGCTAGATCCTGCTATACCCATAGTGCGAAGAATACGGTGGAACTCCTCTAGAAATCCCAAGGCATTATTTGATGCTAATCCATTGAATACCGGAGGATCATACTTCTTGAACCTCTCAAGTCTCCGCTGTTCGTCCTCTGAAGCAGCTGCCCCATCCTCGGGTTGAACTGGTACTGTAGGCGGTGCTGGAATGATCTTTGGGACCTGCTCAACATGCACTCGTTTCTCCAGAGTGCGGGCGGTGGGAGTCTGTGCTCCTCCCCCGGCCTGGGATGTGGCTGCAGCAAAGGGAAGCAACCCTGCCTGAGCCAAGGTGGTGTACATGCTTATGAACTGAGCCAACGTCTCTTGAAGGGCTAGAGTAGTAGTGGCAGTAGGCGTGCCAGGTGCCTAGACTCCGCCTAGATCCGCTGGTGGTACCTTGGCGGCAGCTCACGCAGGTGCTCTAGTTGCACCACATGCGCGTCCTCGGCCTCTAACGACTGTAGTAAGGGGCGCGGGTGCCTAATCATCTCAAGTAGCACATGTTCTCACTATCTGTGAGAGAATAGAAGACAGAAGTTTATAATGGTGATGTCAAAATATCGCACGACAAGGAAATCAAATGAAGTGGAATTTTCCTAATAAACCGATCAGCGAGACTCTAATAAACCGGCTTGTGATCCATGACTCCTATGAACCTATAGCTCTAATACCAACTTGTCACGACCATGGTTCGCCCTCCGTGAACTATCGTGATGACACCTAGTCTCTACGACTAGGTAAGCCTAACTTTGTGGAAGATAACCAGACTTGCGGAAGTAATTCAATTTAAAAATATAAATAAAGCAATAACAGTGTCTGAATGTGCCATTCGGCATATACCATGTTTAACTCTCAATACCAAATATAAATCCAAGACCTAGAAACCCATGAACCACAAGCAAATGAAAGAAATACTACATAGCTCTAACTCTGGAATTTCTAATAAAAACAGAAAGTACAGAAGGGCTAAATACTAAAGGCAGAAATAGAAAGGGACTCCTTGGTCTGCGGACGCGGAAGATGTACCTCGGAGTCTCTAAGTAGTCACCTCTCTCAACGATAGTAGACCTGATCAGCGGTACCTGGATCTGCACATGAAAAACATGCGCAGAAGGGGCATGAGTACACCACAGTGGTACTCAGTAAGTGCCAAGCCTAACTTTGATTGGGTAGTGACGATGAAGGTCAGGGCCCTACTGAGATTAAATAAATATAAGGGTTAACAGTGTGGAATAAAACAGCATAAATAAGTGCAACAGTAAGAAATAACATAGAATTACCAGTAACAACAACAACTAGATCAGAGACAAAACAAGCCATGGAAAGAAATACAGCTCAACACAGAGATAATAACCGGGCACCTTCCAGGATACCGTCCTGTAGTCCCAATTACAATTGTCCAGTGGATCTCCCGGGATACCGTCCCGTAATCCATCATATATACGTCCGAAGGATCTCTCGGGAATCCCATCACATAGTCCAACTATCAATGCGCGGGATCTACCGGAATCCCGATCTGTAGTCCCAAATGTAAATACCTAGTACTGGGGGAATCTACCGGGTTCATTCCCGTAGTTCCATATAACTGTTCAGGGGGGTCTACCAAGAATCTAACCCGTAGTCCCAAAGTAAACAGACAGAGGGGAGCTACCGGAATCCCACATCTGGAGTCCCAATGTAAATACGCAGCAACAGCAAGAAGATATTCAGAAATGAAATTTTCATATCAAGGAATCAAGTAATTCTAGCCTAACTTGCTTCACATAGTGAAATTAAGGCAATTTAAACAGATAGGCAATTTAAATCAACTAAACATGCTTTCCTAACTAACAACATGCTAATTTTGTAAGTATAATAAAGCAGGAAAGGAAATATGCTAATAAATACTTTAAGAAAAACCGGATTTCCAACAATTTGCACAATTACGCGCTCGTCACCTCACGCACAAGGCAATTCAATTTCCAAACATACCAATCCTAAGGGGAGGGTCCCACACACAAGGTTAGACAAGCCACTTACCTCGAACCGGCTCAAAATCAACTCGAAACAATACTTTTGCCACGAGTATCCGACTCCAAATGACCCAAATCTATTCAATTCAATTGCATATTGTAAAAAACATTTCAAGTAACTGATTCTACAATTAAATTCTAAGCTAATATGCGAAATTATATAAAATGACCAAAATGCCCCTCAGGCCAATATCTCGGAATCGGGTGAAATTTATATTTTTAGAAACCTTGTACTCTCACGAGTCTATACATAATAAGAACACTGAAATCGAAGTCCAAATGGCCCCTCAAATCCTCAATTGAAGGTCTCTTAAACTTAAGCCCTAATTACCCATTTTACCCAAATTTCTCACCATTAATTAGGTCTTTAATCATATAGAAATGAGTTATAAGGTCAAGAACGTTACCTCCAAGTGATCTCCCTTTGATTTCCTCAAAAAAACCCTCTTAGAAGCTTCAAACCCGGACAAAAATGGTGGAAGAATAGCCAATTTTTGCGAAAGCAACTATTTATATGGTCTGCCCAGCGACTTCCGCATTTGCGGTCATGCGGTCCCACTTCCGCGGAAATCACGTCACATCTGCGACTTTCATTTAATTGCCCAGGAGCCACATCTGCGATTCTTTTTCGCAGACGCAAAACCGCTTCTGCGGTACTCCTTCCGCATCTGCGGAATCTCAAGACAACACCAACATCCACTTCTGCGGTCTCTACGCCACTTCTGCGGCTCCCACCTGCAGAACCCAAACCGCAGGTGCAGTTATAACAGACACCAGCAATTTTCTGAATATCAACTTCAAAAATCTTTCCGTCAATCATCTAAAATCATCCCGAGGCCCCCTAGGACCTCAACCAAAAGCACCAATATCACCTATACCTTATTCAAACTTGTATCAATCCTTAAATCACCTAAAACAACATCGGAAACTCGAATTAATCAAGGATTTAAGCATAAGAACTCCAATTTTCCTCAAAATACGCTTTTGATCAAAAACCTAACCAAACCACGTCTGAATGACCTGGAATTTTACACACACGTCCCAAATGACATGACGGAACTATTGCAACTTCTAGAATTCTATTCCAACCCTCGGATCAAAATCTCACTATCGGACTGGAATCTTTAAAAAAAAATAAACTTCGGCATTTCAAGCCTAAATTAGCTACGGACCTCCAAAACACATTCCGAACACGCTCCCAACCCCAAAATCACCTAACGAAGCTAAAGGAACCATCAGATTTCTATTCCGAGACCGTCTTCATATTGTTCTGACTACGAACAACTTTCCAACACTTAAGCTCTCATTTAGGGACTAAGTGTCCCAAAACTCTCCGAAACTCAAAACTGAACATCTCGACGAATCGAATTAGCAGAATTAAACTTGGGGAAGTAGTTAATAGGGGATCGGGACATTAATTCTTAAGACGACCGGCCAGGTCATCACAAGAACCTGAGCTGGGCCCATCGGAACTGCTGGGCCGGAACCTCATCATCAAACTCTACTTGAGGCTCTGCTACTGGTGTTGCTGCTCTAGGCTGAGCTCTGCCCCTACCTCGGCCCTTGGCATGGCCTCAGCCTCATCCTCTGCCCCTTGTGAGAGCTGCTGCTGGGGGCTCGGGCTGCTGGTCAGCAGATGAAGAAGCACGTGTTTTCGCCATCTACGAAAGAACATAGTAGAAGTTCAATTAGCATTGAGAAACCAAACCACATGACAGATATAAATAAAAGTGAAAATGTTCCTAACTCTGCAACCTCTAGGAGATAAGCACAGACGTCTCCGTACTGATCCCTCAGAATCTACCAAACTTGTCCATGAATTGTGAGACCTAAGCAACCTAGAGCTCATATACCAACTTGTCACTACTCGGACTTACCACCCTCGGGAGTCGTGATGGCACCTACTCGTGAAATCTAGGCAAGCCGAGTGTTAAAGATTTTATTACCCTTTTTCCTTAACCTTTTAACAATTTTAAATTAACATGCGATCAACGACGGAATAATAATAATAATAATAAAATAAATGCGGAAGACGAAATCTAATAATTTAACCAAATACTAGTGCGAAAAATCCCAAAATACAACTCTACCCAGAACTAGTGTCACAATATCACACACCATCTACGAATACTACAAATAGTGGTCGGAAAAGAAAGATACAAGTCTGTCTTTGAAGTAAATAAAAATAGAATATAAAGATAGAAGGGGATGCCAAGGCCTGCGGACGTCTACAGGACAACCTCGGATCCCCGCTGGACTAAAGGCAACAACCTCGTTATGGTCCCAAAGCTCTGATACGGAGATCTGCATACAGTGCAGAGTGTAGTATCAGCACAACCGACCCCACGTGCTGGTAAATGTCGAGCCTAACCTCGGTGAAGTAGTGACGAGGCTAGGACAAGACTACCAAATAAACCTGTGCAGTTTAAGCATAAACGGCAAATAATAATAACGGGAACCGACAGTTAAAGATGGGAAGGGGAAACATGATGCGGGGAATATCAAGTACCAATAGAATCTCAAGAGAAGAGCATAAAGAACATCTTAAATCTTGCATCAGTAAGAATAAGGAAAACAGTAACGAATCAATATCCACTTTTATTCTTTATTGTTGCGGCGCGCAACCCGATCCAAATCACATAATATTGTTGTGGCGTGCAACCCGATCCAAATCATATAATAATATTGCAGCGCGCAACCCGATCGAAATCATATAATACTGTAGTGACATGCAACCCGACCCCACCTGTTTTCTCTTGTTACTCCTTGTAGCGGTATGCAACCCGATCCCATATAATATTGTTGCGGCGTGCAACCCGATGCCAATATACAAATCAACACTAATCACAAAATAATCCCATCAAGGGAACAATGATGAAACAATAATATCCTGGCAAGGGAACAATAATAAAACAACAATATCCCGGCAAGGGAAACAATATCATAACAATAACATCCCGGCAAAGGAACCAACTACAATCAATCCAGTTTCAACAGTTAATTCACAAAATAAACGTCGACCTGAGCCAATACTTCACAATTGCTAATTACTAAGAACTCATCATAATTCTTGTACCACGGTTGCTAACCATCAAGTTAAGCATGATCAATACATGATAAAATCACAACAAATCTGAATATAAGACTCACGGGCATGCTTGACACCAACGTATAGATATTCGTCACCTCGCCTATTTGTCGTACTCGACACCAACACATAGCAAATAAGACACAACACATATTCCCTCATGCTAAGGTTAGGCCAAACACTTACCTCGAACTTCCACTACCAACTCAAGCCTCAAACATGTTTTTTCTTTAGAATTCGCCTCCGATTTACTTGTATCTAGCCCAAATTAATTTAACAACATCAATAAATGCTAAAGAATTCATACTCAATGCTTAATTATAGGTTTTCTATCATTTTTCCCAAAAATTCAAAAATCAACCCCGTGTCCGCTTGGTCAAAACTCGAGGTTCAGACCAAAACTCGATCACCCACGAGACTCAATATGCAATTAGTTTTGAAATTCAATCCCAAAGTGAGGTCTAAATTCCAATTATTCAAAAAACCATAACTCTACCCAAATTCCCAATTCCAACCATGGAAGAACAATATTTAAGCCTAGAAATCTAATGGGTGTTGATGGAAAATGAAGGAGTAGGTTTAGGAATGCATACCTATGATTTGGTGTTGAATTTGCTCTTCAAACATCGCCTAGGGTCTGATTTTGGGGGAGAAGATATGAAAATATGGTTAAATTTACATTCTGATTCTGTTTTAAATCGCTGGACAAACCTTCTTTGCGTTCGTGAAGGGTCTGTCGCATTCACGAAGATTTGGCTAGAAGAGCCTTCGCGTTCGCGAGTTAATGTATTGTCACGACCCCGAATACCGGTCGTGATGGCTCCTATCACCTTACTAGGCAAGCCAACCTAACCATATAACCACAACAAATTTCCTTTCATAAAATCATTTTCTAACACGGGTTTGAATACCAAGTTCTATAAGAAGTGTTTAAAACAACTGAAATATGCGGAAGTCAATAAAACAAAAGACAACACAGCCCAAACATTTGGTGTCACATGTCTAGAGCCTCTAAATACACAACTGACTATCTAATACATCATGAGTCTAAAATGCAGAAAAGAACAAGATAGGAAGAAGGAAAGCAGGGCTGCGGAGGCCATGAAGCTACCTTGCAATCTCCGGTAAACTCTAGATAAGCTGAGGACCCTCACTCTGCTGCTCGGGCACCTAGATCTACACACAAGGTGCAGAGAGTAACGTGAGTATGCCAACTCAAAGTAACTAAAGTAAATAAGGTCTGAAAGCAGTGACGAGCAGTTAAAAATCGTATAAAGGAATAACAACAGAATAACATATCAAACTGTGGATCAAACTCCACAGTTTAAAACCATTTTCGTTATAAAATCTTCAGTTTCAATTGGAAAACTTGAAATCATATACTTAACAAATTTTCAACAAAGGCTTATTTTAAAAGAAGAGTGAAATCAGTGAAAATGTCCCAAATGGGCCCCTCGGGCAAGGTATCACTCAGACTATGGCCTCTCGGGCAAAATAGTAGAAATTAGGGAACTCAGTCCAAATAGTCCTCACATTTAAGAAGTAGAGTGGTAAAACCAGTTTTAATCAATAAACAGGTAAAACATGACTGAGGATATGCTTTCAAACAAGTAGAGTGATGAGAAACAGTATAAATGCCCCTAAGGGTCTCAACAGGTTGGCACAAGGCCCCAAACATGGCATGCAACCCATAATATAGTATAAATGACTAAAGTACGAAATATCATAAGGTTCCAAATCAAATACACTGCTTAATAGTTGCTACGGGACGGACCAAGTCACAATCCTTACTGGTGCACGCCCACACGCTCGTCACCTAGCATGTGCGTCACCGCATTTATCAAAACAAGTCAAATGCCGGGGTTTTGTACCCTCAGCTCTAGATTTACAGTGGTTACTTACCTCAAACTGGTGAAAATACTACTCTGTGACGCCCTTGCCTCTCGCCTCAGCCTCAACTCGCGCCGAATCTACCCAAATCAGAATCATAACATTAGAATAGGCTAAAGGGACGAAGCCCATGCTAAATTAATCAAATTATAGCACAATTTCCGAAATTGACCTGACCCGACCTCCGGGCCCACGTCACCGAATCTGATAAAATTTACATCAACGGAATCCTTATCACTCCACGAGTTCATATATACCAAGAACACTGAAATCGGAGTCCAAATGACCCCTCAAATTCCCATTTTAATGTCTCTTAATCTCAAGCCCTAATCCCCAATTCTTTTCCTTAATCTCCACTAATACCATGATTAAACAATGGAAAAATGATCATAAACCCAAATAATGAAGCTTAGGGAACTTACCCAACTGATATCCCTTGATTTCTCTTGAATTCCACTGCCTTAGCCCCGTTCCCATCTTTAAAAATTGAGAACCTAGCAAAATTCGCGAAGGAAACAATATATACCTTCTGACCCACCCATTTCCATACCTGTGGTCCATCAACCGCATCTACGAACTTCTGTGGTTCAAGACACCACACATGCGGTTTCCACTTAAGTGACCAAAGTCGCATCTGTGACCAAATAGCCGCACCTGCGCCATCGCAGGTGCGTTCAGCCAACCGCATCTGCGGCTCCTGCCCTTCTCCTCCTTGACCGCTTCTACAGTCCTTCCATCGCACATGCAATCCCCAAACCGTAGGTGCGGAAATACTAGAAGCAAAAAATCTGCAGCTTCACAAAAAAAATCTCAAACTCTCCGTCAACCATCCGAAATCACCCCGAGGCCTCCAGGACCTCAACCAACAGTACCAACATCTCCCAAAACCTTATTCAAACTTATACCAATCTTCAAATCACCTCAATAAACACCGAATCAACCAAAACACATCGGATTCAAGCCTAATTTTTCAAAATTACTAAATTACGCTTTTGATCAAAAACCCAACCAAACCACGTTCGAATGACCTGAAATTTTGCACACATATACCAAATGACACAAAGGAACTATTGCAACTCTCGGAATTCCATTCCAACCCCGATATCAAAATCTCACCTATCAACCGAAAAAAGCCAAAAATCCAATTTTGCCAATTCAAGCCTAAATCTACTCTGGACCTCCAAAACTCATTCTGATAACGCTCCTAAGTACTAAATCACCTCTTGAAGCTATCCAAACTATCGGAACTCACATCCGAGCCCTCTAACATATAAGTCAATATCTGGTTGACTTTTTTCACTTAAGCTTCCTCAAAAGAGACTAAGTGTCTCAAACCTTATCAAATCCTTTCCGAACGCGAGCCAACCCACCCGAACACATCTAGAAGCAATAGACAAAGCAATAAGAAGCAGAAATGGGGGAAATGGGGCGGTAACTCATAAGATGACTGGCTGGGTTGTCACATGTACACGTTCGCGAAGGTTCACCTCCCTGACCTTCGCGCTCGTGAGCCAATTGCCGCGTTCGCGTAGAGCATTTTCCCTTCCCCCAGTTCCCTGGCAAATGTCCTTCGCATTCGCGATAACAGGTCCGCGTTTGTGAGGGGTAACACCCACAAGGCTTCGCATTCGCGACCTGTGTCTCGTGTTCACATAGAAGGAATTTTCCTTTAGTCCCACTTTGCTCTTCGTGTTCGCGAGAGTTCCTTTGCGAACGCGAAGAAGGAATTTCCTAAGCACCTACAATAGCTATGATAGCAGAATTTCTAAGTTTCAAAACATCGTGAACTTCATCTGAAACTCACCCGAGGCCTCGGGCTCCAAACCAAACATACATACTACTCTAAAAACATCATATGGACTTACTCGTGTGATCAAATTACCAAAATAACATCTTTAACAATGATTTTAGCATCAAAATCTAAGAAAATCTCAAGAACTCTTAAGTTCCAAATTTCACAACCGAGGGTCCAATTCACGTCATATGAATTCCATTTTTAACCAAATTTTACAGGCACAACGTAAATACCATATTAGACCTGTACCGGGCTCCAAAACCAAAATAGGGGTCAGATACCATCAAATTCAAACCTCTTTTGATTTCCAAAAACTCTTATAATTTCAGTTAAACAACTTCTTTCAAAAATTCATTTCTTGGGCTTGGGACCTCAGAATTCAATTCTGGGCATACGCCCAAGTCCCATATTTTTCTACGGACTCTTCGGGACCGTCAAATCACGGGTCCGGGTCCGTTTACCCAAAACATTGACCGAAGTCAACTTAAATTCAATTTTAAAGGCCAAATTAGTATTTTATCAATTTTTCACATAAACGCGTTCCGGATATACGCTCTGACCATGCACACAAATCGAGGTGAGATAAAAAGAGGTTTTTAAGGCCTCGAAACACAAAATTAACTTGTAAATTAAGTGATGAACTTTTGGGTCATCAGAGCTTTTAATAGTTAAATAATTATTTGAAAGATAATCAATTGCAAGAATAGATACATTCCATCCCAAAACCGGGGTGTCATTGAGTGCATGAGCGTCTAAGGAAAATACATAGTCTAATATAATATGTAAGGGAGCAACTGAAATACAATTGAATAAAAAATAAGGTACAAAGCCAAGGCTTGTGAACACCGTGCAAATACCTCAATAATCTCCTAAGTCAGAAGCCTCGATCAACCACGACCACTGGATCCAAAGTACCTGAATTTGCACACAAGGTGCAGGGGGTAATGTGAGTACACCAACTCAGTAAGTAACAAGTCCAACCTTTGGACTGATAGGTAGTGACGAACTCAACCTCCTCAAAAGTAACAGAAATAATGTACATAAACGTAGGCATTCTTTCAGTTAAATAAACAGCTCGAATAGTAAAATAGAGCAGGTAAATATAGGATAAGGAAGTGTAACTTTGCTACGTCTACAGGCAATTGCACATGCTATATGAAATGCACCATGTTGTATGCCTCATGTGCCCACAAATCTCAAATGCTCGTCCACTCAGTACTGTATATGGCTCATACGGCCCAACGAAGATCCATCTCGGAATATATACATCTCTAACAGCAGTCACTCAGTATTGAGGAAGGCCATTCCATCCTATAGAGAATATCCATCTCTAGATAATAACAATAGCAATCTCACAACCACTCGGTACTATATATAGCTTACAAGGCCCAGGGAAGATCCATCCTGGAATATATACACATCACTGACAACAGTCATCTAGTACCGAGGAAGGCTATTCTGGTCTATGGAGAAGATCCATCTCCAGATTATAAGTACTTCGAACAAGATCCATATCTAGGAAAGATCCATCCCTCAATAATATCAACTGCGCTCACTGGGGGTATAAAGACTCTAGAGGGGATCCGCTTAGCCCAAGCGCTATAACAAGCCAATGAAGGCATGTTCAATATCTCGCTGCGGCATGCAGCCCGATCCCATACTATCACTCAATATCAGGTTCTCAGCCTCACTCAGTCATCACTCTCCAGTCTCACACACACGGGCTCAAAATGTCATGATACTAGCCCGAACAACAATATGATGTGCCAAATAACAATAATCGAGACTGAGTCATGATATAATATGCATGAACGGGACAGAGTACAGAATATCAATGAAGCTAATGATATGATAGCAAGAAACGACCTCTCGGGTATCAACAGTATTGGCGTGGATCCTTAACATGATAATTAGCATGATTTACAGCTCATTAACTTAATTACATAATTACAACACAGATATCAGCAAGAAAGAGTCACTAAGCAGTGCCATGGAATGATCCAGGCCACGATTCTCACGGTGCACGCCCACACGCCTGTCACTTGGCATTTGTGTCACCTCAATAGTAATCATAGAACACATAGTTCGGGGTTTCGAACCCTCAGAACCAAGTTTGAAAGTGTTACTTAACTCAAGCAAAGCCAAACTCTAGCCCGCGATGCCCTTGCCTCTCGATTCAGCCTCAAAATTCACCAAATCTCACCAAAATCAGTTTTACATCATTAATACATACTAAAGGAACAAAGCCCAAGCAAAAATAATCAAATTAACTCAAAAATCCCAAAATTGGCCAAACCCGATCCCCGGGACCACATCTCGAAACCTGATAAAAATCACATCAATAGAATCCTTATTCCCCCACGAGTCCATACATACCAAGAACATCAAAATCGGACCACAAATGGCCCTTCAAATCCTCAATTTACACTCTCCAATTTCAAGCCCTAATTCCCCAATTTTTATCTTTAAATCCCACTAATTTCATGTCTAATTAGTTAGAAATCACCATAGAATCGAGTATTGAGTTCAAAAATCTTACCTCCAAGTGTTTCCCTTAGAATTCCTCTTCAATCCTCTCAAAAAGCTTCAAACCCGTCTAATAATAGTGAGAAATGGCCTAAAAATCGCGAAGATGGCTTTATGTACATTCTGCGCAGGTATTTTCCTTAATCACGATCGCGGAAAGACCATCGCGATCGCGAAGAACAAATTTTGCTGGCTCCAGAAATAACTCTACGCGAATGCATCGCTTTTTATGCGAACGCGATGCTTTTCCCCTTACTCCTACACGATCACGGACCACTGAACGCATTCGCGAAAAACAAACGTATGGCCCCAGCTTTGGTCCATTTAACCTTACGCGAACACGACTTAACCCATGCGTTTGCGATGCTTCACCTGATCAACTATCGCGATCGCAGCCCTTTATATGTGAACGCGAAGAACAAACTTGACTGCCTCCACAAATGCCTATGCGATCGCGAGTCTCCTCACACGATCGCGAAGAAGGAACCTCTGCAACATAACAGAAGAAAATCTGCAACTCTCAAACCACGAACTTGGTCTGATAACCTCCCGAAACTCACTCGAGGCCCTCGGGACCTCAACCAAACATGACAACACATCCCATAAGATTATTCAAACTTAGTCGAGCCTTTTAATCACTCAAATAAACACTAAAACACCAAGTCAACCTCGGATTCAAGCCTAAGAAATTAGTAACTTTCAAATGTCACAAACGACGCTGAAACTTATCAAATCAACTCCGAATGACCTGAAATTTTGCACACATCACAAATGATACTACGAACCTACTCCAACTTTTGGAATTCTATTCCAACCCCGATATCAAGATTCCACTGCCGACTGAGAAATGCCAAATTTTCAATTTATCCAATTCAAGCTTAAATCTGCCACGGACCTCTAAAATACATTCCGGACGCGCTCCCAAGTCCAAAATTACCTAACAGAGCTAACCAAATCATAAAAATCCAAATCCAATATCGAATAATAAAAGTCAAAACTTGGTCAAACCTTTCAAATTTAAAGCTTCAAACTGAGAATTGTTCTTCTAAATCTATTCCAATTATCCTGAAACCAAAACCGACGATTAACATAAGTCATACTACATTATACAGGACTAGTCATGCTCGAGAACTGGCGAGCGAAGTGTAAATGTTCAAAACGACCGGTCGGATCATTACAGCAGTGTAAATTTATTTCTTTATATATGAATTTCAGTAGTAATAACAAGCATTAAAAAAATATATTTTTTAAAAATTAAAAAGAATAAAATCTAATTCATAAAGGTAATCATGTAAAACTCAAGCTAACAAAAAAATCTGATACATATCTCTTCTTCTTCAAAATGCTCTCGGCGCACATTAGTTAAACATACGCCGATAATGTAGCCATGGCGAAAGGAAGAGGCAGGGGAAGGGGTCGATTACGTAAATATCCATTACCTACTCTAGGAAGCTTGGTAATTATAGGAAATCAACCATTGATGGGAAAAGTAGCTCCAGTAGCTACTTTACCAACTTCATCTCAAAATACAGATATAGCTAAGGAAGGTACTGCATGTGAAATTGGTTCCACTTCGAGCCATTCTAACATCTCTAAGAAGCTAGATCTAACATCGCCAGTCTCAGTTGGTTCTACTGTAGCTACTATGACAGTTCCAGCCAATGGAACAGTAAACATGCACAAAGCAACTGAAGTTCAAGTAAGTCCATTGGAGAAATCATTAGAGACAGATGTGGTAAAAGGAAAGGAAGATGAGCATAAAGCTTCATGGGCAACTTTATTTCAGAAGAATCGATTTGCTATAAACGGTATGTCACTCTCCTATATCCTACCGCAAATCGTAGATAGACAGCCTATGGTTCAATTAGACAAAGTAGAGGTGGATGCAGAAGAAAAGAAATGGAAGTGTGCTTTGATTGCTTATATTTTAGGAGATGGACTAGGGTATAATGCGATGAAGAGGTATATTAATTTGCACTGGTCACATGTACCTGAGCCTGATTTGTTCTATCATGATGAAGGATACTACATAGTTAGATTTAAAACCATTGAAGATGCTCATGAAATTCTTTGTGCTGGTCCTTATTCAATAGCCAACAAGCCTGTAATCCTAAAATCATGGACCCCTGTTTTTGATTTCACTAAAGAATTTCCTACTGTTATTCCATTGTGGGTCAAATTTACTAAATTACCTATATCATGTTGGGGAGCTAGTTCACTTAGTAGGATTGTTAGTGTGATTGGAAGGCCTATATTTTCTGATGAGTGCACCACTAAACAGACTCGAGTATCCTTTGCTCAGATGCTTATTGAGGTTAATGTTACTGCTGAGCTGCCAAGTGAATTTATGGTGATGGATCCAACTAGAAAGAAGTTCTTGCAAAGTATCACATATGACTGGAAGCCTGTCTATTGTGAGAAATGTTTAGTGGTGGGTCACAAGTGTTCTAATCAAGTAAAACCTGTTACACAACAGCCACTCCAGCCTAAGAAGACAAGGAGTAATAAGGTCATTATACAGGAATAGAGAACTAAGGGTCTGATACCTACTGTACCTGTGCCAAGGGAAATAGTCTCATCTGAGATGCCACAACAAACTAGCACCAATATGGAAACTGAAATCCATGGACAGACGCATGAAACTAAGGAGAGCAATACTCAACAAAGTTTGGTATCTATAGCTGAGAAACATGTTGATAAAGGCAAAACTGAGCAAAGCCCTAAACTAAACCTCATTAACTTCCCTCCTTTGTCCCCTTTTCCAGTAAGAAATAGGTTTGAGGCAATGTCTAATAGTAAATATGAAGTCCATATTTTACCCGGTGATAGAGGTAGGAGCAGCAATCAATTGAAATGAATTGGTTGTTCTGGAATATTAGAGGTGCAAATAAAAGGTATAAGGAGAAGGAGGCCAAGTAGTATATTAAAAGTAATAAAATAAAATTAGTAGGTCTTGTAGAAACCAAAGTGAAGGAAGGAAAGGCTCAAAGGATATCAAATGCAATTGTTCCTTGATGGAGTATACTGACAAATTATAAGGATGCTAGGAATGACATGATTTGGTTGTTATGGGATACTAATCATCTCATTGTCACTGGTCTTAAGGATGATCCTCAAATGATTCATTGCCTGGTGAAGAGTAGAAGGGGAGACATAGACAGTTTACTTACTATAGTTTATGGCTATAATTGGATAGAACAAAGGAGAACTTTACGGGATAATCTACAACTACTATCAGCAAGCATCACAAGGCCATGGCCAGTTACAGGAGATTTCAATGCAGTGTTATATCCTAATGACAGGCTTTCCTGTAATCTAGTCAGTTATTCAGAGATTCAAGAATTTGTTCATTTTTTACAACAAGTAGCATTGACAGAATTACCTTGGAGTGGGGAATATTATACATGGACAAACAAACAATCTGGTGCAGATAGGGTTAGTAGTAGACTGGACAGAATCTTTGGTAACTATGAGTGGATGATGTCTTGGGGCCATGTAGAAACTGTCTATAATTTGCCTCAAATTTCAGATCATGCTCCTATGTTACTAACTTTGTCATCTTCAACTTGGACTGGTAGAGTACCTTTCAAATTTTTCAATATATGGGTAGCACATGAAGACTTTTCTCAAATAGTGGCAAGCATATGGAATTCTCACAATACTCATAGGACTTTGAAATTAGTGTGGACAAAGTTAAAAGAATTGAAGTCTCCTCTGTAGGCTTTGAATGCTAGGGAATTCAGAGGCATCACTCAAATAATTGAAAAGGCCAGACTAGAACTGAAGAACATCTAATAGCAGATTACAATTTTCTATACTAAAGCTTTGTTAGATATAGAGAAAGAAACACTACTCAACCTTGAGAAGTGGTCATTAATTGAGGAGAATGTACTACAACAGAAGGCTAGAGCAAGATGGATAAAATTTGTGATTCCAACTCCAAGTACTTTACAACAAACATGAAAAATAGAGCTCAAAGAAAGCAGATTACAGAAATTACAACAGTACTAGGAGACAAGTTGACTGACCCTGCATCTATTAAGAAAGAGAATATGGAGTTTTCAAAAATTTAATGGGATCAGCTACCAAGTCCCTTCCTGCTATAAATAGACCATACATGAAAAATGGTCCTATTTTGTCTCATCAGCAAAGAATAGATTTATGTTCAGAGGCAACAGATCAAGAAATTGTTGACAGTCTTAAAGCTATTAGGGATAATAAAGCACCAGGTATTGATGGATTTAATGCAGTATTCTTCAAGAAGGTTTGGGGCATCATCAACACTCAGGTTACAGAAGTTATCAAGGAGTTCTTTTCAACTAGTAAGATCTATAAACCAATAAATTGTTCCACCATAACTCTAGTTCCTAAAGTATCCAAGCGCACCACAATCAAGGAGTACAGACCAATAGCCTGTTGTTCAGTCCTATACAAGATGATTTCTAAGGTCTTGGCTTCTACATTACAGAAAGTTATACCAACCATAATTTGTGAAGCTCAAGCTGGTTTTATTCCTTGGAGAAATATTGTAGACAATGTAATTTTGGCTCATGAACTAGTTAAATCCTATACTAGAGCTCAAATATTCCCTAGGTATATGATAAAGATTGATTTCCAAAAAGCATATGATTCAGTAGAGTGGATCGATTTACAAAAAGTGATGAAAGAGATTGGTTTCCCCGACAGATTCATCAAATAGATAATGGAATGCATTAAGACACTAAACTATACTATCCTTGTGAATGGATAAACTTTTAAGCCTTTTAATGTTTCTAAGGGTTTTAGACAAGGAGATCTCATCTCTCATTTCCTATTTGCCATTGTGATAGATTACTTGAGCAGATCTCTCAATGAACTTAAGAAGGAGTCTGCTTTTCAATACCACCCTAGGTGCAGGAAGTTAGGCATAACTCATATGAGATTTGCTGATGATCTGTTATTGTTTTCCAAAGGTGATCTTCCCTCAATAATTACATTGTACTAATACTTTTCTCAGTTCTCTGAAGCTTCAGGTTTACAAGCCAATTTGAGTAAAAGTTCAGTATGTTTTGGTGGAGTGAAACAAGAGGTGAAGAAACAGATCTTGGATCATTTGGGATTTGAACAAGGCTCATTGCCTTTCAAATACCTAGGTATCCCTCTTTCCAATAAGAAAATAGCTCTACTTCAGTGGCAACCTTTGATTGAGAATATCACATCCAAGATCTCCTCATGAACGGCTAAAAAGTTATCCTATGTTTGTCGTGTGCAACTAGTACAATCTATCATATTTGGCATCCAAGCTTACTGGGCTCAGCTATTCATCTTGCTTGCTAAGGTTCTGAAAATGATTGAGGCTCTTTGTAGAAGTTATATTTGGTCAGGAAGTAATACTATCACTAAGAAGGCATTTGTGGCATGGGAGAAGATGTGTCTTCCTAAATCTGCTGGTGGATTAAATCTCATAAATCTTTCTTTTTGGAACAAGGCTACAATTGCTAAAACATGCTGGGATTTGGCTCATAAAGAAGATAATATATGGATAAAATGGATTAATGCTTACTACATCAAGCAACAACAGTTACAACATATGCTAGTCCCACAACAAGCTAGTTGGATGGTAAGAAGAATAATTGGCTCAAGAAATATCTTGCTACAAGCTCAGAACTCCAATGATCATAATACTAGTAGTATCAGGCAAATATACTTGTAGTTAATAGGAGACATGCCAAAAATAAGCTGAAAATGTCTAGTGTTTCAGAACTCTGCTAGACCAAAGGCAGTATTCAATATGTGGTTGTTGTTACATGGAAGATTGCCTACCAAAGACAGACTAGCTAACTGGGGATTAAATGTCACCCATCAGTATATTATGTGCCAAGGCCAAATTGAAACAAGGGAACACCTATTTGTGCAGTGCTCATATGCAACGGAACTGTAGAGGAAAATTCTGAGATGGATTCAAGAAGATCATATGACCATTTCCAACTGGGATCAACACCTCCAATGGATCATCAAGAAAGGTAAAGGGAAGTCAAACAAGGCCAGTATTTTTAGGATGGTCTATGCCGAAACCTCATATGCACTATGGATTGAAAGGAACACACATACATTTGAGTAAAGATACTGTAACAGTGAATTATTAGCAAGAGAAATAGCTTACAATTATAATGTTAGAGTAGGGCCTCGAGCTAAGAATCATATACAACAATTTTATCTAGAAGAGTAGATTAGTTTAGGCTAGTATTTTTGTTTATTGCTTTGAGATAGTCAGCTGAGTTTTTGCTTGACTATGGAACTATAAAGTCTGATCTTTGGTGATTAATACAAAAGAAATTTAATTACCAAAAAAAAAGGTAATCATGTAGGATTCGTAACGTGTAGTATTATGTTCTAAAACTAATATGATTACAAGGCTAATATCTAGAATTTCGATTATGTCTTTTTATTGTAAGTTATTATACTTAGTATTAAAAGGTCATTTTTATAATCCAACATTTTATTCATGCTTTTAAAAATAAAAAGAATAAAATCTAATTCCTAAAGGTAATCATGTAGGATTCCTAACGTGTAGCATTATGTTCTAAAACTAATAGGATTATAAGGCTAATGTCTAGAATTTCGATTATGTTCTTTTATTGTGAGTTATTATATTTAATACTAAAAGGTTATTTTTGTTAACCAACATTTTATTCATGTTTTATATATATATATATATATATATATATATTACGAAGCAAAGGGAGTTGATATATAAATAGATTGAGCCAATTAGAAAAAATATAAAGAGCATCAGATAGTTATTGAAAAGTTTTTATTCATCATATATTCATACACATAATTATTAGCTAACAAAAAGGAAATATAACCACCCCTCTTGTTTAGTAGCATAAGTATAATAAGATTGCAAACTTATTGTACGTACTAGTTTTAGGTCATGTTGCTTTATTAATATTCATCTGATCCATTGGAAATAGGGTTTGGACCACTGAGAACATCATGAGAAGCCACCATATATTGTTGTTTGCTTTCGTTACCGGTGGCTGCTGATTTTTTGGGATTAACGATCATAGTGGATTTTTCATTTGTTTGGAATGTTAGAATTTGGACTTACCTTAATTGGTTATAGCCTGAAAGGATAGTGACGTGACCCAAGTGGTGGATAAATAAAAGGCCTAATAATGTGGATAAGTGAGGCTCAATAAATATTGGCCTGTGATGGGTAGACACTCTTTATAAATAGAGGTCAACCCCCCTTTCCCTAGCTATTAGAAAACCCTAGCGTATTCTGTCTCTTGAATACGTGGTAACGGTAGACGTCCCATCAGTCAAGTTTTCCGGGCTGTGAGAGCGAGTAGCTAGGGGATCGTGGCTACTCGCTCTCGCTGTTGTATCCATGGAGTTTAACGGTACTCTTCCTTAAACTCTGACTCTAGATTGATTTTACAATTGTATCTTAATCTCTGTTATGACTGCGATTTAATAATCATACAGTTGGTATCGGAATCATAGTTATTATTGTGGATTTTGCATTTGATGACAACGAATTTTGAGCCGGAAAATCGAGAGAACGAGCAGCTGAGATTATCCATGGAGAGTTCAAGAGTAAAGCAAAGAAGAAAAGGAGAAGAAGAGTTTGTGATTTGGTGCAGATGGTTAATTTTTCCATGATAGAAGTTGAATAATTAACCAAGAAAGAAAAATAAATCACTGTCAAATAACCCTAGGTGATCAATATTGGTGAAGAAAGTGAATTGCAAGGTGAAAATTAATGTTGGTGGAGAAAGACCCAAATTTATAGAACACGAAAATCGAGATGTTTATTGCTATCTGTTTGACTTTATGTGATATAATTAGTACTATTTGGAGAGTGAAAGAGATTTTTCTTTGACTATGTTTTTTGCAAATATTTTGAATTGCTGACTGTTGTGACTTATAGTATTGTTTACTTAGTTTCTTAAGAATATATAAATTTTATTTTAAAATTTTTGAAGATTTTATGCCCGAATTCAATAACAATAACATACATAGTATATTCTTACAGTGTAGGATCTGGGGAGGATAGTATATATATATAGACGTTATTCCTATCTTGTGAAGGTAGAGAGACTGTTTCCTGTAGACTTTCAGCTTAAGAAAATTAATCCATGTCCGAATTCATATTGAAAACTAGTCAACTTGACCTTAGTACTCTAAACTACGTCACATAAAATGAAACGAACGAGTATAAGAAGAACTATGTAACTTCTCAAACAATTAAAGGAGTTGCAAAGCTTTCTATTTAAGGAGAGATACATGTGAATATGGGAATTCATGTTGAAATACTGCTTTCCTTTTAGTTTTTCATGTTTTCCTCTCTTGTACTCTAATTTACTAAAAAAGCGACTTTCGTGAATGGACAAAAATATATAAATTAAGGTCATTTTTTTCTTCTTGAGGAAGCGGAGATACTTTGGAGCAATGATAAAATTATCCCGATGACCTACAAGTTACGGATTCGAGCCATAGAAGTAGTCATTGATATTTGCATCAGGATAGTTAGGTCGTCTACATCACATCCTTGAGGTGTGACACTTCCCTCTCCCTCCCTCCCTCCCCCCTTCTTAGGACCCCGTATGAATGCGAGGTGCTTTGTGCACCTAACTGTTTTTTTTAAGGTCATTTTTTTCATAAACATGAGACTAGACTTGGGCTTCGACGTAGAGTCATATGAATAGTGCGCAAACGAGCTTATTATAATATTGAGTTCAATTGTCATGGATCGTGTACAACCGAATTGAATTAATCGTGACCCTAATACTAATATCGGATACCGAACATCGAGAAAAAATTGTATGAGCTGGATTAGAGTCTGAAATATTGATATACGCATAACAACGTGTAGTTCGAGATGATCACGAAATCATTTATTGTACAAGTTGATAATAAAAAATATTAATACATTTCCATTGAGGATTTTTTTTTTACTTTTGGTTATATTTATATCAATTATACCAAATTTAAAGAAAGTCAGACTTGGGAATTGACTTTTAAGAATAAAACGTATATCTGTTTTGAGTTACCAACCTTGAAATGCACTGTCATTTAGTCGCGGTTGTTTGTACATAATTTTAGGTTATAGTCTACTTCTGTTAGTATTTGATATTATAATAATCCACTTTATTAAATAAGTATTTATCCACTTACGTATCTTTTAAAGTATAAAATCTATGTAAATTTGGTATATGAAAATGGTATAACATGAGTTGGGAGTGGGACCATGCCTAAAGGAAAAACAAAGAAAGAGAGACTCAAACATAGACAACGCCCTTAGGGCTCGTTTGGTACGAGGATAACAGATATTTAATTCCGGAAATAAATTTGAGATAAGCATTTGGTACGAGGGATAAGGGATAATTAATCCCGGGATTCAATTTGAAATGAGTTTATTTCATGTTTGGTTGGGATAAAATCATGGTACTGTCAAACCTCTCTAAAACAGCCTCATTTGTTCCAACTTTTTTTTGGTTGTTATAGCAAAGTGTTGTTATAGAGAACGTATATTATAACATATCATGAAAATTAGTTCCAAAAGAAACTTAGCTTTTATAGTGAATGATTGTTATATTACGATGTTATTAAAAAAACTTAGTTATCCCGGAATTATAATATTTTTTTTATCTCTATGGGAGGGTGGATAACTAATCCGGAATAATTAATTATGAGATGGATTAATTCCCAACCAAACGACCCAATAGTTTGTCAAAATGTTTTTTTAGATACATTAACTGAGGCCATGACCTACCACCATAAGTTTTTCTATAAATGCTCATTAGAGGTGGAGTCATGATTTAAAATTTATGGGTTCGAAATTCTAGTTTTTTAAGTTATTGGGTTCTAATTAAATAATTTGTATATAATTTAATAAATTTATTAAGACAAATATAGAATTTGGACTAAGTTACTAAGTTCAGCAGAATTCGCAACTGAAAAGCTAGCTCCGCCCCTGATGCTCATCATAAGTTTTTTTATTCCCTCTGATCAGAAGCAGCTAAGTTGTTTGAGGAACTGTTTACGTTTTACATGGGTTAGCATTCTCCTCATGCATCATCTAATGGAACTTTTTAACTTTACATACCAAAATAGTTTATTTTTTATTGTGTATTTATGTACTTGATATAGGAATATCATATCTGCATTTGAGAAAATGCATAAATATTTCCTGACCTATAGCCGAATTTCCAACTAAGCACTTATCCCCTCGAACTATTTTAAAGTGGAACAAATATTTCCTTGAGAGATGATGCAATGCAGAAAGTGTGTTCACTTTCTTGGAGGCGTATGAGAGCATAAAACTGCCTTAAAAATTTACTAATGTCTTCATGTGTTATTTTATAATTGGATACTTTAACTTTAGTTATATTTTATAATTCATATTATAATTTATAATTAAAGGTTATATAATTAATTAATAATTATCATTATAACTTAAAACAATATTCCTTTAATTTATTTCTATTTGTTGTGAAATCCAGCCCTTTTCTTTAATTGGTCATGTTGCTCGGAGATTATCAAAGTCCATTAAAGCTTGCTGCAAGTTTGCCGAAGGTCTGCGTACCATTGGTTCTCTCGATTGGGACGGTAAAATTACAAGAATTTTGAAATTAGGGGATTTCTTGAGGAGTGGAACAACTTGTACGATTTACCAAACCCAATTCCCAAAATTATATTTTGTGTCAATCTTCATCTTTAATTCACCATTTTCACCTTTTCTCCAAACCCAATTTTTCAAAATTATCCCACTTTCATTTTTACACTTACATCCCCTTTTCCAGCAACAACAAAGACCCAACAACATCCCTTTTTGACAACTCCGAGCCTTGAGAGTATCAAAACCATTAGCGACGGTTTTCTCTCCAGCGACGACAACGATTCTATTTTTTATTTTTATACTATCCTCTGAGAAGATTGAAAAAAATAAAATAAAAAAATAATTTTAGTGGTATAAAGCATTGATGGGCGTGTACTCCACCACATAACATAGATATACTTGTGACATTTTAAGGGTACATTTATTTCATTTTGAAATAGTTCAGGGGTAATAGGCCCCTCGCAAAGTTTAAGTGTGTCGTTGAAAACCCGACTATAGGTCAGTAAAAAACCAATTTTCACCCATCATAGCAAGTCTCTGAGTCTTCGAAAATTCGGCAAAATTTCCCCTAAAACTAAGCATCATTTTTGTACCTGTCTCATATCATCCAAATTACAGCACTTAATAATCCCAAGAGTCACCGTCATTCATTTCACACGGAATAAGCAAGATGGTAGACTAGCAAAATATATATATAACTGTGTTAATACTTTTTTTTTTCCTGAAGACTAACACAGTCTATCGCATTACATAACTACAACCACCTATATGGTTCATGGATAAATACAACAAAGAGTTTTCAATAAGTGTCAAACTGAAACATAACAATAGAGAAAAAAGAAGTGGAACCAGCATTACTCATTGAAGGAAACCTGCGGCTCATCACTAAAGTACCCTGGCTCAAGTCTGCGGATCGGAATCAACACTTGCATCTGTAGACATAAAAGTAAGGAATGAGTTCCTTGACTCAAACAAGTGACAACTAATTCATAATGGAATAGGGGTTTCGGAAAACGCCATAATATGCAACTTCCAAGAATAGCCAGTCCAAAGACTGAAATCAGGTCAAAATAACTAAGATTTATAGGATATGTTTATGCAACTTCCAAGAATAGCCAATCAAGAATCTGTAATCTCAGATCTAGAAGGACCAACAGGAAAAAAAGATACTATCATGCAAAAACACTTTCATATAGGACCTTTATAAGTTACATAAATAAATCAGCTATCACATTATTCGAAGATAATTGTTTTACTCAAAAGTTACTTGAGATGACCGACTGAATAGAACCTGATAAGAAATGAACCTTGGGCCAATAAAAGCTAGCTCATGAAGTGAGTGCCTAAAATTATATAAAAAGACCAAATCACCCATCCATAACCAATGTGGGAATTCTGACACCCCCGGCACCCTAGGTCTGCCAACTGGAGTGTAGACAACATAATATAGGAGCTCAACATCGTGTAAACCAAGAACTGGAATGAGTCTCGCTCTTGATACCATGATAAACCAGAAAGATAGCTCGTGAGGGTTACCCAAAACCATATAGAGACTAAATCACCCATCCACAACTGATATGTGAATTACGACAGAATATCTAAAAAGCTTCAAGATTGAAATCAACAAATCATCGTAACCAGACCATATCATCCATTTTGATATGGAAGCTCTCTACTTGAAGAAGATGTACAGTACAATTTTCAAATTTTTCTTTCTTGTTGTTTCAAAAAAAAAAAAAAAATGACTGATGATATGAAAACATTTGCTGTACAAATTTTGAGGTGATACTAGTACCCCCATTTGAGAATTGTCTGTTCTAAATACATATTTACACAAGTTTATGTCACTAGGTCATACTTGAATAAAAAAAAAAAAAAAAATATCCCTTGGTTTAGCAGAAAAAGTACTGCATTTAGTGACATATAAAAGCTTACTTAAATGACATAAAACCCAACTCACTAGCTACTTTTTCATTTTGTCAGCCTAAATTATTTTCTTTTACTAATATTTACTTAAGATTAGGTCATTTATAATCTCTCTGTATAAACAGTATACTTCAATCATCATGTACACCTGGGCAGGTTGGAATGGGAAGGGGCAGAGGAGATTTCAACAAAGCTGTAAATGAGAAAACAAAATAGCAAAGAGAAACCAAAAGGAAGTCAATTCAGGCTAAAATCGTCCAGAATTTTTTGATCGAACTGAAAATCGTCCAGATTTAACGACAGTAGGAGACTTGATTCTACGAATTTAAGAGGACAAAAAGTCATGTATTCTTGCGCGTGCGCGCACACACATATACATAGAGAACAGTAATACTAGCCTAGAATAAAAATTGTATCTCAAATTTACTTACAAGTGAGCGTGGAGATTGAAGACGAGATTCGTTTTCTTCAGTCCCTGTTTGGGTTCTGAATGATGACCTTGAACTTGCTGTTTGCCATCTCTTCACACTGAATTTCCTCAATTTTTCTGACTGATTGAGAAACAGAGTCTCCACACAAGATCACCTCAATCTTTTGCAGGGAACAACTATCACCAAACTCAGAAGGAATCTCAATGAGCTGCTTGCATGTTTGCAACACTATATGCTCAAGAGATGGGAAGGCATCATCTGATATATTCCAATGCGTAATGTTCAGATTTCCCAATTTCAAGTATTTGAGTTTTGGAAATTCCTCATCACTCGCATTCCATTCTTCTCCCTCAAAAGCTTTTGAAAGCAGTTTCAAAATTTCAAGGTTTGGTAATGCTGCAATTGCAGAAATTTCAATCCATGGCAGCTGAAACTTTGATAAGGTCAATTTCTTAAGGTTTGAGGGGAAGTTAAATTCACAAGGCTGAAGCACTCCGCCTTGATAAATCACATTGAGCGATTCAAGCTGATTCAAGAAATCCAAAACTGGAAATCGATTGCAAGAGCTTCCCAGCTTCTCAGAATGATCCCAAGATTCCAAAAATATGCATTTTAGTTTTTGAAGGAAAGGAAAACTTCTCATTATGTTCCCTTTGTCATAAGAAAGAGATGGGGTGGATAAGGTCTGCAAACAATCCAATTGTGACAAGTTGGAATCTGAGAAGGTACAGTTATCTATATGAGCATGCCTCAGCCTCTTCATACTGAAAAATGTATCTGGTAATGCTACCTCACCTTTTGTTCCTTTCACTAGGAAAGTTTCTAAGTTCCAGAGCTTGGAAATCCAAGAGGGCATGACCGTGATGTCACCTTGAAGTGACAAAAATCTCAAATGCACAAGCCATTTTATTTGGGTTGGAAAGATATTGCCAATGTTGATGCACCCCAAGTCCAACACTCTAACAAGATCATCGACGCGCGGAAATAGACCTTCGGGAAGAGGACTTGGCCAGGAGCGGTGCCAACCGGGTTCAGAAGAATATATCATTGTGCGGGTAAGGGATATATTCAGAAATAAATCTTTACGCCATGATTCGTTATCCAGAAATAAATCTTTACGCCACGATTCGTTACCCAGAAAGAAAAATTCAAACCGCGATGCCACTGGCAAGAACTTTTCGGCTTTAGATTTGTCTCGACAGAAATGATATAGATAATCATGAATGCGACATGATTTCAGCCCGCCCTTTGAACTTCTTCTGGCCTCCATTACAAGGCTCCTCCCAATAAGATCATTCAGGTAATCTTCTGCTACATCCTCTGGTTTCTTCACCTCATCTCTCCGTAAAAATCCTTCACTAACCCATAACCATGTTAGTTTTGAAACTGAAATTTCTGTACTCATTGGTAATGCCGCAAAATATAGAAAACATTGTCTTAGATAACCAGGCATATTTTTGTAGCTCAATTCTATTATTTCATTGCAGTCTCCTACATCACGATTAGTTTCTGAACTAAATACCTCTTCAGTTATGGTTAGCCAATTGTTGTTGTCCTCTAAATTGACAAGAAACCCAGCTACCAAAACAATGGCCAGAGGTAGCCCTTGACATTTTATGGCAATTTCCTTCCCAACTTCAGCAGGACAGTTCTCATTTGGAATTGGGGGTTTGCGAAATTCTTTTTGCGTACAGAAGCGAAGGTGATTATACTTCACTTGTAATAGCTCCCAACTCTCTTCCGGAGTCAACAAGCGAACCAAAAGAGGTTCATCAAACAATGGATCCTCATATTTTCGGCCGCTGGTAACAAGAATTCTGCTTCCATTATGATTATCTGGAAAACACCTGTGCAACTCATGAAATATATAAGAATCCCACACTTCATCTAAAACGATGAGGTATCTTCTTCCATATAACTGTCTGCGTAAAATATCAAGATAATCTAGCTCCTTCTTGTAAATGTCATTGCTCAGATCAACGATAGAAATTAAAATATCTTGGGCCAATTCACTCACCGTATGTCTAGGAGAAACAGAACACCATGCTCGAATATCAAAGTGATCTGAAGTTCTTCTGTCATTGTAAATTCTTTTGGCGAGTGTTGTCTTACCAATCCCTGGCATGCCAATGACAGGAATGGTATTAAACTCGGCCCCTCCACCAATTACCCGTGCCATTAATATTTCTATCTGGTCCTCCAAGCCTACAACTGCTTCATCAATGATTGGAGTGCTAGGTTTTGATGTTTGACAATCATTTGGGACATCCTTATTTTCCATGAAGACATGCACAAATTCAACAACGTCCTTGAAAAGCTTAATTTCTGCAATGACATAGTCTACATGATTGTTCCGTGTGGAATAACGATTAACCAATAAGCTATCAACAACATACTCAAATTTGATAAATAAGTTGGTCATATGATTGCAAACATCTAACACTTCCTTACGCTCTCCTTGTTGGTCAACATTATTTTCGAGAAAAGGTTTGAAGATTTTAATCTCAGCCAGTACAACTTCAATCTGATCTGGTAGAGCAATTGAATCAATACTAGGATCCAACAATCTCAGCAAATTCTGCGATACCAAATCTATACATCCCAAACTATCAATCTGGGAAAAGCGCAATCCAATTGGCCTTTTTACCTCGATAATATACTGCAAAATCTTTGATGCCGCGGGCTCCATCTTTTGCACCAAATGGGATATAGCAAGATCAAATTCTTTGCCCAAATCTTCATCCATTTCTCGGTTGTCCAATGAGTTAATGAACGACCAAAACTCATTGACAACAAGATCAAAGATTATCAAGCTTTCTTTTTGAACTTCATTGCATAAGATATATACTAGCAGTGACCTGAGCAAATTTTGGAGTTTTTGAATACGATCTTTGTAGACCAGAAGATAAGGCCGAGAATTGAGCTCTGTTATCGGCGCTTGTAGGATGAAATTAACAAAGTCCGCTGCAAAGTCATCCAATTCCCTACTGAAGCTTAGAAATGAGGGTAAGACTTTTAGGGCTTCAATATAAACACAAAGGATATCGGATTTAGCAGGGTTAATGCTCTGTAGTAGATCTACAAGGATTAAACTAATGCAATCATCATCTGAATCCTCTGCCAAACAAAGTGAAGAGATACAACTTGCTGTTTCTTTTATTGCACCTGCGACACAATTGCAGAAATTGTTGATGTCGTTGGACTCACGAATACAGTTCTTAAGTATGAAGGAAACAAAACGGTATAGATACTCTAGATTTCCTTTGACAAGTTCAAGTTTTTCCTTCACAGGAGCAACAAAATCTGCCCTGGACTTCAGCAAAAACTCTAGATTGAAAACGAGAGATTCGATGCACCCAGCCAGGACTCGAATCGTGTATCTAGGATATCTTAGCTTGGGCAGAAGTCTAAGGACTAAAACAATGTCTGGCTTGAGAAGCCAAATCTCTTTAAGTAGGTCAAAAGCAACACGTTCCAGTTCAGATGTTCCAATATCACAAGTCAAATGAAGGTCCCGTCTTGCCTTTGTGATCAAACTCTGGATACGATCCAAAAGATCTCTCAACTCATTATCCTCATCCACGCTGATCCATGAAGGGGCACTGCGAACAAGTAGAAACAGAAATATTAATTCCTTGTAAAGCGTCACTATATGATCATGATCATGATCATGATCATGAAGGGGCGACCTTTCGGTTATAACTTCGTTTTTAATAAATTCGATAAGATCGCCAATATTAGATTCCAAGTCCATGGCTTTGCAGATCAGAAATAAACAAACGGAAGGAAGTAGAAGGTCAAGAGTCAAGATTGATCAGCAATTTCTCTACCTTTTGCTCACATTTAACATTTCCATTAATGTAAATGTATGTGTTTAGTCCGCGAAAGTGACTGCTACAAAAATTAACAGAAAACATTATATTGACTTTTCTGATGTGGATGTGCTGATGCAAAAAAGTAGTCCATGTTAGTCAACAAAAGGTTATGTTGACTTTTCTGTTATATTGGTCAGAGTATTGTAATTTTTGTGTGACAAAATAAAATTATGAGCTGGATTAGAGACTGAGAGATTGCTTTGACTAAGCTGTATTCGAGATGATCACGAAATCATTTATTGTACAAGTTGATGATAAAAAACGTCAATATTTTTCTATTGAGGAATTTTTTACTTTTAATTATATTTATACTTAATTATACCAAATTTGAAGAATTCAGACATGGGAATTGACTTTTAAGAATAAAACATATCTGTCTTAGTCGCGGTTGTTTGTACATAATTTTATATTATAGTCTACTTATGTTAGTATTAGAATATAACACAACACTTCATTAAACAAACATTATCCACTTGCGTATCTTATGCGGAGTCCGAAACAAAAATAATAGTATTTTGGACTCAAAATACGTTTATACAGTTAAAAAAAAATTGCATTTCTAAATAAAACACAGTATTATACTGCGTTTTAGTTTAACGTAAAGTTAGCCGTTAATATAAAACGTAGTATAAGACTGCGTTTTAGGAAATAAACCGTTTTTAATAAGAAAAAGCAGTATAGTACTACGTTTTAGGAAAACGTAGTATTATACTGCGTTTTCCTATAAAAAAATATAAACTCGTCTTCTTCCCCACGACAGAACCACTGGTTCAAACTTAAAAAAAAAAAACTTTCTGCGGTCCCCCCCCCCCTCCGATTTTAAAAAAAATCCTTGGGTCCCACCCATCACACAAAAGAGTGTAGGTCCCGCATACAATCCAATAAGCGTTCGATTGTTGTGGATTCCTTTTTTCGGGCTCAAAATTTTAAATTTCCGACATTTCAAAAAATATAAATCGGGGTATTCCGATTTAGTTTATGTCAAAACTCGTAGACCATATGGATATTTGTTTTCTTGAATGTGTTTCCACGTTGATTTGTGTTGTATGTTATTTTTACCCGGATTAAATTATTAGTGTTTTAAAAAAATAGTTAAAAGTTGAGAAATAATTTTTATTGTTAATAAAATTGTTCATAAGTATCTTTTACTGTTTTATATGTAATTTCGTGAATGTTATGTTTATATGTTTGTTGTTTTTATTTAGTTTAGATTATTTATTTACTTAAAGAATAGTGGCCTTTTAGCGTAGTAAAATATAGAACCTTTTAGCGTAGTAAAATATATAGCTTTTTAGCGTAGTAAAATATAGAGCCTTTTCTATGCCTCTTTGTAATGGTGAGCCAATTGTTGTTGTCCTCTAAATTGACAAGAAACCCAGCTACCAAAACAATGGCCAGAGGTAGTCCTCGACAATTTCCGGCAATTTCCTTCCCAACTTCAGCAGGACAGTACGTTCTCATTTGGAATTGGGGGTTCGCGAAATTCTTCTTAAGTATAGAAACTAAAGTGTTAGGATTTTGCCTTGATTTTCTAATTTATTAGGACTCTCTTTCTTGAAGGAATGGAAAAAGACTCCTAAAAGGATTAAATCTCTTTAATATGTTTAATCCTTTTCTTGGAAGACAAATTTTACACATCTATAAATTAAGGATTTCTGCTTCTAACAAGAACACAAAAATATCAACAATGTAGTCATTAAAGAGTTTTGTTTAGGGGGAGATTTTTCTCTCGATAGTTATTCTTCTTTTATATTAGTTTTATCATATGTAGATCAATTGACCAAATTATTATAAACTATTATGCTTAGTTTAGTATATTTTTCCTTTGTCATCTTATTTATCGTCCACCAAACTTTGTATTGTTAGTTTCCGCATGCACCATATTATTTCGATCCTAACATAAGGTGATTAAACTTCACTTGTAATAGCTCCCAACTTTCATCCGGAGTCAACAAGCGAACCAAAAGAGGTTCATCAAACAATGGATCCTCATATTTTCGGCCGCTGGTAACAAGGATTCTGCTTCCATTATTATTATCTGGGAAACACCTGTGCAACTCATCAAATATATCAGAATCCCACACTTCATCTAAAACGATGAGATATATTCCTCTATGTAACTGTCTGCGTAAAATATAAGGATAATCTAGCTCCTTCCCTCCCTTTAACTTGTAAGTATAATTGCTCAAATCAATGATAGAAATAAAAATATCTAGGGCCAATTCACTCACCGTATGTCTAGAAGAAACAGAACACCATGCTCGAATATCAAAGTGATCTGAAGTTCTTCTGTCATTGTAAATTCTTTTGGCGAGTGTTGTCTTGCCAATTCCTGGCATGCCAATGACAGGAATGGTATTAAGCTCGGGCCCTCCACCAATTACCCGTGCCATTAATATTTCTATCTGGTCCTCCAAGCCTACAACTGCTTCATCAATGATTGGAGTGCTAGGTTTTGATGTTTGACGATCACTTGGGACATCCTTATTTTCCATGAAGATATGCACAAATTCAACAATGTCCTTGAAAAGCTTAATTTCTGCAATGACATTGTCTACATGATTTTTCCATCTGTAAGAAAGATCAACCAAGAAGTTTTCAACAAGCTCAAATTTGACAAATAAATTGGTCATATGATTGCAAACATCTAACACTTACTTACGTTCTCCTTGTTGGTCAACATTATTTTCGAGTTTGAAAATTTTAATCTCAGCCAGTACAAATTCAATCCAATATTCTGTCTGAGCAATTAAATAAATACTATGATTCAACAATCTCAGCAAATTCTGTGATACCAAATCTATACATCCCAAACTATCAATCTGGGAAAAGGGCAATGTTGGCTTTTGTTTCTCGATAGTACCCTTTAAGATCTTTGAGGCCATAGGCTCCATCTTTTGCACCAAATGGGATATAGCAAGATCAAATTCTTTGCCCAAATCTTCATTTATTTCTCGGTTGTCTAATGAGTTAATGAATGACCAAAACTCATTGACTACAAGATCAAATATTGTCAAGCTTTCATTATGGATACCACAGCATAAGATATATATCAGCAGTAACCTGAGCGAAATTTGGAGTTTTTGAACAACATCGTTGTAGACAGGTAGATAGGACCAGGAATTGAGCTTAGTCATTGGTGCTTCTAGGATGAAATGAACAAGACATCCAATTCCCTAGTGAACTCTATAGTTGTGTGTAAAAGTTTCAAGCCTGCAACATAAGAACGGATATCTGATTTAGCATGTTGTATGCTCTGTAGCAGATCTATCATCATAAAACTAATGCAATCAGCCATATCCTCATCCAATTCATCTGCCAGACAAAGTAAAGTGATATAATATGATACTTTTTCTACCACAACTGTAAAAAGATCACAGAAGAGATTATTGAACTCGTTAGACTGAAAATTAGAGTTGTTTAGCATGACGGGAAAACCTTTCAGAATTTTCAGATTTCCTTTGAAAATTTCAATTTTTTCCTTCACAGGAGCAACAAAATCTGCCTTGTAGTTTAGCAAAAACTCTAGATTGTCATCAGCAGATGGAACAAAACCAAATGCTCGGACGAGCTTGGGAAGCAGTCTTAGAAATAAAATCATGTCTGGCTTGAGAAGGTAAATCTCTTGAAGTGTGTCATGAGTAACACGATCCTGTTCAGAGCTTCCAATATCACAAAGCAAGTGACGGTCCTGACCTGCGTTTGTGATTAAAATCTGGATACGATTCAAAAAATCTCGTACATCACTATCCTCATCCACGTGGATCCATGTATGGGCACTGCGAACTAGTGGTAACAGATATGTCAATTCCTTCCTAAGGATGTGTGTAAAAACAGTCAAAACCCGGGTTTTATGACTTCGTTTTCAATAAATTTGATAAGACCGCGAAGATCTTGATACATATTGTCTAACTGGCTTTGCAGAATTTTTTTTTTTTTTTTTTTTTTTTTTGCAGATTAGAAATGCAGTAAGTAAATTGAAGAAAGTATGAAGGTCAAGGCTTAGAGAAGTTAAGGAGTGGGAAGGAAGGTTATCGGCAATGGGAGCTTGGAGAAGTAGTGGGGACGCAAACACAATGTGGTCGACGACAGCGGACTGTATAAGAAAGGCGGCGAGAGAGGTGTTAGGGATATCTACGGGCCACAATGGTGGCCACAAAGGAGATTGGTGGTGGAATGCAGTTGTCCAAGGTAAAGTGGAAGCAAAGAAGGCGGCTTACCTGCGGTTAGTAGGGAGCACTGACGAGGAGGAGAAGAGAGCGAACAGTCAAAGGTATAAGGTAGCTAGGAAGGAGGCGAAGATGGCAGTGACGGAGGCTAAGACGACAGCTTTTGCTCGTCTGTATGAGGAACTAAGGAACAAAGGTGGGGAGAAGAAGTTATTCCGACTCGCTAAGGCGAGAGAGAGGACAACTCGGGATCTGGACCAAGTGAGGTGCATAAAAGATGATGACGGCAAAGTTTTGATGGGAGATGACCAGATTAAGAGGAGGTGGCAGACCTACTTTCATAAACTTCTAAGTGAAGAAGGGGATCAGGATATTATACTTGGGGAATCGAGGAATGCCGACAGTCACCATGAAGTAAGTAATTGTAGGGACATTGAGATCGATGAAGTCATGGAGGCAATGCGTAAGATGAGAAGGGGCAGAGCTACCGGGCCAGACGAAATTCCGGTTGAACTGTGGAGGTGTGTGGGTAGAGCAGGCTTGGAATGGCTTACTGCATTGTTTAGTGTTATATTCAAGACTAATAGGATGCCTGAAGAGTGGAGGTGGAGTACAATGGTCCCGTTGTATAAGAACAAAGGTGATGTCCAGAGCTGTAACAACTATAGGGGCATCAAATTACTAAGTCATACCATGAAAGTTTGGGAGAGAGTGGTAGAAATGAGAGTGCGAAGGACGGTGTCTATTTCAGACAACCAGTTCGGGTTCATGCCGGGGCGATCCACAGAAGCTATCCACCTTATTAGGAGGATGGTGGAACAGTACAGGGATAGGAAGAAGGATCTCCACATGGTGTTTATTGATCTGGAGAAAGCGTACGATAGGGTTCCTATGGAGGTCTTATGGAGATGCTTTGAGGATAAAGGGGTCCCGGTTGACTATATTAGGGTGATTAAAGACATGTATGCTGGAGCTAAGACTCGGGTTAGGACAGTAGGAGGCGACTCTGAACACTTTCCAGTTATTACGGGGTTGCACCAAGGGTCTGCGCTCAGCCCATTCCTATTTGCCCTGGTGATGGATGCACTGACTCATCATATTCAAGGGGAGGTGCCATGGTGCATGCTATTTGCTGATGACATTATTCTAATTGACGAGACACGAGGCGGCGTCAACGAGAGGCTAGAGATTTGGAGACATGCTCTTGAGTCTAAAGGTTTCAAGTTGAGCAGGACGAAGACGGAATACCTCGAGTGCAAATTTGGAGTTGAGCCGACGGAAGCGGGAGTTGAAGTGAGGCTTGACTCTCAAGTCATTCCCAAGAGGGGTAGTTTCAAGTACCTTGGATCGGTTATTCAGGGGATCGGGGAGATTGACGAGGATGTCACACACCGTATAGGGGTGGGGTGGATGAAGTGGAGGTTAGCGTCGGGAGTCTTGTGTGACAAGAAAGTGTCACCGTTACTAAAAGGTAAGTTTTATAGAGCAGTGGTTCGGCCTGCCATGTTATATGGAACTGAATGTTGGCCGGTAAAGAACTCACACATCCAGAAGATGAAAGTAGCAGAGATGAGGATGTTGAGGTGGATGTGCGGGCATACAAGGATGGATAAGATTAGGAATGAAGATATTCGAGAGAAGGTGGGCGTGGCCCCCATGGAGGACAAGATGCGGGAAGTAAGACTCAGATGGTTCGGGCACATTCAGAGGAGGAGCACTGATGCACCGGTGAGGAGGTGTGAGCGACTGGCTGTAGTGGGCACGCGGAGAGGTAGAGGGCGACCTAAGAAGTATTGGGGAGAGGTGATCAGACAGGACATGGCGCGACTTAGGATTACTGAGGACATGGCCCTTGACAGGGAATTGTGGAGGTCGAGCATTAAGGTTGTAGGTTAGGGGAAACTTGTGAATATTTCTACAGCACAATAGATTGAGACTAGCCAGTTAGGAGTTAGACTAAGAATGTCATTGGTCGTCTATTGATGCAGGGCTTTACCTGTTAATTGTACTATACCAACCATCTATTTCGTATTTGTATTCTGTATTTCATATCTCTTATATTGCTGGTATTTTATTATGCATTTTTATGGTACTAATATATCGGCTCCTGTTGCTTTTTTGAGCCGAGGGTCTCCTGGAAACAGCCTCTCTACCCTTCGGGGTAGGGGTAAGGTCTGCGTACATATTACCCTCCCCAGACCCCACTTGTGGGATTATACTGGGTCGTTGTTGTTGTTGTTGTTGTTGTTGTTGTTTGAATGAGTACTCCAAAAGCCCGAATTGTCAACCATTTCTCTAGTGTTAAAAAAAAACTCCTAGGACCAAGTATGAAGCGCATATAAAATTGCCCACTCGCCCTTATTTTATTGATTTTGAAATTGAAGACATAGTCTCCTGGGAAAAGTCAGTCCAGTAGGTAGGGATTCTCTTAAACAAGAACAATAATCATATACAGACTACAGTGAAATACAGCTGAACAAGTTGGCATCATCTGTTAATTTTTCAAAATTTAAGTTGGTAGAATAAAAATGGCTTTCTAAGGTGCTCTAACTTATGCCACCACACAAATTGCATTATGTTACTACTACTATTTGGAGCATTAGACTTGAAAAGAATCAATAATCTCGCCTTAGGTGCTGCTGTTACCACTGTTGTATTACTGCTTCTTCGTTCTCGATACTTTAATGGCTCAAGCTCAATTGAACTCACAAATGGAGTTCTGCATTCCAAGAAAGCATTGAAAAATCACACCTGAGTTTTGCCACTACAATTATTTCTGGCCAGTGAAAGAGGAGCTTCTCTTATTTTTTGTTTTTCCAGTTTCTTTTTAAGCAAAAATTATATACTGATAAACTCTGAATTTTAAATCAAATACTTATTTTGGTTGATGTTTAAATAAGTGTTTATTTCCTATTTAAGACTTAAGGTTTAGAGAAGTGGTTTAGGCCTCATTTGTTTGCACTACTTAATGGAGGTCTGCATCTTAATCATTCAGATCTCAGACATTAAGTGCGTTTGTTTTTAAAGTCTGAATCTTAATTATTCAGATCTTAATCATTAAGTGTGTTTGTTTTTTTACTTCACAACCACTTAGTGGGTCTGAACAGGTCTGTATGATTAAGATCTATAACAAAGACTTAATTTCATTAAGATGTTATCACATATTCATCATTAACTTCCGCCACCGCCTACCATTATTAACTACCACCATGACGCCGCCGCCACCACCACCACCACCATCATCCTCAATCATAGCCTCCATTATCGACCATCACCACCTACTATCCCCACCACTCTGACCACCATCATTCTCACCCACAATCAATACTCATCCACCTCAACTACCACAAACTGACCACCCCATCACCATCAACAACCACAACCGGCACTGCTAATCATTATAACCTACCACCACCCACCCACCACCTCCCTCAATCACAGCTACTACTACCACCCGACATTATTAACTATCACCACCCACCATCACCATCCTCAATCATAATCGCTGCCACTACCAATCACTACTAGCTACTAGCATGAACCACCATCATCAACCAAAACTACCACCAACCACCGCATCTAGTCGGCATTCACCCATTAGCCATCACCACCAACAACTATCATATTTTTAAAAACTATATATTTTATTGATAAAATATTATATTAGTTAGTATTTCATTTGAATTTTATGCTTATTAATTTTCAAATAAAGATAAATTTTATTCATTCAGATGTTAAAAATCAAACAGTCTTAATTATTTCCATTCAGATCTTAATACACATCTTAATATATTCAGATGTGTATTCAGATTCAGATGTCTTAATATTAATACACATCTTGAATTTCAGATATGTATTCAGATTCAGACGTCTTAATCTTAAAAAAAAAAACAAATGAGGCATTAGATATTTTCACTTATTTTAAATCAAACAAATACATCTCTATACTATAGATATCTCTCACAAATATAATGATAATAATGTTATCTCCATTTTTCTAATAAAAAATATTTAAAAACAGAAAAATAAATAATCAAACAAAATAAACTCTGGAATTCATATATAATAAAATATTACAATAGCTTCCATGTTTTAAAAAAAAATATTACTGTTAATATGTGGTTATTTCCTATTTAAGAAGTTTGAAAGATATATGTTTCAGAAAATATTTATCCTTTTTAAATTTCACAAAATTAATTGTGTAACAACTTGTTAATTGAAATTTTAATTTTACTTTAATATACTTAGTTACAATATCAAAGCTAATACTTCTGTGACATCTCATATTATAGAGGGTGTAAGAGTTTGATTGTAAAATGCAAGTGGTGTATTTGCAATTGAATCATATTATAAGAGTGTTTAGCATATTTTACTTTAAGAAAATAATATTAACAAAAATCACACATTTGATTTAATCAAAGATCAGAAAAAGCTGAGTGGAATAATATTAGGATCAAAACAAGAAACACATATTAACTCAACGACTAAAATAAGAATTTTCTCATTTTATATTATATATTATACTTTAATAGAAAAATTAACCTAAATAGCTGCTCAATCAATAATCATGTCTCAGTCTTAGGACTTCTTTGTGCATTAGAAGATTCAATTGAATCTGTAACAGAGGCACCTAATTTGGATTTCATTATTAAAAAGAAAGATTCTTAACTAAGTGTATCTAAACCAAAGCCAAGAAATCATCATCATCCTTGATAGGCTTTAAACAGTAGAAGGAAATTTTTTTAGCTTCAGTGGAAAATATAAAAATCACCAGCCTTGTTCGTTCCATGAGTTTACCTACTACATTATCTCATCCTCTTATTGCAAGTGCAGAAGAGCATTTGCAAAGGTTGGAGTCGACTGAAGGTACCTCCCACATCTTCTCCCACCAATATGCCAGAGATTGGATGGTCTTAGAAGATCGTATGAGCGAGTAGACGACGTGCTCCAGTTGCCATTCAGCCAATAAGTTCTCTGCCATGAAAAGCATACCATGTGAGTGGAACAAATCTCTAACAGGTCTCTCAACTTTCTGCTATTTCGTTACAGTTCTTATCTATTTGAGTTTTAATAGTCTATTGAGGCTAACATTTAATGTAAATGGCTATTATTAGTTGCCAGTACCAGCAGGATCAATAATTGTGTACTAAACAGAGAGGCAAGCGCATTAAAATTCAAAGGACAAAACCATATGTTTAACTCAAATGAATATTCTACTTACTTCTTTTAGATATGCCATAAACCAATTAAGTTTAACAGGGTTAAACAGTGTAGAACTAGCAGATTGTCTGAACAGATGCCTGTCAAATCCTTCTTGCATTCAAGGTGTCTTTCCAGATCATAGCTTTCGTTACTCTTAAGCCGTTAATTTAGAAAATAATCTGATGAATATTTTCCAGAAAGAACTGTAAAACAACCAATTGCTGACTGGCCTTATTAGCCTCAGTATTAGGCTCGGGTAGATTCTATTCTGTATTGTCACGACTCAACAGCGGTTGTGCGCATAAGAGGGCTTCACCCATCATAGCAAGCGTTCGAATCTTTAAAAATTTCGACAAAATCTTCCCTGTAACTGAGACAAATTCCATCTTTGTACCTGTCTCATATCATCCAAACTACATCACTCAACAGTCCCAAGATTCACATCATTCATTTCACGCGTAATAAGCAAGATGCTAGACTAGCAAAATATATATAACAGTGTCTCTTTTTTTCCCTTTTATTGTTTTAACACAGTCTACCGCATTACAAAGTTACAACCACCCAAAAGGTCCGCGGATCAATACAACTAAGAGTTTTCAATAACTGTGTAACTGAAACATAACAACAGAAAAAGAGGAAGTGGAACCAGCATCACCCATGGAAGGAAACGTACGGCTCAGCACTGAAGTACACTGGCTCTAGCTCAAGTCTCGGTATAGGAATGAACACTTGTATCTGTAGACATAAAAGTAAGGAATGAGTTCACTGACTCAACAAGTGATAACTAATTCATAACGGGGTAAGAGTTTCAGAAAACACTATAATATGCAATATAAGTAACACAATATTCTTTAATGAACACATTGCAGTGGCGAACTTTCAGTTTGCTAATTGTGTCTGATATCTCTGTTCAAGATACTACTTGTAACAATTGAAACCCCTCCCCCCTCCCCCCCCTCCCCCCAAAACAAAAAACAAAAATATAAAATAAAGGACTATTTACAAAAGAAACCTTCAAACCAACATTCTAGAATTTAAAAGACAAATCTAGTCCACTTATAAAGATTAAGAAAAGAGAAAACGGCCAAAATTATTTTTGAATTCGGTCCCAAAAAAAGTCTGTACCGCTAGCCCATTGGAACACTTATGCCCCTCAAAACTAACGGACTCACATCAGCCGTTTCCTTCTCTTGCCCATATCTGTGAAAATTCATTCTAAGAAAGAATAAAGATTCTAATCAATCTCACCCTTTACATCTTCACACAGATTACTCTTCATCATCATATCCAAATCATCTTCTATCCTGTACTCGCAGCCAAGTTTGCCATCAGTTTCATTCATTTACTCCACTTTCAACTCAAACAGAAATTCTCTCAAACACCTACTGTGCAGCCACTTTTAAAGGCCACTCCTCCTATGATCACTCCGGGAAAACTTGGCTGCGAGTACAGAAAATCATTCATCAGAAATCCATAGTCATATTTGGGAATAAGCTCTTCAGTGCTCACAAAGATCACAAAATTCGCGTCTGAAAAGTTGACAACGACACACCAAATTTTAATCCAACTAAGTTAAAGCTACTGTACTAAAACTACTCCAAATGTTGATCAACTAATTTAATTTAAAAACGTGTTTATCAGAATAATATCCAGCCTTCAAATATTGAAACAAAACTTTAAGAGCCTGTTTATTGTATATATATACCTGATTGAGCTTGGAAATAGCTTTGGATATATCATCAGGAAAGGAGCCACAAGCCTGCGTTTGAATATCATCACTATTCAACTGCTCCAGCAAATCCTTAAACTGTAATCAGACAAAAACAGAAGGAACAAATAAGTTTTTGACATAATGTTAACAACTTTCAGTTAAGCATATTCACAAACAGTTTGAGAACTGTACCTTGGCCATACTAATAAACAGATGAAAGTTCGAAAATGAGTCGGCGAGTTCTGAAAATTACAGATGAATGATATAGGCCATTTTATAAAGACATCTTTACACAAATGGCCATCTGGTTTCACTGTCTGCTTTATTGGTTATATGTTAAAGCTCTGGACCATCTCTAAATAAGAGAAAATATAGGCCATTTTACAAAGACATCTTTTACACAAATAGCCATCTGAGTTCACTGTGTGCTTTATTGGTTATATATATATATATATATATTTGTTAAAGCACCTCGTGTAAATTTTATACCAGGTATAGTTAAAAAAAAAAAGGGGATTTGGCGTGGCATGTCAACTAACGTATTGTTTGGATGGTTGTTTCCGGTTGTATTGTTACCCCAGATACAATGTTTGTTTTGATTGTTAATATAAAGCTAATTGTATCGTATTGTTAAATCCATTGTTCCAGAACAGTGAAAACCCCCATTTTATGAAACAACCAAATCGGTCTGGTGGGATTGTTCTGTATTTTCCTTTCCAATTATGTCTACACTTATTATTCTATATTTCAATTTTACTCTTTACCCTATAATTTATATCATATTCACCAAACTAATAAGTACTTCGTCTCCATCTTCTTTCTGCCGTGCAACTAGTCAACAACGTACTTCCCTAGTCCTCGTCTCTTTCCAACAAAGTTTTTACAGATTAGTTTTCATCTCTTTTCTTAACTAATTCCATTGTTGCTAAGGGAATTTTCCTCTAAATAATAAGTGCCTAGAAAAAATTGGCTGAAAAAGGTATCATTTATATACACGGCAATAATATCTACAGCATTATCTTTGCTTACATCCCAAAAATCTGAAATAATTTATGTAGTGACATTTGGTTGAAATTTTGTTTTTCTAAATATCTATTCAATTTCTTCTGCTTAATCAAGATTCGTACCTTGTCTTCTCCATAACTTATTAATAACACTTTTTCTCAACAAGCATCGTATTTAAAATAATTGAGGGTGTTTTAGTAAACTTAGCAGTACAGTACAATACAATACAATCAAACCAAACAATAAAGATGTTATTTAACAATAGCAAACGATACATTCTATCCAAACGTTGTATCCATCAAAACGATACAATACAATACATTATAAAACGATGAGAAACAATGATCCAAACACAGTGTCAATTAGCGTAAAAAAGCCAACGTTTTAGGATTTGGCATATGATAGCCTAAAGTTAATTTCTCTCTTCTAATGGTTCAACCACTATCCTAAAAATAAGCCCCATTAAGATTATTTTTCTTAAAAATAGCAAAAAATATTTAAAATCTTCTATCTCCTCTCATAGCAACCATCATCCTAGAAATTAGGTTTCATTATCTTTAGTAGTATCCGAAAAATTATTTTTCTAATTTTTTATCTGTATATCAAAATATATATAACACATTAATAATTATATTATTGTATATCATAGTGTATAACATAATAATAATAATGTGTATATCAAAAAATTATATTAAAATTTTATTTTCTTTCTTTGTATAATACGTTTCAGATTGAAAACTCAAGTTCAAGACGACTCCACATGTGTATTCCTTATTGTATCCCATGTATATCTCTATGTACATCAGTGATATCTTATATATATCGTGTGTATCTGTGTATATCCATGAATATTTGTGTTATCTATGCGATATACAAAGTGATATACACGGGTCCATAAACAAATTATGTTGTATACATGATATACAAAGTGATATACACAGACGTCCTTAAAATTTGTGTGTGATTACACTGATGTACACGATATACAACGTGATATACACATATCGCAGTTGAATTTTTAGGTCTGATTTTTTTACCTGAAACTAGTCTAAATCACTTCTAATCTTGCTCAAATTTTGTATATAGCTTCGTTTAGGTATTTTCAACTAATTTCAATCACACTCACTCGTTCAATCCAACCCAAAAAAGAAGAGAGAAGAAAAACAAAGTTGAAATGTATTTTCTCTCTCTCTTAGTTTTTGCTTCTAATTTTCCCTGATATGAGATTAACATTACCTTTTTATCTCACTGATTTTTTTGCATAATTTGCAAGAATTTTTTCTAAACTATGAGAGGGAAAGAGAAGAGAAAGAAGAAGAAATACAATGAGAGAAATGAGAGGGAAGCCAAACTAAGTGAGTAGTTTTTTTTAGAGAGAATATATAAGGAGAAAACTACCTTGTATAGCCCTGCAAAATTTTAATAGCCCAAGTTTTTCCCCTTGGACCCGAAATGTCCCTCCGGCCCAAACTTATTACATCTACTAGCTCATAATTCATAAAACACTCACGCCTTTTAACTCGCTCTGTTAACTCGGCTCTCTCAAAACACCTTTCTTCTCAAACACAGCTTCTGCATTTTACTCTTTGTTTCAATGTAGGTCAAAATTCATTTGGTTTTTCGATTTTTGTTCGTAGTCGACTCTAGGTTTTCCGATTTTTGTTCATAGTCGTCTCTATAATGGGGGAAAAGAAGTCTTTGAAGACAAAAAGGAAGATGAAGGCATCTCCAAATTCTCTGAAATTAGACGGTCAATTAGTGAAATATAACCCTAATTTCATTAGGAATGATGATGACGATTTTGGAGATTTACCAGAATTTGGGTGCGATTTGGGGCATGCAACCCATAAATCTGTTGAAGCAATGCAAAATACCCCTAGTGAAGGAAAGCAAAATACCCTTGTTGATAGAAGGACTCGTTCTCATAGCGGGACTCCCAGCGATAGAGTAACGAGGTCACACACTGCTTAGCATGTAGTTGTTGAAAAAGGCACAAGTTCAAAAAGAAAGATTAAAATAGTGGGAAAGGATATTGTGAAGGACAAGGGTAAAAGTTCTAAAAGGAAGACTAAAAGTGATGGGGATGATGTTCCATCAAAAAAGAGAAAAGTTCATGCTGATCAAAAATGTTCTAGCTCATCTGATTTGAAGGTATTTTCTAATGTATAACTTTGACTTGTATGCGGTTAGTTTATTTTAGTATGTAGAAATTTAACCAATATAGCAGTTATGTTCCAAATTTATATATAAAATGTATCATTCTTTTCATATTGTATATAATGTGTATCAAGTCAATAAGTAATGTGCAACTTTTGTATATAAAGTGTATCATCTATCACATATTGTATAAGTAATGTTTAAAGTGCGTAATTGTGATAGTTATGAAGCTTATATATATTTATATTTTTGTGTTGTTTGCAGCTTTGGGATTACTATGTTCCTTTAGGTGATCATTATAGTACCCGTATCAGTGTGGATATAAAATGTAGTGTAGTGAAATATTTGAAAGATAATTTGGATGATCAACAGATTGAGATGTTTAGAAGAACATGTTTTGGTTATTTTGTCGACTTGCCCGAATTTTTTATACAGAACCAACGTATCCATTCACTATTGCTTAGGGAAGTAGTGTCACCCAAAGATAATGAGTTATGGATTAAAGTGAATAGCACCAAGTTGCGCTTTGGACTTGCAGAGATTTGTATTATCACAGGTTTAAAGTGTAATGGTGATCCCAATAAGGATTATGAATCTGTCCAATCGAGTCGGTTGATGGAATTGTACTTTCCAAGCATGTCCAAAGTGTCTAAGAAATTGTTAACTAACTGTTTCTTAAAAAAGATGTGGAAATCTGATGAGGATGCATTAAAGATTGCAGTATTGTATTTCATTCACAGTTTCCTGTTTTCTATTACGAATGATGATTTGATTACAAAGAATGATTTTCTGTTGGTTGAATCTAGTGATTTTGAGACTTTCCCTTGGGGAAAAGTGGGTTTTAATGCTACATTGGAGTCAATGAAGGATAAGGTTCGTAGCAAAAGAGAGATGTATCGATATGGTGGTTTGCCTTTGGCATTCCAGTGTTGATTTTATGAATGTTGCCCCTATACTCGCAAAAACCTCGCTTGCCGGATTGGAGATCTTGTGCCACACATACTTAACTGGAAAGTAAATAAGAAGGTGACGTTTAAGAGGTTGAGGATTGAGTTTTTTCTTTTAAGTCAGGAGCAGGTAAAAAATATACATTTTTGATACATAAATTATACATTTCTGATACATGAATTATGCATTTCTGATACATTTATTATACATTTCTGATACATGAATTATGCATTCTGATACATTTTTGATACATTTTTGATACATTTTTGATACATTAATTATGCATTTCTGATACATAAGTTGTCTTTTAAAAAAAAAATCATGATTGCTAACTTTTATTTATTTATTTGCAGCTGGTGTTTGGTAACATTTTCCCAACAAATGATGAACAAACAAGGCTTCAATTGCATGACTTTGTCCCGGTTTGTGAAGATAAAAATGAGATTTATATTGAATCTGGAGTCGTGGCTGATGTCGCGCCCCTTTTTTCTTGCGAAATCGGGCTTGCGACATTTGGGAGGGCAACTCGTTCCCTTTTTGGGAATTAGGTTTTTGATTTGAAGAGTCGTCGCCTAATGATTAAGTGCATTGGGACACTAAGAAGGGTTTGAGTTCGAAAAATCAGAGTTTGGGTAAGGGCTAGAAATTAGCTCGAGGGGAAGGTGTTAGGCGCCCCTCAAGATCCACTAGTGTGGTTCCCGGTCATGTTATAATTGTGACTGCACATAATCAAGTAAGCAATTAAGGGCTCAAATAGAAGGGTCTTGCATATAATATTGCAAATAAGCTGAAATTTTGAGTAAAGAGGGCAGAAATTTATGAAAGATTTAAACAATTCTAAAGAAAGCAGATAAAAGCAAGTAAAAGGGAGGGGGTCCTAGGTTTATGATTAATACGGATCACGTCAATGCAATATCTAGTAATCACTCCTCAGAAGAGGGGCTACATGAGATATTAGCGCATCGGTCATCATCTCCATATCTACCCTTCCCAACCCGTTAAGGTATTAAAGCGCGGAATGGTATCGTTGCTTATTGCATGCTATTACCCGTCCCAATCCTATCAGTCTCGGAGGCATTGAGACTACTAATCCTAAAGGGAGGGAGTTGGGGCTTTTTCAGAGTTTTCAAAAGGATAAAAATATAGGCGACAAGCAATAACAAATAGCAGTTAAAGGGGGAACAAATAGCAATTAAGGCTCAAGTAGGCCTCCTCATTCAAAGCAGCAGATTATTTAGCATGACTTACAAGTACTGGTTTGGTCTGCATTAAATTAAGGCGTAGGATAGGCTGATTCATCACATATTTCTCAGATGAGGAGTCCGAATTAGCCTTGTCTAGATGTAGTTATCAAAGACTGACATAGTTAATTAATCACCTAATAGTTTGCCTAGGTGAGGCCTAAAGGCATGACATCTAATAGAGCTGTATTGATTTAAGGAAAATGTTGCTGACTTTATAAACAAAGATCTGCGGACTTTAAGACTGATTTTAGATTCAAAAACGAAACTGATTCAGTTAATTTGATCTTATAGGCATGATCTCTAAGTGTCATTGGTTTTAAACAGTTGCAAGAATCATATAGACATGATATCTAGAATGAATTGGTTATTATTAAGCCTAAGATCGTTTGCCTAATGGCGTGTATATGCAGAAGAACCTAACACATGATTTTATATGCAGAACATGGATATAATCTCTAAAATACATAAATGCAGAAGTGCAGAAATACTTATAGGCATGTTTTCTAAATGCAGAAATGCAGAAGTGCAGAAAGACTATAGGCATGCTTTCTAAATGCAAAAATGCAGAAGTGCAGAAAGGTTATAGGCATGTTTTCCAAATGCAGAAATGCAGAAGTGCGGAAATTGTAAAAAACCTATAGGCAAGTTTTCTACCCTTTGCATGCATTCATTCCCCTCCCTCTCCACTAACCATCCCCAATAGTTTTTACATATTATTACAGGCCCGAATGAATCAGAAAAGAAAGTAAAATTACATCAGAAGTTCCAACTACATCTAAACAGCCTAATTCAGACTCAAAGTCTAACAATATGAGATAAACTAACTTACAGGATCAGATTTCCAAAAGACTTTCTCATATTTGGGGTGTGTCAAAGTTCCCAAGAGTCTCAAAAGGACTCCGGGCAGTGCTTACACCCCAAAACATTGTAGAATTAAGAACATGGTGCAACGTGGAAATGCCATCCCTCAGATGTCCAAGTTCAGAGGGAACTCAAGGTCCCAAAGCAAGGCTCATAAGAGAGGGGCAGAACTTAAAATTCTAAAAATAAGTGTAAGTGCATAGGGGAAGGGAATCAGGGGAGCCATGGCAGGATGGGGGTCATACCCAGCAATTTGGAATGTTGGCACACCCCTGACCAACCTGCTAGCCATCATTGAGAGTTAGGATCCATTGTGGATCAGGTTATGGCCTGGGCAGTAATTAGGATACTGTCAGGCCAAGACCTTAACCCAGGCGCATAGAAGGGAACATGGGTAGGGATTTATAACAGAAACAAAAGTAGGGAGGGAAAATATTTAACACAAATTACTAAATATGAGCAGTAAAGTAAACAAACAGTTTGAAGCTGCAAAGTAAACACATAGGAGTGAGGCGGAAAATTATATAAAAGACATACCAGTTTCAAAGGAAAATAAGTAATATAAAGTAGCCTTGAGAGAGCCAAGTTGTAAACAGCAGTTCCAAAAGATCTCAAGCAAAGCACAATTTAAAACAGTATTGCAAAAAAGTGTTTTTGTTCGTGTGTATTGCAAGCCCAATGGTTTAAGTCAAGAAATAACATCATACGCACTGAGTGGGTGGCAATTGACGTGCTTTGGGATTCATGTGAAATAAAAAGATTTGGTAAATGTCAGTTTATGAGCAATGCAACATACAGAGGGTATTGGGTCTAAACGGAGAAGAGGTATTTTCTGTGATAAGGGTGACGGAGAAATTGGTTAGTCGATAAGCAAGCAATGTCTTTCAAGGTGAAATCGAAGTTATCGTGGAAAATGAAGGAGCAATCGATGTGAAGTCAAAGCCACAAACCAACCACTATGTTTAAACTCACAAGTTTTCTTTATCTAAAGCAGGGACGGAAGCTATGTTCATATCAAAGCTTGGAAGCTTGAAATTTTCAGGTGTAATGCCCAAATTCTACTTATGCAGAGGCTATTGAGAAGATCACATATTACCTCTAGGAGACACACTTCCTAAATTGAGAGTTCATCCATAGGAGACACACTTCCTAGTTTGAATCATTCAAGTTTCACCCATTGGACACCCACTTCCTAAGTTAATTTACACCTGTAGGAGACGCACTTCCTAAATTGATAGTTCATTCATATGAGACACATTTCCTAGTTTGAGTCATTGAAGTTACATTTGTAGGAGACGCATTTCCTAAATTGATAGTCCATTCATAGGAGACACACTTCCTAGTTTGAGTCATTGAAGTTTCACCCCTAGGAGACACACTTCCTAAGTTGATTTTCACCCATAGGAGACGCGCTTCCTAAATTGATATTTCATTCATATGAGACACACTTCCTAGTTTGAGTCATTGAATTTTTACCCTTAGGAGACACACTTCTTAGTATGGGTCTTTCAGGATACACCTGTAGGAGACGCACTTCCTAAATTGATAGTTCATTCATAGGAGACGCACTTCCTAGTTTGAGTCATTGAAGTTTCACCCCTAGGAGATGCACTTCTTAGTATGGGTCTTTTAGGATACACCTGTAGGAACACACTTCCTAAATTGAGAGTTCATTCATAGGAGACATACTTCCTAGTTTTAGTCACTGAAGTTTTCACCCCCAGGAGACACACTTCCTAGTCTTGGTCATTTAAATTCACCCCTAAGAGACGCACTTCCCAGTTTGATTCATTTAGGTTTTATTTTAGCAGACGCATTTGCTAGTCAAAGTTTCTTGGTTTTACTCGTAGGAGACGCACATCCTAGTCTAGTCTTTAGTTTACTCTCATCATTGCATCAATTGTATAAGTGGCTTACAATTTTGCTAACAACTCATAAATTTTCCTAGTGCAAGCTGTGAGCACGTGATTTTTGCCCTAAATATGATTATTCCCAAAATCCCAAACAAAATAATTTTTCTTTATTTTTTTTACAATGTTTGTGCATTTTGGTGTCATTTTCTGATAATTGTTGCATTCTATTTGCGCATGTTAATTCTTATAAAATAAAAAAAATATGCATTTTTGCATTTTAGGTTTTTGTTTTAGGTTTTTTAGTATCAATTAAGGCTTAATTTGTTTAGAACAAAACATGAAAATCACAAATTAGTGCATTTTTGCATTTTAATGATTTCTATTGGGAATTTGTCATGAAATAGTTTTAAACAATTTTATGAATTAATTAGTCTTTGTTTTGAAACAATCAGGATTTCATGTTAGTTTTACATTTTTATAAAAATTAGAAAATTATAAAAATTTTAAAAGTAAGAAAAGAAAATAAAAAGAAAATAAGAGTAGAAAATTTGGTCTTAATAGAAGACCCAAACTTGGGCCAAATCAATAGAAATTCCCAGGCCCAAACACGGTTATATCCCTGCAAACCAGTCTAGCCCAAATCCCCAACCCGGTCCGGTCCCTAGTAAGTCCAAACGACGTCGTTTCCCCAGCCTTCAATCACGACCGTTGGATCTCATAAATCCAACGGTCCGGATCTAACTAGGATGTTTGTATATAATTGTCCGAAAACTCCCCCTACCCCATTTGCCTCGTTTTCCTCACCCCACCTATCCTCTCAAACCCTAATCTGCGCCGCCCCTAAATCCCTTGCCGGCGGTGAACGCCACTTACCCCGTTCAAACCCAGATTAACACCATAGATCCCCCATGAATCCCTCTTTACACTCCCGTTATTAGTTTTTCTCGAATGTTGCCGAAGCTCGTCGAATCTTCGATTGAAGTTTCCGGTCAGATCGCAGGTTTATCCAAACCAGTCCAAAGTCACACCATATAATCCCCGGTCTTCCCTCAACACTAATCCATGATTATTTTCCTTTAAATCTCTGCGAAACGTCTCGAATCTCAGATCTAAGAATTTCTGGCCAAAACCCTAAACCAAAATCTTTATGATTTCGAACCGTAGTATCCTTAACCATGTGTTCTCTTGTAAGAACACTTGGTTAGAGATGTTGCGTGTCAAAAATATGAAAGGATTCGGACGTCAGTGACTGGCCAGGGTTCCTCGTGCTTCTGTGAGTTTTCCTGTTTCTTTTTACTCGTATGGTTGAAGTTTTAGTTACAATCTTGGTTTCATTAAGTGTTCTGTTAATTTTACGGTTTATTTTTGTGTATTAGTATAGTTCTGTCAATTGCTGTTAGTTCTGAGTTTGATATTTGAATGGTCGATTGTGAGTTTATTGGTTAAGAATTAGTTTAATTTCATTTAATGTTGATCATGTAGCTTAAGCTTTGCTTTGATCGATCCTGGTTTCTGGTTTTTTCTTAGTTTGATTGAGTTGGTGTAATTGAACAATTGGGATTGGTTAGTTTGATTAGTTAATTTCTGAGTTCTAATTAATCAGTCTTAGATAGTTTTGGATTAATTTAGGGGACTGGTTATAGCTGTTGAGGATGAGGGTATAATCAGTAACTTTGAGAAGCCTTCAGGGGTAGTTTGGGCATGGAAAGGGGTAATTCTGATAGGAATAGTAATTTCAAAGTATATGGAAGGGCAGTATAGGTATTGTATGGGTAGAAGAATACCCTAGGGCCTTCTAGAATAGGATTTTAGTGCATATTTTAGCACAATAGGGGTGCTTACTTGTTTAGCAAGTCAAGAATAGAGGGACTGAACTGAAATAAGGGAGGGACTAAAAAAGAAGGCCTAAAATATGATCTACTCTCTCTTGTTGCCTATACAAGGGCATGAAATGCCTTAGGGAAGGGGTCTTCTTCTTCCTTCAGCTCTGAGCTCAAAAATTCCTACCAAAAGCTCTCCTCCATGCTTTCAATTCCAGCTAGTATTTCCATTCCAGTATTCGAAAATAAAAACATCAAAAAATGAAGAAATCAAAAACAATTTTACAGTTTCATTGCTAGTTTTGGATTTCAGCTGGGTTTTAAGTCTATCAGGATTGCAGAGGTATTTAGGTTCAGCTGTGAGGGCTAGGAGTGCATTTCAAGTGTGTGTTGAATTGATCTGTGGAGTCTGCTTGTATTTCTGGTTTTCAAAAGCAGTTCCTGGCATGTTCTGTGGTGTATATTGTTGAGTTTGTTGTTGTTGCTGTTCAAAGTAGCTAACTCCTTTCCTTCTCATATTTTCCTTTATCCAGGTACACAATTGTACCCCTGATGAATGTGAGCTCAAATAGGCAGAAGTGAATTATGTGAAGAATGAATTTACATGCAGAATTGAGTTCTGATTTAGCTAATTTCCATATCTACGTATTCAGTGTTCAATTCATGGATATTGTTTTAAAGTTTTGCTTGCTTTAGTGCCAAATGGACTGTATGAACTGTTATATTTTAGAGTCATGTGAGTACTATAAAGTAAACACCAGTGTTAGTTGATTACATGATAGATTGATAGTAATGTCGGCGTGAATTAATTCAGTAATAGCTAGTCTGCTTTATGTTATTGAGATTGTGTTTACAGCTTGGTTTTCACCTTGATGATGTCTAAGGACTCACCAGAATGTCAATGGATGAATTAGCCTGTATATAAAACTGGAATTCAATTGACTAGTTTCCTTCTAATTCAAGTAGATGTGTATTATTTCCCCTATGCTAATTATTGAATACTTGAAATAGCTTAGAGGTAATTTCAAGGGGTGTCAGGGTAAGCTGGAATCAAAGCCTCGCTGGGCTCAACGATAAGCCATCTCAGGCTGTCACGCGAGCAGCCTTCATGAGTTTGGGCTTCTTAAGGGATTTGATCCCAGGTGATTAGGTCTGTCGCCTGGGCTTCCCTTTCGTTTGCCATGACCAAATTTTGGGCCGTTTCTGAGGCCCATCAGTGGTCCAGCCCATTGTTGAGGTTGGACTACTGAACTTTATTTAGTTTACATATAATTAAGTTCCCTTTCTTCTTTTAGGGATATTTGATCACTAGAAAATTGTAGTTACTCTCAAATGGGTCTTTTTAAATGTTAGAAATGAACTTCGCCCAACAAAAATCATGTATGTTGGGCTGTCGATATTTGGTTACTAAAATGTTTAGAATTTGGGATGGCCATTTAGCGAACTCCACGGTCTTCCCCAAAATAATATTACGTTAGAATCTTTAGGCGCGATTTTAATTAAAGTACCTTCTTAAACTCGGGTGCGCATTGATGCGACCCAAATCCAAATCTCGACGAAGTCGAAATGTGTTGACAACCACGGGTGCATTGATTGCGACGTGGTTCGAAACGCATTTTCACGACGTTGCAATTCTTTTAAAATAAATAATGATAAAAAATGGTTTACGAATAAAAGGCACATAAGCTAGCATGTATTAAAATCAGATAAAATCAAATACAATAGTTAAGCGACCGTGCTAGAACCACGGAACCCGGGAATGCCTAACACCTTCTCCCGGATTAACAGAATTCCTTACTCGGATTTCTGGTGCGCAAACTGTTAACAAAGTCATAAATTTCCTCAGTTCGGGATTCAATCGGTGACTTGGGACACCATTATTCTCTCAAGTGGCGACTCTGAATAATTAATAATTAAATCCCGTTCCGATTGTCCTTTAATTGAAAAAACTCATTTACGCCCTTTGCGGGTGTAAGTGAAAAAAGGAGGTGTGACACAAACTGGGGCAGAAAATTTTGTTTGTTTTGATTGCAGGGACCCACATGGAAAAATAAGAGATCATAGAAAAGTTTCGGCAATCATGCGCCCACCTAGAGAACAAGGGAAGACAGTTCAAGTTTCAAGGGAAAGCAATGTTCAAAGGAAGACAGTTCAAGTTTCAAGGGAAGACAGTTCAAGTTTCAAAGGAAGATAACATAGATTTCAAGGGGAAGCAACAAGGTTCAAAGAAAGACAATTTGAATATTGGCAATCAGGTGCCTACCTGGAGATAAAGGAATTCACTTCAAAATACAATGCAAGTCAGCAACAAAAGAAGCTCGTGGCAAGAATGCGAGTCAATAGTCCGAGATGATCAACGGAAGTTAGTCACAACCCAGAATTTAAAAAAAAGGCAAGAAGTGAATCCAGATGCAGAAGTAGAGAAGAGATGTGAGCTGCTCAAGACATGGCCGAGGTCACAGGAACTGCATACCTGGTTTTGATCCGAAAAGCTGAAGAAGGATGGACTAACACCTGCAACTAGCAAGTGTCAAGGTTCAAATCTAAAGTTTGTATGAAGAACCACTCAAGACTTAAGATCAAGTTTCAGAAGACTTATAGATAGGAATCTTGTAACTCATAGTTGACAGGCTTAGCTAGTTTTTTTCATGTTTTGATTTTTGATGTAATAACAGGACCGCGACCCGAAACCTCGGCGGAACGACACCTCGACCGGCTCTCCACCTCAGCATACTCCATCATCTCACTCACTTCTGAACTACACTGATCTGATTACTTTATAGCCAAGGATATGTAGGCAACCTCTGAAGCAAGGTTCGATCAAATCTTTCAAAAATGCTTCCCATAGAGTATTCAAACGGGCAAAAATCGCTCGTATCCGCTCACTTTATTTTTGCCCGAAAACACTTCGTGTTTCCGAGCAAAGAGGGGCAGCTGCGAGCACGTGATTTTTGCCCTATGTGAAATACTCCTACAATTTAGAGAAATAAAGTTCGCCCAATTTGTGCAATTTTATTGTGCTTTTGTAGAATTTTAATAATTATTTGCATTTTTGTGCATATTTAATTTTCATTAAAAATAAAAAATACCATGCATTACATTTAGATTTGGTGTTCATATTTTAGGATTAGATAATTAATTAATTGCTTTATTAAAAATGAAAAATCGCAAAAATGGCTCATTTTTACACTCTTAGCTTTTAATTTTGGATTATTAAGTTTTCTCTTTAACTTTTAGGATCAACTAATTTTTATAAACATTATAGTTATATAATTAGTTTAATTTTACAATTTGAATTAATTTAGGTTTTAATTAATTAAAGAAAGAAAACAAAACAAAACAAATGGAAATTGAAAAAAGGCTGGTTGTTTAAATTCGATTGGGCCAAACACTTTAAAAGCCCAAAGTTTTCTCTTTACCCAGCCAAACCGGGTCGGTCCGACCCGACCCAACACCCAAACCCCTATTCTTCTTAATTAACCTAATAATAATATAACAAGACCTATAGGACACCTAGAGGGGATGAGCCGCAACAGTGCAAAAGAGGAGACCCCTCTCTAATTTCATCTCCCTGGTGACCCCCCCCCTCCCCCGCGTCATCTTCTCCAAAGGACCCTCCCCATCGATCTTCTTCAACAACCAAACCAAAAATCCCTCACCCAAACCCGCTGTTCACCCCTGAAACCAACGACTCCCCACCCCCCGACCTTCATCTTCTCCAGACCTAGACTAAGACCTCACAAGCTTCAGCCATTTTTGAATCTTCAGCAACCCAAACTCGCCGGAAATCAACCTCTCACCAGCCGCTAACCTTGCCTGAACTGAAACAAAAACGGAAAAGTTGAACCGGAGGAAACAGTAGCGAAACCAAGAGAGGAACATAGGAGAAAACAGTAGCGAAATTGAACCCACTAATTTTCAGTTTTTTATTCCCTTAATTTGGAGTTTAATTCCTTCGGATTTTCAGCTTGGATTTATTCTCTATTAGTGTTGGTCAGTGGAGTGTTCGGAAGCGCGGTTATCGTCGAGTTTGTTATCGAGGTTCTCCGGTCAAAATCGCGCCTGATCTGAGTCGATTTGGTCGTCGATTTGTCGAGGTTGTCCGCTCGAGGTCGTAGTCGGTGAGTCAAGGTTAACTAAGGTTTGTTTTCTTTTAGTTGTCAAATTTGGATCTTCATTTTGCACTTCAACTTGTACTAATTTATGTCACGCTAGAGTAAATGTGGATGTATTGATATGGTCTTGTATATTCAATTAGCTCATTGGTTTTGGAAACTGTGGATTCAAATTTTGTGTATTCTGCCTATTTCCTTGTTAATTTATTCTTAAACAACAATAAAGTGTAGAAGCAGAAACTTGGAGAGGGGCTTTTCTATTTTAAATCTCAATTGAAGGCATCTTTGTTGGATGAATTTTGGAAATATGTTTCGTTCAGCTGGTTCTCTTCCGCATGAAGGTTGTACTGTGAATTTCCATTTTGCTATATGTTCCTTATATTGACGGCTCTTATCCTATTTTGATCTACCATTTTCATTTTCGATTATTTAGCTTTATTTTGGTTGTTTGTTGGGCCCATGTGTTTTAAGTCCCATAGTAATCCGGTTCAATGTGAAGGATTGAACCCACTATTATCAAATTAAATTGCATGCTTTAGATATCAGGCTCGGCCTAATAAGAATAAAAATAAACATGGGCATGACTATTAGAAATCGAGGCGTGCCATTTAGTTGAATTTTCCATGGCCCTCGCAAAGTTGACAGCGCGTAGTTGCTTCAGGCGCGTTATTTGTAAAAATTACTTTCCTAAACTCGAGTGTGCATTTATGTGACCCAAATCCAAATCTCAACAACGTTAGATAAAATGTGTCGTGGACCGCGAGTGCATTTATGTGACGTGGTTCAAGACGTGTTTTAGATGACGTTGAATCCTTCCTAAAAATAATTAAATAAAAGCGGCTATAAAGTTAAAATTGCACCATAGGTTAGAACATGTTTAGAATCAGATAATTAGGCCATTTATGACAGTTGAGCGACCGTGCTAGAATCATAGAACTCGGGAATGCCTAATACCTTCTCCCGGGTTAACAGAATTCCTTACCTGGATTTCTGGTTCACGGACTGTAATACAAAGTCAACCCTTTCCTTGATACGGGATCTGAATCTCTTAATAAAATAATCCCGTTTCGATTGTCATTTAATTGGAAAAACTCCCTTTATTACACCCTTTACGGGGTGTAGGAAAAAAGGAGGTGTGACAACCTATAGGCCATGGGTTCGCCTTGAAAGCAGTCTTTAATGCTTGCATTAGGGTAGGTTGTCAATATACGCTCTTTGGTATGTGACCCTTCCCTGGACCCTGCGTGAACGCGGGTTGCCCTTTATGGATAACAAAGTAGAAAATAGTAAGGATTTTTTTTGGAGGGCAGGGCGGGTTTATGCAGGTCGAAGTGTGGCGAGTTAAAATCACATAAAAATGCTACGGTGGGGCGAGACGGGACGGTTTGAAATTTTTACAGGTTAAGTCTAGCCCCGCACTCTCCCATCGCTCCCGACTGCCATCCCTACACGAGGTTAAAATTGTTGAAATTATGGATCTCTTAAATGTTGAAACACACTTCGACCACTTCGACCACTTCGCCCCTGCGTGAACGCGGGTTGCCCTTTATGGATAGCAAAGTAGAAAATAGGAAGAATTTTTTTTGGAGGGCAGGGCGGGTTTATGCAGGTCGAAGTGTGGCGGGTTAAAATCACATAAAAATGCTATGGTGGGGCGAGACGGGACGAGTTGAAATTTTTACAGGTTAAGTCTAGCCCCGCACTCTCCCACCGCTCCCGACTGCCATACCTACACAAGAGGTTAAAATTGTTGAAATTATGGATCTCTTAAATCTTGAAACACATCTGCACAAGACTTGAAAACTCGTTTATTTGTTTCTGAAGTTAAGTTTATTATTACATGTCGTTAACAGTGGGAAGAGCTTTTTCTTCAATGGAATACACTAAAATTAACTTGTGAAGCAAAATTGGTGAAGAATTTTTGATATTCTTTAGTTTGTTACATGGAGGATGAAGTTTTTGAAGTGTACCTAATTCAAAATATGACAAGTCATCGAGTACAATTATAACGGTAATATTTTTATTCATATGTTGTGTTTAAGTGGTTTGTAAATATATACTGAATATTGTACCCGTTCCTTGGTTTGGTTATTAATGTTTTTTATTATGAAAATTAGATATCTTTATCAGTGAGTCATTTCTGGTCTTTGTAATTTGGGATTGTGTCCATGTAATAGTACTTAGACAATTTACGGCATAGAGGTTCGAATTTGATCTGTTGATCAGTTTCTTCAATTTGAAAGTGCGACAATTGTTTTTTATATATAATTACTGTGATAGATTAGTGGATGGATACAATGTGCTTCTAGTACCACTCCCTTGTGTTATCCTTCTTTTCTATGCGTTTTATTTTGCATTTTGATATTGTGTAAAGGCATCTGCTATAATTTTTCCTATTTATGCATTTCAGTTATTTACAACTTATAAAATTGTAAATGATATGTGATAGACTTTTGATATGTAAACTTTTGAGATTTTAGTTGACTGTTTTGTTGCTAATACTGAATAGTTCATGATTTGAACCAACCGTTGTATTTAACAAATAATAGCAACAAATATGTTTAAATAAGATATGTATTCTATGAGAAAATCTTATTATTAGGCTATTCTTATATGAACCGCAAATATGGTATCATTATTTACTTTACCAATGCAACCCCTCAGTCGTAGCAAAAAAGCGGTTTGTTGGTTATTATTGTATGTTCTTGATGGTCTTCTCTTCTAATTGTAGTGATATTGAATTTATAGTAGCCTATGTTCTTTGCACTAACTTAATCAAGAAATGTTCTACTTGTAGGCCATAAAGAGAAGTCCACTTTAACAATATGGACCTTAAACCGTTCAAATTAGACATTGATTAGCTTATAAATTAGTTTGCCAAGGTACTAATATGCCTGTTTTCCCCCTTCAATCTAAGCATAGTTTCGATCTATTCATTTATCTTGCAACAACAATTACGCCTCAGTCCCAAGCAAGCTGGGGTCGGCTATATGAATCCTCATTCCTTTCATTTAGCTCAACTCGTCATCATCATTACCAAAATAAAATGAATGCTATTCATTTAACTTGCACTTTTCATAATGGTTCATACCAGTAATATGATGTTTTATAGGGTGGATCTCCTAGTTTTGCAGAAATGAAGAGAGTGTGGGTCTCTAAAAAGTTCTCCTATATTTTTGAGGCGAGTCCCTCTAAAGATCAGGCATGCTTTATGCAATCACTCTATGCCTACTGCAGTGGTATGTCTAAATGTTCTCTATTTTACTTTTTTGTTAGTTTTCCTATTTTAACATATTTTAGCTTCATCCGGAGAGAATGATTCTGATTATTGTGGTATACACACACTTATATATGAAAAACTTTCTACGTTTAATGTGAAAGGCAACCATGGTGAGGTGCATGGAACGATAGGAATATTGAGAAATGTCACCTACACCCCCACGCCCAAAAAAATGTTGAAAAGCTTTATAACACTGAGGTAGCAGTAGATCTGTATTATTTGTCTTTTGCTCAACAGAACTGAAGTCAATCTTGTGTTCAAGTGAACACCATTTTGCTTATTTATTTACGTGGTTAAAAGTTACAAATTACAGATATAAACGACTGTTGATTTATTTGATTGCTAAATATGATTCATTCTATTACCGTTATAATTGTACTCGGTGACTTGTCATATTTTGAATTAGGTACACTTCAAAAACTTCATCCTCCATATAACAGACTAAAGAATATCAAAAATTCTTCACCAATTTTGCTTCACAAGTTAATTTTAGTCTATTCCATTGAAGAAAAAGCTCTTCCCACTGTTAACGACATGTAATAATAAACTTAACTTCAGAAGCAAATAAACGAGTTTTCAAGTCTTGTGCAGATGTGTTTCAAGATTTAAGAACTCCATAATTTCAACAACTTTAACCTCTTGTATAGGGATGGCAGTCGGGCGCGGTGGGAGAGTGCGGGGCTAGACTTAACCTGTAAAAATTTCAACCCGTCCCGTCTCGCCCCACCTATCACGACCCAAAAATCCCTCTAAAGGAGTCGTGATGGCACCTAGTCTCTAAACTAGGTAAGCCTAATATTAACTGAAATAACATTAACTGAAGAATAAGACCCAGAAGAGACAGTGCAAGGAGGGAGGAGGAGGCATTAAAACGCCAGTGGCGGAGGAAGGATTTTTTCTAAGGGATTCAAAAAATTTAAGAACTGAACAAGTAAATAAGCCAACTAGAACAAAAACATTTAGATGGTAACCGATTTTACTAATAGAAAGATAGGTTTTCAACAAAAAGATAGTGCTAAGATAACCAGACCATAGTTACAAGACTTTTGAAAGAGGTAAAAACAAAAAAAACAAGTCTTGTGTTAGTTACAAGGACGCAATGGGATCAACTATCTTATAATCTTGAAGAAAAATAAACAGAAAAAGTAATTAACGTTATATATATTTGGATGTTTAACAAGTTAGCCATTGAATACATTGGCACTTGGTAGAGGGCAATTCTAAAGCACTTATCTATCTCAATTTCTTGAACTCAAGGCCAGGATAGCCAAATAGTCTATAATTTTCAGTTTCACTGGGCAATAATATGATTGATACCTTTTGTTAACAAGAGTGGTTGCTGTGATGGTAAGTAGTCTCCACTTCCAACCAAGAGGTTGTGAGTTTGAGTCTCCCCAAGAGCAAGGTGGGAAATTCTGGGAGGGAAGAATGCCGAGGGTCTATTTGGAAACATCATCTCTACCACCGGGTGGGCAAGGTCTGCGTACACACTACGCTTCCCAAACCCCACTAAGTGTGATTATACTAATACTGGGTTGTTGTTGTTGGCAAAAAAAATGTAGAAGTATCTATTTTTCATGAACAAAGTTTAAAACCTGCAAAGCCCCACCCAATTGTATAACAAACACTCATCCCATTTCTTTTAAGCTCCAACTTCAAATTCATCAATATCTACGAAAATCCCAATGCTTGATTCCAAGCAACTCATTTAACAAAATTCCTAAACCCTAAAAAAAACAGAGAGAAGGAAACTTATCGGGGAAGCTACGACCGAAGAGGCGACCAACGACTGACAAGGTGAGGATGAGAAGACGAGTAGCAAGCAGCGGCAAGAGGCAAGAACTAGCGCTCAACGAATTTTTCAGTTTGAGAGTTTTTTTATATTTTTGATTTTGAAATTAGGGATTTAATACAAACAAAATAGGGATGCATTCAAGTTTCGGCTTGATTTTATATTTTCGGTTTTAAAATAGTACAATACAATCCAAATTTTAATATTTTCCGATTGTTGGTTGGGTTTTTATTTGGTTACGTCATATAAAATAATTATTATAATAAAATAGTTATATTCCATGGCAAAAAAATAAATATTTCAGAGAATAAGAAGTAATAATATTAAATCTCTTAAATATTATTTTTAATTTTAATCACGGGTAAAACTTTTAAAATAAAATATTTAGAAGTAATATGATCAGACATATGAATTCAAAATTTAAATCATAATTCAAGTTCAAATGAGATCAATTCTTTGTTTGCAAATATTAAAATATGAAGAAATAGTGAAATATTTATGAAAGCTTCACAATCAAAATATTACTTAATAAAGAAGAGGAATAAGGGATTGAATTATGCTTAGTTGTCATTGAACCTATGATACTTCAACGAAATTGAACCTCATTGACCACTAAGCTAATTTTTAACTTGTGTTTGATGGGTTTAATATATATATACACAATATAATTTTCCGACAAAGGAGGGTTCATCTACCCCTACCCGCACCACAGCCGCATAGTTTGGAAAGAAGTGGAATGCCAACCCACCTCACCTTGGAAAGCCTTAAGACCCCCACAACCCCCCTTCCCCGTTGGCATCCCTAATTTGGTGTAAATGCAGCTCAAGAGTGAATGTCATACAACAAATCACGTTACACCACGTGGTGATTTCTCGAAAAGAGCTGGTCATATTCACATATTCTAGACTTGTGATTAAGATAAATATATATATTTTTTTTAAAAAGGGGGCGAACCAAAATAATAGTCTGTTTGGCCAAACTTCTAAAATCAGCTTATTTTGAGAAGTGCTTTTCTTAAGGCCGTCCTATGGGACGGGCCGTCCCGTCCCGTCCCGGTTCCGTCCCACGTCCCGTTCCGTCCCGTCCCGGTTCCGTCCTGCGTCCCGTTCCGTCCCGCGTCCCGTCCCGTCCCGGTTCCGTCCTGCGTCCCGTTCCGTCCCGCGTCCCGTCCTGTCCCGTCCCACTTCATTTTAAACGGGATTGGTCAATGTTAAACGGGACACGGGAGTGGACGGGACAACTATTTCGTCCCGTTTGTCCCGTCCCATTTCGTCCCGTTTCGTCCTGTCCCGCCTATCCCGCGAGTTTTTATGGTATATTTGTGGAATTTCTATTGTATTTGGTAAGTATAAAACAAATCCAACCTATGCACCGCCAATTAATGAAATGATTTCAAAATTTAAAAAGTTTTTTTCCCCTATTCCCGAAGTTTATTTAATTTTTACTCTACTTAACACATCTTTGAAACTAAGAGGTGCAAAGAGACTTGTTCGTAAAATTTGTGGGAATTTAGCAATTCAAGAAAATGAACAACCATCTCTTGAAGACTGCCAAGCTAGCATATATTCTTATGCTAGATCAATGTTAGATAAATATAAATCTATGCAAAGTATTAATTCTTGATTCTTAGGGATGACAATGGGGAGGGGGGGCTGTGGGGGTCTAAGGCTTTCCGAGATGAGGTGGGTTGGCACTCCAGTTTTTTCCAAACTATGCGGGTGTTGTGCGGGTAGGGGCAGATGAACTCTCCTTTGTCGGAAAATTATATTGTATAACGGTTTTTAATATATAATATATAATATGTTAAACCCATAAGGCACAAGTTAAAAATTAGCTTAGTGGTCAACGGGGTTCAATTTCATTCGAGGATCATAGGTTCAATGTCGGCTAAGTATAATTCAATCCATTTATTCCTCTTCTTTATTAAGTAAGTAGTAATATTTTGATTGTGAAGCTTTCATGAATATTTCACTAATTTCTTCGTATTTTAATATTTGCAAGCAAATAATTGATCTCATTGAGCTTGAATTATGACTTATATTTTGAATTCTTATGTCTGATCATATTACTTTTAAATATTGTGTTTTAAAAGTTTTACCCGTGACTAATATCAAAAAATAATATTTAAGAGATTTAATATTATTACTTCTTATTCTCTGAAATATTTATTTTTTTGCCATGGAATATAACTATTTTATTATAAAAATTATTTTATATGACGTAACCAAATAAAAATCCAACTAAAAACCAAAAAATATTAAAATTTGGATTGGATTGTACTATTTTAAAATCGGAAAACAGAAAATATAATTCAAACCGAAAACCGAATGCATCCCTATTTTATTTGTATTAAATCCCTAATTTCAAAATCAAAAGATATAAATAAACTCTCAAACTGAAAAATTCGCCGAGCACTGGTTCTTGCCTTTTGCCGCTGCTTGCTGCTCGTCTTCTCATCCTCACCTTGTCAGTCACCGGTCGCCTCTTCGGTCGTGGCTTCCCCGGTAAGTTCCCTTCTTTCTGTATTTTTTTATTTTTCTTATTTTATGGTTTAGGAATTTTGTTAAATGAGTTGCTTGGAATTACAGTAAGCATTGGGATTTTCGTAGATATTGATGAATTTGGAGTTGGAGCTTGAAAGAGATGGGATGTGTGTTTGTTATACAGTTGGCTTGGGCTTTGCTGGTTTTAAACTTTGTTCATGAAAAATAGATACTTTTACATTTTTTTTGACAACAAAAAGTATGAATCATATTATTGCCTAGTGAAACTGAAAATTATAGACTATTTGGCTATTCTGGCCTTGAGTTCGAGTAATTGAGATAGATAAGTGCTTTAGAATTGCGCTCTACCTAGTGCCAATGTATTCAATGGCTAACTTGTTAAATATCCAAATAAAGTTAATTACTTTTTCTGTTTATTCTTCTTCAAGATTATAAGATAGTTGATCTCATTGCGTCCTTGTAACTAACACAAGACTTGTTTTTTTGTTTTTTCTCTTTTGGAAGTCTTGTAACTATGGTTTGGTTATCTCAGCACTGTATTTTTGTTGAGAACTTATCTTTCTATTAATAAAATCTGTTACCATCTAAATTTTTTTGTTACGGTTGGCTTCTTTGCGTGTTTAGTTTTTTAATTTTTTGAATCCCTTGGCAAAAATCCTGCCTCCGCCACTGGCGTTTTAATACCTCTTCCTCCCTCCTTGCGCTGTCTCTTCAGGGTCTTATTCTTCTGCCATTGCTTCATACCTAACTTCTTCATTCCTTTTTTTTATGGTTAGTTAGCATTTTGTTTTCACGTTCTAATTTACACCCTGATGTTTGTTTCTTTATTAGATATAGACATCTAGTTCATTAATGTTTTTATCTCAGGCATTTAGACGGTCTTAGGATAGATTAGATTGAGAAGTTAGGTGAAATCATATGATATCTATAAACAGTAAAAAAAAATTAATGTAAGAATATATGATATGATGACTATTACGATCTATTCTACTTTTTGTTAAAAATAGATGGCCTCTGGATTATAAAAATTCATATTGAATTATAAATTTCTTCTTGACATCTTTGTTGGTTTTGTTTCAAAATACTGGAAGCTAACGTTATGTTAGAATTTTAGTGACTTTTTTTTCCTTTAGTTTTCGGGTATATGCTTTTATTCCAATCCTAAGAAAAATTACTGGATAGATAATTAAGTCGATATGACTGCACTAACATTATGATCTCAAGCCCACAAATGCAGATGAATACTATTTGCTCCTAAGATCGTAACACATTTAAATTATGCATACTAAATTAGTTACAGTATAATTATAGCACCAATCGCCATATGTAAAAATTCATAATTTATTACCTGAAAATATTCTTTTGAAACTTATTTAGAATTTTTGAATTTATTCATATTAGATAACAAAGTAGATAGGAAGAACAAAAATATTCATGCCGGGTGAGGAGGGTTTATGCTGGTCGAAGCGCTGCGGGTGAAAATCACAAAAAAATGCTATGTGTGGCGGGTTGAAATTTTTGCGGGTTAAGTCCCAACCCGCCCGTGCCCTTCCCACTGCCTTCCCTACGCCAGAGGGTAAAATTGTTGAAATTATGGAGCTCTTAAATCTTGAGACACATCTGCACAAGACTTGAAGACTTGTTTATTAGCTTCTGAAGTTAACTTTGTTATTAGTTGTCGTTAATTCGACGATGGGAATAACTCTTCTTAAGCGAAATACACTAAAAGTAACTTTTGAAGCAAAATTGGTGAAGAATCTTTTAATCTTTTTAGTTTGTTGTATGGAGGATGAAGTTTTTTAAAGTGTACCTAATTCAAAATATGACAAGTCGCATCCAAGGGTGTGGCCTAGTGATCAATGAAGTGGATGAGAACCATGAGGTCTCAGGTTCAAATACCATTGGAGGCAAAAAATACTAGGTGATATCTTCCCATCTATCCAAGCCTTGGTGGATAGAGTTACCTGGTACCTGTTGCTGGTGGGATGTGGCAGGTATCCCATAGAATTTGTCGAGGTGCGCGCAAGCTGGCTTGGACACCACGATTATAAAAAAGAAATGACAAGTCATCGAGTACAATTATAATGGTAATGTTTATATTCATATGCTATGTTTAAGTAATTCATTACTTTGTAAATATATATTGAATATTGGTACCCGTTCATAGCATTGTGCTGGATGAGTTGGATTACTCGGAGCGTCATCGTGATTTTGGGTACTATAGGCGCATACGAGTGGGGGAGGTTGAAGGGGCTATGAGTAGGGGTAGAGCGATCGGGCCAAACAAGATTCCTGTGGAATTCTGGAAGAGCGTGGGTAAGGCGGGCTTGGAATGACTCTCTAGGTTGTTTAATGTCATTTTTAGGATGAAGAAGATGCTTGAAGAGTGGAGGTGGAGTATGATGATTCCATTGTACAAGAACAAGGGGGATATCCAAAACTGCAACAACTGTAGGGGTATCAAGTTGTTAAACCATACGATGAAAGTTTGGGAGAGGGTGATTGAAGGAAAGACGAGGAGGAGTGTGTCCATTTTTGAGAACCAGTTTGGTATCATGCCGGGACGGTCGACTACTGAAGTCATCCACATTGTGAGGAGATTGGTGGAAGAAAGATTTGCATGTGGTGTTCACTGACCTAGTGAAAGCTTATGACAAAGTCTCAAGAGAGGTCCTATGGAGTTGTTTGGAGGCTTAAAAAGTGCCTGTAGCGTATATTAGAGTGATGCAGGACATGTATGATGGAGCTAAGACACGGGTTAGGACAGCAGGAGGAGGCTCTAAGTACTTCCCGATTGAGATGGGGCTGCATCAGGGAGCATCACTTAGCCCATTTTTGTTTTCCTTGGCAATGGACGCATTGACGTGACACATTCAAGGGGAGGTGCCTTGGTTCATATTATTTTTGCAGATGACATAGTCCTGATTGATGAAACGCGAGGTGGTGTTAACGAGAGGCTGGAGGTCTGGAGACATACCCTTGAGTCTAAGGGTTTCAAGTTGAGCAGAACCAAAATAGAATACTCGGAGTGCAAGTTCAGCGGTGTTACCCAGGAAGCGTACGGGGATGTTAGGCTTGATGCGCAAGTCATCCCAGGAGAAAGAGTTTCAAGTATCTGGGGTCTATAATTCAGAATGATGGGGAGATTGATGAGGATGTCGCACATCGTATCAGAGCAGGGTGGATGAAGTGGAGGCTCGCTTCCGGTGTCTTGTGCGATAAGAATGTGCCGTTGAGACTTAAGGGTAAAGTTCTACAAGGTAGTGGTTAGACCGACTATGTTGTATGGGGCAGAGTGCTGGCCAGTCAAAAACTCCGTCAAATAGATGAAAGTAGCTGAAATAAGGATGTTGAGATGGATGTGTGGGCATACTAGGTTAGATAAAATTAGGAATGAAGTTATTCTGGACAAGGTGAGAGTGGCCCCTGCGGAGGAAAAGATGAGAGAGGCGAGGCTGAGATGGTTCGAGCATGTTAAGAGGAGAAGCACAGATTCCCCAGTCAGGAGGTGTGAGAGGTTGGACTTGGGGGGTAAAATGAAGGGTAAAAGTAGGCCAAAGAAGTCTTGGGGAGAGGTGATCAGGCGAGACATAGCGCAACTTGAGCTAATTGAGGACATGACCCTGGATAGGAGAGTATGAAGGTTGAGTATTAAGGTAGAAGGTTAGTAGGTAGTCGTGTGTTCCCTTTGTCTTCATTAGATCGATAGGATTGGTGTTAGTATGGTACCCCTTTTATCCTGAGTTTGCTATTATCGTATATTTTGTTCTGTTATTAACTTCCTTAGTTTGATATCAATACTCTATTCATTTTCTCTATTGTTATCAGACCCTCGGATTTAGTTCTCTAAATATATTGTCTTGCTATTACTTGCTATCGGTACTTCTTTCATATTCTTTATTGCCATCTTCGATTTAGTTTTCTAAATGTATTGTCATGCTATGACCGCTTTTTCCATCTTCTTTAGCCGAGTGTCTATCGAAACAGTCTCTCTGCCTTACCGGGTAGGAGTAAGGCTGCGTACATCCTACCCTCCCCAGACCCCACTCGTGGAATCACACTGGGTTGTTATTGTTGTACCCGTTCCTAGGATCCATTATTATAGTTTATTATAAAAAATTAGATATCTTTATCGAGTGTGTCATTTTTATAATTTTGGATTTAAGACCATGTAATAGTACTTTCTGATGTGTTGATCGATTTCTTCACTTTGAAAGTGCGACAATTTTTTTTATATATAATTAATGTGATAGATTAGAGGATGGATGCAACGTGCATCTAGTACCACTCCATTTTATTATCCTTCTTTTTCATGGGTTTTATTTTGCATTTTGACGTCATGAAGAGGTCACCTGCTTCGACTTTTCCTATTTACGCATTTCAGTTATTTACAACTTATAAATTTGTATGTTCTGTGTGATAAACCTTTTAATATTTAAACTTTTAGGACTGTAGTTGAATGTTTTGTTGCTAAGTTACATGATGATGTTCTTATTGATTTGAACCAACCATTGTATTTAACAAATAATTAGCCACAAGTTGCTTATCTTTTACGACTGTAGTGATATTGAATTTATAGTTGCTTATCTTCTTTGCACCAGCTTAATCAAGAAGTTTTCTTGTAGGCCATAAAGACAAGTCAACTTTAACATGGACCTCAAACCATTCAAATTAGACATTGATGAGCTTATAAATGAGTTTGCCAAGGTACTAGTATGCCTTTTTTCCCCTTCAATTTAAGTGTAGTGTAGATACTAATCTCTGTTTATTTATCTTGCACTTTTCATAATTCTTCTGACCGGTAATATGGCGATTTGTAGGGTGGATCTCCTAATTTTGCAGAAATGAAGAGAGTGTGGGTTTCTAAAAAGTTCTCCTATATTTTCAAGGCCAGTCCCTCTGAAAATCGGGCATGCTTTATGCAATCACTTTTTGCCTACTGTAGTGGTATGTCTAATGTTTTCTATTTTACTTTTTGTTCGTTTTCCTAATATAGCATATTTTAGCTTCATCCAGAGAGAATGATTCTGATTATTGTGGCATACACACACACACACACTCTTATATATAAAAAATATCTACCTTTAATGTGAAATTTAACCATGGTGAGGTGCATGGAACTATAGGAATGTTGAGAAATGTTACTTATCATAAAAAAAAGAAGAGAATGCTGAAAAATGTTATATCACTGAAGTAGCAGTAGATTTTTAATATGTCTTTTATTCAACAAAACTGAAGTAGCACAGTAAAAGGTGTAGTATCATGGCTCTGACACCACAAAGAAAAAAGCCTTATAAAGTGATTTTAGTATTTGGAGAGATATCACTAAAGTAGTGAATGTGAGTGCATCCTTAAATTCTCTTTCTGATGTTTATATTTCTCTTAAATTTTGATGAGAGAGCTGTCGTACTAGTGTAAGATTTTCACCTTTCCCCGTGGCTGATATTTCCTGCTTTAGATTAACCAAATTGAATGCTTTGCAGGTTACATGGTGTCTACTCATTCTCTTTTGAGTAGACTGGGTGGGTTATATTGTCTGTATTGCCTTTATGAGACACAACCATTCAAGCCTCCTTTCAAGATTTATATTTCTCTAGGTATATATACAACCTTTTTAACACGATATGTCATGAAATTGTGCTGCTCATGCGATGATTCTCTCTCGATGGTGCAGTTTTGGTCTTATGAGATGAGACAATTAAAACATTACAATCGATGGTGCAGTTTTGGTCTTATGAGATGAGACAATTAAAACATTACAATCGAATCTTAACAAACAACATTAGATTCAAACCTGAATAAGTCGCTTCACTGATTGAGTTGCAAATTTCTTGCTTTGTGATTGCGCTTTCTGAAGCATATAACATCATGGATACTTCCTAGATTTCTGTTTCAGAAAGTGTTATCAAAACTATAACACAAGATTAATGCTTTAAATCAGATGAATTATGAAGTAACATGTATATGTATTTTGCTTAGATCATTGGTTAAATGAATAGCTCTAGTGAGGATGTTAATTCATAGTTTACTCTTCTTTAAGTAGATTACCTTAGTTCTTTGAAGAGTTCTCCAACCATTTATTTGGACTATCAAGCTTCTATATTTTTGTAGGTTATGTGAATGGAATTGGACCATTATTAGGTGTCCACCGTCATTGCTTTGACTGATGTTAAACCTTTTCTTGGTTTAGCTTTGAGGACATTAACCTGTTTAATTGGAACCACAGGTGGGTCATCACTCTATTCAGTTTTCTCATCAATTCATAATAATAGATGAAGAATAAGAAGTCAAGGAATTCTTGAATAATTGGTAAAAAAGTTTAAAATATAGGTGAGGAATACATTGATGCTACTAAGATACCAATCACAATAACAGCTCATACTATCATTTTGCTAAATAGTTCTTAAATGGCAGTTTTAATTTCATTTGAAAAACAGGTTGTGTTTCATTTGTCCAAAATCAACAGGACTTCCAATTAAATCTTCCTTTGATGCCAAATGATCTCCTTCTCTCTATCATTTCTCAAACTACCTTTTGACAATACTAAATTCAGGGAAAGCCATTGCGTCCTCATTTTCACTTTCAAAAATAACCCATTCAACAGTATATGTTTTCAACTATAAATTGCAAGTTCAATATAAGTTCCTTGGCACTTCTAGAACTGGTTCACCATAATTTATTGTTCCTTATATGTAGCATAGCATCACCCTTGTTTAAATGAAGTATGACATTCTATTCATATTCCTTTAGTTGTAGATCTCTTAGGATATAAAAATTTGTATTTTTGTGGGTGCATATCCGATGTAGTTCTTCTAATCTAGCAGTGCCAATCAGAGAAGAAATGTCCCTCCGAAAGACCTTCTTGTGTTATTTGGGGATTTCTTAAATTAATATTTGGACTTTGAAACTCTTACTTTGGCTAGTGTTTATTTACAAAATTTGGCAAGTGTTTAATTGCCACTTTAGTTTACTGTGCAACTGTCGGTAGCTTTTGATGCTTTGTAGTTTGACGATAATTCTTTTTATTCCATTTGGTAGGAGACCTGAAGAATCTTCGGAACATTGTCGCAGAGGCAAAGGCTAAAGGTGTTAAAGTAGCCCCTGCTTTAGTCAAACGTACGTTAGACAGGAACATGTTTCTTTTTGGGTCTGTGGATGTGAATGAAGGCTCTGTAGCTGAGAGATTAGATGAACTGATGGAAATACAAAATGCAAGTATCCGTATAGCATCCAAAAAGTATGTTACTGATACTTTTCTGGCAACTGTTTGTTATATTTCACAGCCTTCTCTATACATTTGCTCACCTTGTTTCCTTGAATGACGTAGGTTATTTGCAAATACCCGGATCGAGCACTTCACCCACATGGATATGGTATGTTTGTAAGACTGTTTTTTAAAGTCAAAGAGAAGGGCTCTATCAATTTTCCATTCTAGAATATGCTTCCAGCTGTGTGCTTTTGCCTACAGTGTCATATGGATTGATGTAGCTATATATATGGATTTGTTGAACTCAGCCACCATTTTGATAGAAATTTTGAGTAGACCTGTACTTTACTGATTTTGCAAGGAAATTGTCAGGTGCAACATCATCAAAAATAAAAATTATAAGTAGGATTTTAGTAATTTTGGACCAATTGACTGTGTAAAACTTCTTTCATTAAATTGGTTGGATTTCTTCTATCCAAAAAAATTCATATTCTTTCTCTGTTTTTGTGTGGGTCTGTGTTTGTGATTATGTAATTTAGCAAGTATTTTAAGAATAGCATAAGATTGCTCTTTTATGATTCTTTTTCTTGGAGTGGATGCTTAGTTTTTACCGTAGCGGTGTGATAGTTAAAAGGGCAAGTGAAATGAAGTACTACAAAAGGAATGGACTAATCTCAAGTTGCCTGTTTGTGAGAGGAAAACAATAAAGAGGTTTCTTTTTAAACTTTAATCACAAAAATCAGATATCTTGTTAGAGGATCATTTGAACATATGATCCATTATTTGTATTGATCGGGAGTTTTTTGATTTGAGTTGATCAGTATAAGCAAATTAGCTTGTTACTTGTCACTAAAAAGTGGATGAGTTAGCTTTTTGGGAGGCTGCTATAGTGATGCAATTGCTTTCATTAGGTCTCTCGTCACTTAACCTGCTATTGCATGTCTCTTTCTTTGACTTCAGAGTGCTGAATTCGTATTCTCATTTATTCCAGGGCGTGGAGCTTGAGGTCGATTTGCTCAAGCAAAAGTCAGCAGAATATGCTAGGGCCAAGGAACTTGCTATTAGAGGTAACCTCAATGAGCTTCTTAAGCTTTTAACGGAAAACATATTTTGGTCATTTTTTATTTGTTGTCAGCAATATTGATGTGTTAAGTAAGGCACATTTTGTATTATTTCGAAAGGATTATCCAAGTCTGAATAATACTGGTTAAATTTTCTTCCATCTTAGAAGTATTCCGTTACTAAAGTCAATATCCAATGTCAAGTAATAAATAAAAACATTTATGGTCTAAATTGTATATTCAGTACATACTGAAGTTATTGTGAATATGTTGACAATAACTTCAGTAAAGCTACCAATTAGTTCACAAACTATTGCATTCCGTTTGTTCAGAATGTATATAGGAAGTTGCAAATGAGTTTAGTTCTCTAGATTCTCAGGCAATTAGGCGCGCACTAAATCTCATAAGGCTCTTTTGCATCCAAGATTTTTACTTTCATTTTAAAGTCGAGGAGGACATCTTTTCACTTGCTTTTTCTTTTTTCTTGAAGCGGCTAGAGACATGGTGGATGTAGAAAATATAAAGCACATAACAGAGAAGCAGACATTGATAGGGGATGTAGTTGAGAAGACTGCTGAGGACTGGAAAGCTCAGAAGGAATTATTCTATCAACAAATTGGTTATCAGCCTGTCAAAGACTCGCTTGACATTGTAAAGGAAAAGCAGGAAAAGTTCTCCCAGCAAGAAGTGGCTGAAGAGCAGGATGGCAATGAAGACTTCGGTAAGGAACTAGAAGCAGTGCTATTGTCGGAGCAAAACGAATGTGATTTTGAAGAATAAGGAGAGAACTTGTATAAAAAGCTTGTGTTTAGAAACTGGACAATGTTTTTAGAAGGTTTGTCACCAAGTTATAAGTATGCTTGTAAATGATTTTCGCAGCTACATGAAAGAGCTTGCAGCTTCTAGTAGGCTGTCCTGTATATTGAACATTTTCCAGAAATGGGACAGGCACATGAAATTTTTTGTTCATTTTGTTCATTATATAGATAATATGAACGTTTTTCAGAGCGGGCATTTTCTGTCCGCCACTGCCGTGCCGCTTGCCGATCAGCTTTGTCAAGGGTCTAACAAACCACCCCAACCAGTTGAATTCGACGCCCTCGTCTAATAGATCCCCACACGTGCTGCCATTTGCAAAGACATCACAAGTTCAGCACCCCAAAAGAATTACGTTGTCCTTGCCCTCAAGTGCAACGTTTTTGTTTTCTCATTGCATTTCTTGCCCGTCGTTCCCCTAGCAAATCCAGTACGCCAACTGACTGATTTGAAAGAACCCACACTGATTTTTGGCACCCACAAACTCGAAATTTCTGCATCACTGCCTTCCTTGCCTTTTCTGAATTTCTAAGCCAAGACAGTCCCTTCCACGAACAAGAACACTGACCTACTGCCTTGAAATCTCGTCCATGGCTGTCTCGACCTCGTCACGAACCAAACCTGGGCCGCTCTGAAAATATGAAGATAAAATATGCCATTTTCCAGCGGGCATATTTTCTTTGCTTGTGAGCAGGAAGCACATCAGCGGGCATATGTTGCGCGATTCTACTGTGTTTTTGATGGTAGGAACGTTTTTATATATGAAGATGTTAAGGACATGCAAAGAGAAAAAGATGGCTTCTTCAAGATCAAAACACTTGCACGTCTTGGGTTATGATAAAAAGTTTAAAGAAAGAATTAAGCTAAATAACAACCCACTCAATTTCTTAAACTAAAAAAAATAGGCGAATGTATAATTTAGGTAAAAATACATAGTTTACCCATCGACCTTGCATTCAAATCTCTGTTACACATCTCTCTACCACGGGTAACCTTTTACACACCCAACGTTTGTCGAGTGTGTCAAAGACACACCACTTTTTTCTTCACCAGATTTTCAAAGCATATGTATTGTCACGCGCTAATAATGTTGTGACACGTGTCACTGACTAATAATAAAAAGATAGCACATAAGGTGACCGTAGTTTTATCTATTTTCTGCTTTTATTTTCCCTTGTTCTTAAACTGCAAAAGCAGAACTTCCTTTTAGGTTAAAAGATTGAACCTGACGTTGTTATTACCTTTGTATTATCGGTTAGTTGAAAGCTATCAAGTTTTAACTTCTAACCTTCGGTGTTTCTGCGGAGAATTTGGTGATTCTATGTTTAGTTTCCTTCTTGCCGTTGTATTTTTTGTTGATGGACTGTGATATGGTTCTACAGATATGATGAATTCTATCTTTCTTTTGCTTCCCTCGCCAATGGCCGTTGATGTTGAAGATCGTGGCAAGTTGAAGACCGTCTCTTTTTGAATAGCTTGTGCAGGTGCGTGAAAAAGTTTAGAGCATACAGAATAAGTAAAGTGAAGATTTTAACTTTAATTTTCAGTAAGTTGGAAATAATCCTATAGTTGTTAGTATGTACACTTTGACAATGGTAGTTTCATATATTTGGTCAGCTGTTAATGAAAGCATTCTTTCAGCCAATTTCTCTTACACTACTGCTGCTATTGTTCTGCTCCCGTCTGTGATTTCAACTTCAAATTCATATCTGCAATATGTTTTTGTGCAAGTCAATTTAGGTGAAATATGGTAAACAGTTAAGTTTTGGCTATTGGATGTCTATAGTTATATTATGTCAATGGTAACCGTTGTTATTACCTTGGAATCAACATTCTCTATAGCTTGCAGTTGATACGGAGAATTTTCTTTTTGCGCTTGAGTTGTGCTAGATGTTGACACTTAGAGCATAGAAGCACGAAGAAAACTGAACTTCACTGTGAAACTACCAGATTTAATACCAACAAAATTCATAATATCTACCATTACAATACAGGGCCAAGGACAATGTGCAGATGCTAATTACATACTTTGAAAAGTTCATCAGAATCGCCTTCAATGCTAAGCGTTACACCTTTTGAAGATGAAATAGTCCCTATTTCAGCCATTCTCTCACAGTCCACAGTGAGTTTATTAAAACATATGATACAGTCTCTGATCTTGGTCAAATTTAACATCGACTTTTCTTTGCTGCTATATCTGATTATCGTTGTGCATTATCATTATTGTGTTTCAATTTTTTGGATTGCATGTGTTGAAATGAAGGACCAGTCTGTGGGAAAACCATTATCTGATTATGTCGTCCCGTTATTCCACTGGAGTGATTGTCGTTATCAGCCTGTGTTCCTTCAAGTAACTGTTGTGCTCAGAATATTGTCTCCTATATATTGAACTTTCCCACAGCGTATGCCAGGGCTGTGCATTTAGATCGGATATCCGAAATCCGATCCGACATACTCTATTTCGGATTTTCGGATTTCGGATTTCGGATTTTCGGATTGGATACGGATTATGTTTTATAAAATTTCGGATTTTCGGATTGGATTCGGATTGGCATGATTTTAATCCGATCCGATCCGAAATTATATGGGCCTATATATAAATAGTTAAATTCTTTAGGGTTAAATAACTTAACCCGGTTAAGTTAGTATACTATACTAATAGTTCTATACTACCCTAAATACTATTCCTATTTCTCCTACCCTAAATCTTCTTTTCCGCCTCTTTCACTTAGGATCCGTGCCCCTAGCTGTTCGTTCACCATTGAGGCGTTCACCAGCCCTAGCTGTTCGTTCACCAGTGAGTCCGCCTCTCTTCTTCAAAGTTCATAGTGAACTGACCAGTCCAGGGTTCCGCTCCGCCTCTCTTCTTCAGTGTTCATACTGTTCCGCGGTTCCGCCTCTCTTCTTTAGAGTTCAGAGTTCAGTCGCCTTAGATTCCGCGGTTCTGCCTCTCTTCTTCTTCACTCTTTATCTCAGTGACTCAGTAGTCAGTCCTCTCGGTGTTGAAGTCTCAACTATCAAGCCAGTAAAGTAATCTTCTTCTTCACTATTAGTTACTATTGTTCATACTGTTTTTTCAATTTTTATGTATGTATCGATTTGTCTTTATGTTCTGTTTATCTCTTTCATTCTCTATTCTGATTTTATTACAACATCTATTTCTGATTTTATTTAGTTTTTTTTCTATTACAACATCTATTTCTGATTTTATTTAGGTTTTTTTGTTTGTTTTGGACCTTTGGTAGATGGAAAACGAAACAGAGACAGTGAATGAACTTCAAATTGTTGAAACAGTTGGTGAAAGTAATGCTTCAACTGATTCAGATTCAACAACCAATAACATTGAATCTGAACCTGGTTCGAAGAAAAGAAAAATGGTTAAAGAAAGATCAATGGCTTGGCGCTACTTCAACAAGTTCACTGATTCCGAGGGTGTGAAAAAAGCGAGGTGCAAGTTTTGTTCAGAAGAATATGTAGCTGATACTAAGCATAGCGGCACAAGCAATTTGTTATTGCATATTCCCAAATGTCCGACCAATCCCTACAAGGCAGAAGGTAGCCAGACAACATTAGGTTTTCAGCCGCAAGGTCTAACAGGTGATGTTTCAGTTATCCCTTGGAAATTTGATCAAGAGGCATGTAGGAGGGCTTTAGCTCGTATGATTATTAAAGATGAACTTCCTTTTATTTCTGTTGAAAAAGATGGATTTAGAGACTTTGTTAGAAGTCTTCAACCTTTATTTCATATTCCATCTCGTACTACTATGACTAGGGATTGTCTTGAGATTTACCATGAAGCTAGACTTGCTTTGAAGTCTATTCTTAAAGAATCAAAACAGAGAATATGTATTACTACTGACACATGGACTTCAATTCAAAGAATTAATTATATGTGTGTTACAGCCCATTACATTGACAATAATTGGAAATTACATAAAAGGATATTGAATTTTTGTCCAATTACTAGTCATAAAGGTCAAGATTTAGCTAGTGGTATTGCAAAGTGTTTACTTGAATGGGGAGTGGATAAAGTATTTACTGTGACAGTTGATAATGCGAGTTCTAATGATGTGATGGTTAGAGAGTTATCCAAGCAATTTACTAGATGGAACACTAACTTGATGGAAGGTAAGCATGTTCATGTGAGATGTATGGCTCACATCATCAATCTAGTTGTTCAAGATGGGTTGAGAGATGGGAGTGTGTCTGTTGAACGAATAAGACAAGCTGTTAGGTACATTAGACAATCTCCCGCAAGATGGAAAAAGTTTAAAGAATGTTGTGATCTTGATAGGATAACTTCTAAAAAATCATTGTGCTTGGATGTTCCTACTAGGTGGAACTCCACATATTTGATGTTGAAGGTTGCTACAGTTTATGAGGAAGCCTTTACAAAGTATTGTGATATTGATTATGGTTTGATGTCATGTATTTCTAACTGCATTTGTGAGGATGGACAACCTGCAGGTCCACTTTTAAGTAGTGATTGGGATAGTGTAAGACGTATTGTGAAGTTTCTGGAAATTTTTTATGAACTCACCTTGAAAGTATCAGGTACACTTTATATTACGTCTAATGTGCACTTTCTTGAAATATGTGTTGTTGATTCTTCTTTGAAAGAGTTGATGCAAAATGAAGATGCTTTCTTGAGAGAAATGGCAAAGAATATGAAAGAAAAATTTGACAAGTATTGGGGGATCCACATAAGATGAACAAAATGATTTTTATCTCATGTGTGCTTGATCCACGCCATAAGTTTAATACTCTTTCATTTGCACTTGGTTCTATGTTTGGAGAAACAGTAGGTTTGAAAATACAAGAGGATGTGAAAACATACATGGATACTTTGTTTAATGTGTATGCAATGAAAAATGGTGGTTCTGGTTCATGTCCATCTTCTTCTTCTCCATCTTCTGGTCCATCTTCTCCATCTTCTTCATCATTGCTCTCAAAATTCATGCTAGATTTAAAGCAGCATAAGAAATGTGGCGGAGTTGATTCTAAAACGGAGTTAGATAAATATTTGGGTGAAGATGTTGAGGAAGACCATGAAAAGTTTAACATTCTGGGGTGGTGGAAGTTGAACTCACCTAGATTTCCCACTCTTGCTGAGATGGCACGTGATGTGCTAGCCATTCCGATTTCTAGTGTTGCCTCAGAATCAGCCTTTAGCACCGGCGGACGCATACTTGATCCATTTAGGAGTTCATTGACTCCTAGATTGGTTCAAGCTCTTGTGTGTGTCCAAGATTGGCTTCGTAATGAATCAACAACTTCGATTAAAATTGAAGAAGATTTAGATAATCTTGAACAACTTGAAGCTGGTAAGCCTATCTTATTACTTGTGTTTAATGTATACTTTATTTGTATGTTTATTTAGATTACTTCTAAACTAATTTCTTGTGTTACTATCTTATTATACAGAATTTATGAATACGGGAAGAGAGCCTTGCATTGTCGACATATAGTGATTTTCCATTTGTTGTACAAGGCTACAAGCTCAGGTATTTCATTATACACTTGCTCTGAAAATGATCTTTGTATTGATTCATTATACACTTGCTCTCAGTCTCATGTATTTCATTATACAAGCTCTTTGTATTATACAGGTATTTCTGGACCATGAGCTATCTTTCTCTTTCTCTGAAAATGCTCTTTGTATTGTTTGAAATTGCAGATTTTTAACTTGTCTCACAGTCCTACTGAGAATCTGAGATTGAGAGCTACATTTGGCCTAGTTGCTGGTTTGTGTTGACTGTTGCGGCTTCCCAAAACATGGAACTTGGAACTCTTTTGTTATGTGTAATATTTTAAAGAACTGTTGGGACTTTAGTAGTTTGGTTTGTTTTATTTTGCTATGAAAATTTGGTTTGAAAGACAATTGATTGTGTTTTGTTTTGGGGTCTTCAGTTTGGTACTTTGGTTTACTGTCCAGTTGTGTAAATTTCAGATTGTTGTTTTGTTTTGTTAAGTTCGAACATTGTTACTAGGACTGTGCATTTTTGAACTCAGACAATTCGAAATTTGGTACTCAGACTGTGCAGTTTTGTTAAGTCCAGTTGTGTATATATATTTGTTTATATACTTCGAAGAAGTTCTGAAAATTAACAATCCGATCCGACAATCCGAAAATTTATCCGATCCAAAGTTTCAAATCCGATCCGATCCAATGTTAATTCGGATCGGATTCGGATTGCCCTTTTCAGAATCCGAAATCCGAAATCCGAATCCGAAATATGCTAAATCCGATCCGATCCGATCCGTGCACAGCCCTAGCGTATGCTCCACAGTTTTTGTGAGAATGCACGGGAGAAAATATATTATTGATTCATTGCAGTCCCACGGTAGTCCCAGCTACCAAAACTTCCCGAACTACATTGACCTGATTCCTGTTTAGCCCAGGATATGTAGGAAACCTTTGAAGCAAAGGTTCGGTCAAATCTTTTTCAAAAAATGCTTCACACGGAGTACTCGGATGGGCAAAAATCGCTCGCTTTATCTTTGCACGAAAACCCTTCGTGTATCCGGGCAAAGAGGGGCAGCTGTAAGCACGTGATTTTTGCCCTATATGAGAATTACTCCCAAAAAATCCAAAAATAAAATGATTTTTCTTTGGTGTGCAATTTTGTGATATTTTGAATAATTATTTGTATTTGTCTGTGCGTGTTTATTTGATAAATTAATAAAAAATACAAAAATATGTCGCATTTTGCATGTAGGATTTAATTCTATAGTTGTTAGTAATTAAATTTGTTTTACAAAAATTAAAAAATTACAAAAATAAGCATCGTTTGCATTTTTAGCATTTAATGTCCAAATATACAATTTTATGCTTAATTAATACTTAATTGTGCGTTAATTGTTATTGGGAGTTAATTTGCGCTTTTATAACTTAATTTAATTCTTAATAATAGTTTAAGTATTTTTATAATTTAGTTTTAGAGAAATAAAAGAAGAAAAGAAAGCAAAAATATAAAGAAAGTCGGAATTAGGCCTCTTCTTCAATTTCAAGCCACAGGCCCAAAAATTGGCCCAATCTTCCCTACGACCCAGTCCATTTCGAACTGGGTCGACCCAGTCCATAACCCAAAAGACTCAAACCCCATTTGTCTTTCATTTTTACAAAACAAAAACAAAACAAAAAAAATAAGAGAAGAAAACCCTAAAAATCTAAACCATCCGCCCCCCCTCTCCTATCTTCTTCTTCTTCCTCAAGCTCACATCCCTTCCTCCCATGGCAGACCTTCCCCCCTCACACCCCTGCCCCCCTCACGTCAACACACACACAACACAACCACTCTCACCCCCACGACATCCCCTCGCTGCCATGGCTGCGTTTTTCAAGTTCGTCGAGCAACTTCTACGCCACCATTGTTGCCCGTAGTTGCTTCTCCTCCTGCTGTTGCGTTTTCTTCTTCTCCAACACTGCTGCTGCTGCGTTTTTCATCCTTCATGTTGCTGCTGTGTCGTCCAAACAAACCACCACAACTGCTGCCCGCCGCGTCTAGCCATGGACGAGCTTCATCGAGCTCGAACTCGAGCTCCCATGGCTGCCGTTGCATCTTCTCCGACACCGCTGCTGCCACTGTTTCGTGCTGCTGCTCCAGCAGTGTTGCTGCTGCTGCCTTCTGCTTGTGGCGGGCTGCCATTCTTCGTTTTAAACGATGCCAAACGACCACCTTCTTTGGTCGTCCGTTCGTAGTCGTCTTCGACGTCAAGTTATCTTGGTGCGAGATTCGTTCTCGGACAGATTTGTTTACAATCAAAGTTCGTCGTTGATTCATCTCCGGTTAGTTGTTTTTGAGTTTTATTTTTGTCCATATTTTTGTTTGATATTTTCCGGATCCAAAATCGTTAAAGAATTCAATTCTTGTTTTGTTCGTTGTTCATCGTTGAAATTATTTTTCTAGTTTGTTCATGTTCATGTGCTTTGTTAAAATTAATTTTCAGATTTCAAAATAGAAGTTTAATTAGTTGTTTTCATGTTTATTTCATGTTTGTATTATTGTTTAAGTAAGTATTTGTTAGTTTGATGTTTGTTAGATTCAAATTGAAATTTAATCAACTATTTCTTCAATTTGTTTCATGTGTTTATGTATTGTTAGAAATTGTTAATATTGTTAAGTTCAAGTTTAAGTTCATAATTGTTTCTTCGTCGATCTTGTTATTTGTTTAAAGAATTTAGTTGTATTAAAGGAATATATTGTTTTAATCGTTTAATCCGTCATGTTTGTTGTCTTAAAATAGATTCATTCATGTTCATACTTTGTTTGGATGATCTTGAATCCGAATTTTGTATAGTTTGATTTCTTGTTTACCATTTATGATTATTGCTTGAATTGTTCTCATAATCTTGTTTAAAGTTTAATATAAGAATTGTTTGTTGTAATGTTGTTAGAGTTGATTTTAAGTTCAATATGATTGAATTTAGAAATCTTCATACTTTGTTTGTTGTTGTTGTTGAATCCGAAAATAGGATTGTTTGTTGCTAAAATATTGTTCAATCAAATTTTAGTTGTTCTTGGTTGTTCAATTTGTGTTCATGTGATTTGTTGTTGAAATGTTGTTAAAATCATGTTCATGTGATATTGTTGTTATGATGTTCATCCGTGTTCATATTGTTGTTTGAACATTGTTAGAAATTGATCATATTGTCTATATTTTGGTTAAGTTTGATTAATTGATGTGTTATAGCTGATGGGTAGTTTGGTAAATTTGTAATACGTTCAGGGGTAGTTTGGTAATTTCAGTAAGGTCGGAAGGGGTAGTTTAGGAATTGTACATTTTGTAATTATTTATTTGAAGCATGGGGGACAAAATGAAATGGGGTGGGTTGTGATATGATTATTTAATATAAAGGGGGGACAAGATTTAATTTAAAGGGGAATCTTGCATTATTTTAAATAAAGCATGGGGGACAAAATGAAATGGGGTGGTGTGATATGTTATTAATGTAATGGGAATGAGTGAGAAGATAATAGGTTTGGTAGAGAAAATGGGTTGATTTTAATTAATGGAAAGATTTTATGAGAGGGGTTATAAGAAGTCTTGAAATCAGAATAAAAAGGGAGGACAGGAGAAATACACAGACAGAAAAAAAACGGGAGAGAGAAACAAATCTGAAAATAAGAGAGAGAAAAGGGCTGAACATTTAAGAGATAGAAAATTCCGAAAAATATTTAAGCTTTCAAATATAAAAAAAAACTAAAAAAAAATATTTTGTTTTCTTTTGTTGTTTGAAATCAGAATTAATTGTTGTTTCATAAAAGCTGGAAGCTTTTGTTTTTTTTGGATTACTACTCCACTGGTCTGTTACTGGGTTGTTACTGTTGCTGGGCTATTGTTGCTGTGTTGTACTGATTTTACTGCTGCTGCTGATTCTCATATTCATTTTCTTTTGCTTCCAATATCAGGTACACAACTGAAAAGCTGTTTATTGTAATCCGAAATATGAAGCGTGAATACATATGAAGAATGAAAATTTGAAGTTTTAATTTCGTTTTTATTTCTTTGTTCCTTTTGTTGATTGTATTTAAGCTATCTCATGAATTACTAAATAATAACTGGAATAAGAAAATAATATCATAAGTTAGTCTGTAATAAATCAGTTCGGCAAAATAGGTTAATTCACTAGTTATGAAGGCTTCAAGATTATAGGTTGATCATGAACAAGTAGCTAAATTTAGCTAAGACACGAATTTAAATTAAACATCGTAAATTAGGCATTAAGACATGACTTGAGCTTAAGCAAGATTAAGAGAACGTTTAAGTCTAATAAACTTTCTAATAAGCTTTAGTAATTATGGTTAAATCTAGTTTCAAATGATTGTGATTAATTAATCTCAATAATTTTTTTTAAAAAAATAACAATGCTGAGTTTTAATCTAGCTATATTTGTTTATTTTGAATATTAGTTGTTGAATTTTTATTTTATTTATAATTTCGAAATTAAGAGTGAAATTCCTTTTTCATCAATATTTGTATTAATCAAGCAATTAGCATGTCATGTCTTCTTAAAATAATAAAAAGCTAGTAATAAATTAGGATTTTCTTTCTTTATTTTAGAGACTCATTTTTATAGAAAAATGTAGTCGTTTTAAGATTTGTCCAAATAAATGAGATGAGCCTCGCTTAATGAAATGTATAGATTGCGGGGCCCTCAATAAATGTACATTTAATCGCTTAGAATTAGGGAGGAGCCGTTTTAGCAAATTTCACGGCCCTACCCAAAATAATGATACGCTAGACTCTTTAGGCGCGATTTAATTAATTTTACCTTCTTAAACTCGGATGCGCATTTCATGCGACCCAAATCTAAATCCTAAAACATTGAACAAAAATGTGTTCCGGATTGCGGGTGCATTTCATGTGACGTAATCCAAATACATGTTTTAAAAGATGTTCACAATTTTTTTTTTAAAAAAATAATAATAATAATAAAGTGGTAAAGAGTTAAAATTGGCACATCGGTTCATAATTGTATTAAAATCAGATAAATAAGCCAAATATGACAGTTGAGCGACTGTGCTAGAACCACGGAACTCGGGAATGCCTAACACCTTCTTCCGGGTTAACAGAATTCCTTATCCGGATTTCTGGTACGCAGACTGTAATATGGAGTCATTCTTTTCCTCGATTCGGGATTAAATTGGTGACCTGGGACACCCTAAATCTCCCAAGTGGCGACTCTGAAATAAATAAATAAATCCCGTTTCGATTGTCCTTTAATTGAAAAAAACTCCTTGTACCCTTCGGAAAAAGGAGGTGTGACAGCTCTGGCGACTCTGCTGGGGACTTTCACCAGAACCACTGGTTCAGGGGAAATTCGAGCTCATATAAATTGTTATATTTGGTTTTATCTGATTTTTAAATGTTTGAGCCTAATGTGCTAAATGCTGCTTTTACCGCTTTGATATTACGTGAACTGTGTATAAACTGTGCCGAAACCCATCTCCTCTCTGAGTCTTCTAAATCATGAAGAAGGGTGTACTTCGTACGACTTCTTTTCTGTATAGTGTCAAATCCCAATTTAGAACGAGGTTCGGACAAGTTGCTAAGCCGGTGAAGCTTCTGTATTCCCGGTACGCTACCCCCCTCGGCTCGAGCTGTCCGCTCGGGTAAGCCAGGTCTAGAACAAACACCCAGGTTCTGAACCTAGTATAACAAAGCCACATGCCGGATCCCTAGTAGGAACGTTTGTTTGCATCACGTGCATCTGACTTTGGAGGCTCAACACAGGGGTTGGGTCTGTCTAGGACAGGTGCACCAAAAATGAAAATGACCATCCTGATGCATCTTACTTGTTACTACTTGCGCATTAATTTGATTCGGACTTGTGTGTTGACTGACTTGTGAATATCAGGAATAATATTTTGAAATTGAAAAAAAAAGAAATAGCGGTTAGGGAATTGATTGTTTATTTTTGAAAAGAAAACAAATGTCCAAATACTGTCAAAATTCTGCCGAAATTTTGAGAAAATGAAAAAAAAATGTCTTATTAGTTTGTTTTATTAAAAGCTAAGAAAAAAAAAGAGTCATTGTTCTGTTTTGTTTTTTAAAAATAAAAATAGAAAAAATATATAGTTTGTCTTGCCATGAAAATGAAAATGAAAAAGAGTCTTATTTTTAAAATGTTTTTTTATTATTTATTTGCTTATGAAAATGCAAAAAAAAAAAAAAGTCTTTCATTATTTGTCGCAAATATATATATATATAAATCCGAAAAGTTTTTTTTTATTTCCAAAAAATATATATATCTTTATTTGTTGCAAAGAGTATTTGTCTTGCCAAGAAAATTCAAAGTAAAATTCCAAAAAAGATATGTCTTGCAAAAAATAATATAAATATCTTTATTTTCCATTGTTGATAAAAAAAAATAATAAAAATGTCTTCTTTCAAAATTGAAAAGAAAATTCAAAATTCAAAAAATATTTTTTAGAAGCATTTCTTTTATCAAAAGTAAAATTCCAAAAATATTTTCTTTTTTCTTTAGAATAAGAAAAAAAAACAAATGGAAATTCAAAAAAAAAAAAAAATTCCTTTTACTTTTGAAATTCTCAAAGTTCAAATCAAAAGATAAGGAATTTTTACAAGTCTTTCTTTCAAAAAGAAATCAATCAAAAAAAATAATAATATATATATACTTCCTTTCTTCTTTTGAAGCAGTTCTTTCACAGTTCCAATTAAAAAAAAATATATTAGTTCATTTACTTATTCGCGAGGCCCGAACTACGCGGGTTTGATTCTCACCGGATGTGAGATACGTAGGCAACCCTCATCGGGTCCAACCCCCTTTTTGCTAAAATAGTCAAAAACCAAAAAAATAAATAAAAAACGTGTCAAAATTTTTTATTTTGTCATAAATAAGTCTAGTGGTGTCCAACCTTCCCTTTTGCTAAAATAGCCAAAAAAAAAAAACATGTCAAAATTTTAATTTTGTCATAGAGAAGTCGGGTGACGCTGTTTTATGAAGACATAGCCGAATGTTCCCGAAAGGGACGCCGGGAGGCTGACTTTGCATAAACAGCCACCTTTGGGTCATTTTTAAGATTTTGACCAGTTGACCCACACAGCCTTAAAAATCTTCGTCCCCGAGGCGTTGAAAGGCCGTGTTTGCAATATTGACTTTTCTAATTCGAAAAATGATAAAAAGAGTCATAAATAAGTCGGGTGATGCTGTTTTGTCAAAAATAGCCGAATGTTCCCGAGAGGGACGCCGGAAGGCTGACTTTGCATAAACAGCCACTTTTTTTGGGTCCTGTTTAGGATTTTGGTCTAGTTGACCCACACAGCCCTATAAATCTTCGTGCCCGAGGCGCTGAAGGGCCGTGTTTGCAACATCAGGTTTTTAGTATAATTTGAAAAGAAAAAAAAAGAGTCAGCGGTCAGGTGAATACCGTTTGGATTTTTTTTAGTCAAAATAACCCGAGCCAACTTCGGCCGCGTCTTGAACCGTTCTTGCCGAAATAACCTTAGAGTATCTGTCAGTTGTCGAAAGGTTATTTTCGTAAAAGAATGGACAAGTGTGTAAAGTGTCATAAAATAATCCTCCCCGGCCTCAAATTCATGTGAAAGTTGGAAGGGGCCACATTTGCAAAAATAACCGTTTGGTTGCATTTGTCAAACGGGGAAAGAAATTGGCCATTTGTAAATCTTTTAATTAGAATATGTGGGTTGTTTGATTTTCCAGCTTGTAGGTCATCTTCAAACCTTTGAAACTCAGTTTGTTTTAACATGAAAATTGAAAAAAAATGTTTAGCATTGTTTATCTTTTATTGGGTCCGAACTACGCTCGGTCTGATTCATGCGGGGTCATGATACGTAGGCAATCTCCATAAGATTCGACCACCACCAAAATAAAAAAAAATATAAAAAAATATAATAATAAATAAATAAAAGAGAGTGTGGAAGATTTTCAGGGGAGGAACAATTGTCTAACTGCTTAGGTACATTGTATCTCTGATACATGATTGTCTGTCTAATGCCCTAACACTAACGTGATGGCTTCCCTTTGATGTGTCCATATATAGAAAGTGGTTGGTTGTGGTAACTCCTCCCTGCAAAGCAAAATCAAAGGACAATGGCTCAGAACCGCAGAACCGAGTGGATCGGTACTGATGACCGACAACAATTGGTCGAACAGAACAACAGGTTGGTAGAAGAAGTGAAAATGCTGAGACAGCATGTGGCAGACATGTATCAGGCATGGATAACGGGAAAAGCACCACCCCCTCCACCGCCAAGCCTCTTGAACTCGGTCATTTCCCAAGCACCCAACACCATAATGGAAGATTCTCCATACTCTCCATCCCAACCCATTTATGGCAGCTTTCCCAGCTATCCGAGTAGCTCCATCACTCTTCAATGTTTCTCCGCTCCCCAACACCACTTCTTTCCCCGTGACCTCAAAAGCCATACCTCACTTCCCAGGTACCCGACTCCACGAAATGCTTACCCACCCATACAAGCCTACCAAAAGCCATCTGGATCAGGTTTCCGGCCCTGTCAACATGCAAGAATGAAGAGGTTGCTGAAACGAGAAAAGGCTCTCACCCCTATCGGGGTATCTTATGCCAGTCTGTTTGAAAGGCTAAGGCATGCTGGCTCGATTGAACCACTCCCCGCATGTACTCCAAATCCACTTGCAAGGAGCTTTGATCCGGCAGCGCGATGCGCCTACCACTCCAATGTCATAGGGCACAACATTGAGAGCTGTCATAGTTGGAGAAGGGAAGTAGAGAAAATGATCCGAGAAGGGCGGGTTGTGATTAATAACAGTGACATGGAGCACTCGAACCCCCTCGAGAACTTGCCGACGGAGGTTGATGAGATTGAAGCTGGTAATGGTCTCGGCAGTATTGATGCAAAGCTCAGTGGCTAAAATGCCAATTTTGATAAAGTGGGAGGACGTTTCGTTCCTTGGTCAGCAAGAGAGAAGCTTGTGGTGGCTCATTTTGTTGTCATTTCTGTTGTTCGGATTATTAGGGTTATAAGTCGGATGTTGTCTTGTCCAGTTTGTTTTAGGATTTTGTTCTGGATTGTTTTGTTTGTTTTGTTATTTAAACCATTTCACCGGTAGTCTAATACAAAATCCGGTCTTTTATTATTTCCAGTCATCTTTTTGTTTAGTCCTTTTATCATTTTTGTTCAATGCCGATTCTAGGGACATGACATGCGCACCCAGTTTGGGCCTAGTCTTAAAAGTTAATCATAAAACCCTGAGAAGGTGATCAAAGCATTTAAAGGAAATAAGAACGGTTTGAGATTATTTGGAGCCCGAGTCATGTGGAACTGGGGCAAACACAAAGAAAACCGTTAAATAAAGATTCGCCAAATTGGCGTGAGGGTCATTCATGATAATGAGAGTGTCGCCCAACGATGTTTTAGAAATAACAAAGGGAAAAGCAAATGTTTAACATAATTGTCAAGCCCAGCACCGTCGGAAGAGACTATAAATCTATTGTTTGTTGTGTTGTTTGCATTTGGCATGTTTTGAAGACTGGAATGACGAAGGCATTTTGTTCTGCTACCTAAACACTTTATCCTTCGTTACCCCTTTTTGAGCCTTACTTATTTTTCTTTCATACCCCTCATTCGGAATAAGTAAAAACGACTAGAAAACGCGAGCATGGCATGAAAACATGAAAAAAAAGAAGAAAAAAAGAAAGAAAAAAAGAAGAAGAAAAGAAAACAACAAAACGAAAAAGAAAAGAAAAGAAAAGTGAAAAAAAAGAAAGAAAGTCAAATGAAAAAAGAGGAATTGGGAACTACGTTTGACCTGATTCCTCAAAGAGGATACGTAGGCGCTTCACGGCTCGGTCATAGTTTTGAAAAAATATAAATCAATCAAGTAAAATATCCCCAAGCAAGAAACTGGGGCAAAAGTTGCGTTTGTGGTAAATAAATCTAGTTCCGAAAGTTGTAACTAATAACCCAGAATTAATGCATTTTTGAGCCTTTAATACCCTTTTTTTTCTAGCCCTATCCAAAACCCACATTACGGTCCAAAGAAAGACCTTCTGACCAGTCTTCAAAAGATGCCAAGTCAGACAAATGAGAGTCTTACCGGCGAACATAACATTCTGTTCCACAGCAGAAAGGACTCTAATCTCCAGCAGAGAGAGTCATACCGGCAACACTCCAAATCCCCAGCTGGAAAGTGATACAAATGAGAGAGTCATATCGGTGAAAACCTTCACAGGCACCATAAGGCGATGAAAGCTGAGAGAAGAACAAAAAATGAGAGAGACTTGATAGTGAAAACCCTTTGGGCACTACAAGTCGAATAAGATTAAGAATCCAATGGGGAATCGCCAATTGAAGATCTTGAAAGATGATTGACGGTAGAGGATAGGCCACATACGCATGTCATGGCCATTAGAGTCGGTATCTGCGTTTGATAGGTTTTTATTTATAGTTTCTTTTGTAAAAGAGTCATCATTTCCTTTGTCTTTTGTTTTGTATCTTTTATCTTTCTCCTTTCATAAAAAATTTTCCCCAATAGAGTCTGTCCGGTCAGAACAAGTATGAAATGACTTCAAAATATGTCATCAGCTTCCCAATTATACAAAATGAGATCTGACTAGTGCATCCAAATGGTGTAGTCAGCGAGGAACAAGCGCGAGGCCAGTGTCAAGAAAATATCCCCAGCAAAAGGGAATTGACAAAAGGATTGACGAGTGTCAAAAGGGATATCCTTGCCAAAACCAAAGTTATAAACCTCAAGGCCAAAGCCAGTGGGCAAATCAAGGAGAGCAATGAGCATGATTTGGGAAATTCATACTAGGACTAAAAGGTCGGGGAAATGCCAGCTTCCGAGTTATGTCACAAAAGAAGACGGATATCCCCAGCAGGAAGGGATTATCCCCAGCACATAATATCATCCCCAACAAGCTGTGGAACGCAGAGCAAGGAAGGAGAAAGGGAAAAGCCATCCCAGTAGGGGTATCACAACCAACCACCATGTTTTAAACTAACAAATTTTGTTTGATTTGAAACAGGTAAAGGAAATGGCATTGATGCCAGAAATGCATGCCGCAAGGGATATTATCAAACTGGGGCAGAAAATTTTCCTTCCGCTTAGAAAATTTTCTGGAAGTCAGGTACCCATGCGGGAAAGAATAAAGATAACGCCAGTCTCAAGGGAAGTGGTCTTAGAACCAGTGTTGCCCCCAACATAATAAGTTCTATGGAGGAAGTTGTTCCCCAGCAAAGGGATGAAACTTGAGCTCAGTGAAGCACTAGTTCTGAAAGAATCAGAATCCCCCAACAGTGTTATCCTCGACAGCGTTATCCCCAGCTGATAACATTTTACCCCCCAACAGGTAAGTAAATAATTCCCCAACAGTGTTATCCCCATCAAGTATTCGAGGTAAGACATTTTCAAGTCTTAAGGATATTTTGGGTTCATCCGCCCTCAAATAGGATATTTTGGGTTCATCCGCCCTCAAATAGGATATTTTGGGTTCATCCGCCCTCGAATAGGATATTTTGGGTTCATCCGCCCTCGAATAGGATATTTTGGGTTCATCCGCCCTCGAATAGGATATTTTGGGTTCATCCGCCCTCGAATAGGATATTTTGGGTTCATCCGCCCTCGAATAGGATATTTTGGGTTCATCCGCCCTCGAATAGGATATTTTGGGTTCATCCGACCTCGAACAGGATATTTTGGGTTCATCCGCCCTCGAATAGGATATTTTGGGTTCATCCGCCCTCGAATAGGATATTTTGGGTTCATCCGCCCTCGAATAGGATTTTATTTTCAAAGTTGTTGTTGAAGCCAGGCGCCCACCTGAATAACGAAAGGAATACTTTTCTTGTCTGTCCATTGCATATTTTAGGTGCCCACCTGTATAACAAGGGAATACATTCCACGCCTTTGCCAATAGGAGACGCACTTCCTAAGTCTAGTTCTGCCAATAGGAGACGCACTTCCTAAGTTAGTTTCACCCATAGGAGACGCATTTCCTCCTAAGTTTAGTTTTACCCATAGGAGACGCATTTCCTCCTAAGTTTAGTTTACCCATAGGAGACGCATTTCCTCCTAAGTTTAGTTTACCCATAGGAGACGCATTTCCTCCTAAGTTTACTTTTACCCATAGGAGACGCATTTCCTCCTAAGTTAGCATTGAAGTTGGGAGACCGCCCATATAACAGAGGCATACATTTCTGTCCTTTTACTTTCTGTCCTAGGTCGCCCACCAGTAAAATGCGGGAATACTTTCTGTTCTAGGTCGCCCACCAGTAAAATGCGGGAATACTTTATGTTCTAGGTCGCCCACCAGTAGAATGCGGGAATACATTTCAGTTCTAGGTCGCCCACCAGTAGAATGCGGGAATACATTTCAGTTCTAGGTCGCCCACCAGTAAAATGCGGGAATACTTTCTGTTCTAGGTCGCCCACCAGTAAAATGCGGGAATACTTTCTGTTCTAGGTCGCCCACCAGTAAAATGCGGGAATACATTTCAGTTCTAGGTCGCCCACCAGTATAATGCGGGAATACATTTCAGTTCTAGGTCGCCCACCAGTAAAATGCGGGAATACTTTCTGTTCTAGGTCGCCCACCAGTAAAATGCGGGAATACTTTCTGTTCTAGGTCGCCCACCAGTAAAATGCGGGAATACATTTCAGTTCTAGGTCGCCCACCAGTATAATGCGGGAATACATTTCAGTTCTAGGTCGCTCACCAGTAAAATGCGGGAATACTTTCTGTTCTAGGTCGCCCACCAGTAAAATGCGGGAATACATTTCAGTTCTAGGTCGCCCACCAGTAAAATGTGGGAATACATTTCAGTTCTAGGTCGTCCACCAGTAAAATGCGGGAATACATTCATGTTCTAGGTCGCCCACCAGTAAAATGCGGGAATACTTTCAGCTCTAGGTCGCCCACCAGTATAATGCGGGCATACATTTCATAATTTTGCATTGAAGCAACTTTTTAGTCTTGTATTACAGATTTTGGAATCAGTAACCCCACCAGAAGGCGGAAGGTTACAACAGGAATCCCCAGCAGTAAACAATAAAATCCCCAGCACCGGGAAGCAGAAGGTTGCAACAAGAGGTCCCAGCACAAACTCAAGTGCATGTGTCAAAAGGAAGAAAAGCATCGGAAGAAAAGCACCGGAGGAAACACAAGCCGACAAGAAAGCAAGGCAACAAGAACAAATTTTAGTCTAGCCTAGATTCTTGTTTTCTTTTAAGCACGGTGTAACAAGGAGATCGGTAAGCAGTGATAACAACATGCAACAACAGTAACATCGCAGTCCCACGGTAGTCCCAGCTACCAAAAACTTCCCGAACTACATTGACCTGATTCTTGTTTAGCCCAGGATATGTAGGAAACCTTTGAAGCAAAGGTTCGGTCAAATCTTTTTCAAAAAATGCTTCACACGGAGTACTCGGATGGGCAAAAATCGCTCGCTTTATCTTTGCACGAAAACCCTTCGTGTATCCGGGCAAAGAGGGGCAGCTGTAAGCACGTGATTTTTGCCCTATATGAGAATTACTCCCAAAAAATCCAAAAATAAAATGATTTTTCTTTGGTGTGCAATTTTGTGATATTTTGAATAATTATTTGTATTTGTCTGTGCGTGTTTATTTGATAAATTAATAAAAAATACAAAAATATGTCGCATTTTGCATGTAGGATTTAATTCTATAGTTGTTAGTAATTAAATTTGTTTTACAAAAATTAAAAAATTACAAAAATAAGCATCGTTTGCATTTTTAGCATTTAATGTCCAAATATACAATTTTATGCTTAATTAATACTTAATTGTGCGTTAATTGTTATTGGGAGTTAATTTGCGCTTTTATAACTTAATTTAATTCTTAATAATAGTTTAAGTATTTTTATAATTTAGTTTTAGAGAAATAAAAGAAGAAAAGAAAGCAAAAATATAAAGAAAGTCGGAATTAGGCCTCTTCTTCAATTTCAAGCCACAGGCCCAAAAATTGGCCCAATCTTCCCTACGACCCAGTCCATTTCGAACTGGGTCGACCCAGTCCATAACCCAAAAGACTCAAACCCCATTTGTCTTTCATTTTTACAAAACAAAAACAAAACAAAAAAAAATAAGAGAAGAAAACCCTAAAAATCTAAACCATCCGCCCCCCCCTCTCCTATCTTCTTCTTCTTCCTCAAGCTCACATCCCTTCCTCCCATGGCAGACCTTCCCCCCTCACACCCCTGCCCCCCTCACGTCAACACACACACAACACAACCACTCTCACCCCCACGACATCCCCTCGCTGCCATGGCTGCGTTTTTCAAGTTCGTCGAGCAACTTCTACGCCACCATTGTTGCCCGTAGTTGCTTCTCCTCCTGCTGTTGCGTTTTCTTCTTCTCCAACACTGCTGCTGCTGCGTTTTTCATCCTTCATGTTGCTGCTGTGTCGTCCAAACAAACCACCACAACTGCTGCCCGCCGCGTCCAGCCATGGACGAGCTTCATCGAGCTCGAACTCGAGCTCCCATGGCTGCCGTTGCATCTTCTCCGACACCGCTGCTGCCACTGTTTCGTGCTGCTGCTCCAGCAGTGTTGCTGCTGCTGCCTTCTGCTTGTGGCGGGCTGCCATTCTTCGTTTTAAACGATGCCAAACGACCACCTTCTTTGGTCGTCCGTTCGTAGTCGTCTTCGACGTCAAGTTATCTTGGTGCGAGATTCGTTCTCGGACAGATTTGTTTACAATCAAAGTTCGTCGTTGATTCATCTCCGGTTAGTTGTTTTTGAGTTTTATTTTTGTCCATATTTTTGTTTGATATTTTCCGGATCCAAAATCGTTAAAGAATTCAATTCTTGTTTTGTTCGTTGTTCATCGTTGAAATTATTTTTCTAGTTTGTTCATGTTCATGTGCTTTGTTAAAATTAATTTTCAGATTTCAAAATAGAAGTTTAATTAGTTGTTTTCATGTTTATTTCATGTTTGTATTATTGTTTAAGTAAGTATTTGTTAGTTTGATGTTTGTTAGATTCAAATTGAAATTTAATCAACTATTTCTTCAATTTGTTTCATGTGTTTATGTATTGTTAGAAATTGTTAATATTGTTAAGTTCAAGTTTAAGTTCATAATTGTTTCTTCGTCGATCTTGTTATTTGTTTAAAGAATTTAGTTGTATTAAAGGAATATATTGTTTTAATCGTTTAATCCGTCATGTTTGTTGTCTTAAAATAGATTCATTCATGTTCATACTTTGTTTGGATGATCTTGAATCCGAATTTTGTATAGTTTGATTTCTTGTTTACCATTTATGATTATTGCTTGAATTGTTCTCATAATCTTGTTTAAAGTTTAATATAAGAATTGTTTGTTGTAATGTTGTTAGAGTTGATTTTAAGTTCAATATGATTGAATTTAGAAATCTTCATACTTTGTTTGTTGTTGTTGTTGAATCCGAAAATAGGATTGTTTGTTGCTAAAATATTGTTCAATCAAATTTTAGTTGTTCTTGGTTGTTCAATTTGTGTTCATGTGATTTGTTGTTGAAATGTTGTTAAAATCATGTTCATGTGATATTGTTGTTATGATGTTCATCCGTGTTCATATTGTTGTTTGAACATTGTTAGAAATTGATCATATTGTCTATATTTTGGTTAAGTTTGATTAATTGATGTGTTATAGCTGATGGGTAGTTTGGTAAATTTGTAATACGTTCAGGGGTAGTTTGGTAATTTCAGTAAGGTCGGAAGGGGTAGTTTAGGAATTGTACATTTTGTAATTGTTTATTTGAAGCATGGGGGACAAAATGAAATGGGGTGGGTTGTGATATGATTATTTAATATAAAGGGGGGACAAGATTTAATTTAAAGGGGAATCTTGCATTATTTTAAATAAAGTATGGGGGACAAAATGAAATGGGGTGGTGTGATATGTTATTTAATGTAATGAGAATGAGTGGGAAGATAATGGGTTTGGTAGAGAAAATGGGTTGATTTTAATTAATGGAAAGATTTTATGAGAGGGGTTATAAGAAGTCTTGAAATCAGAATAAAAAGGGAGGACAGGAGAAATACACAGACAGAAAAAAAACGGGAGAGAGAAACAAATCTGAAAATAAGAGAGAGAAAAGGGCTGAACATTTAAGAGATAGAAAATTCCGAAAAATATTTAAGCTTTCAAATATAAAAAAAACTAAAAAAAATATTCTGTTTTCTTTTGTTGTTTGAAATCAGAATTAATTGTTGTTTCATAAAAGCTGGAAGCTTTTGTTTTTTTTTGGATTACTACTCCACCGGTCTGTTACTGGGTTGTTACTGTTGCTGGGCTATTGTTGCTGTGTTGTACTGATTTTACTGCTGTTGCTGATTCTCATATTCATTTTCTTTTGCTTCCAATATCAGGTACACAACTGAAAAGCTGTTTATTGTAATCCGAAATATGAAGCGTGAATACATATGAAGAATGAAAATTTGAAGTTTTAATTTCGTTTTTATTTCTTTGTTCCTTTTGTTGATTGTATTTAAGCTATCTCATGAATTACTAAATAATAACTGGAATAAGAAAATAATATCATAAGTTAGTCTGTAATAAATCAGTTCGGCAAAATAGGTTAATTCACTAGTTATGAAGGCTTCAAGATTATAGGTTGATCATGAACAAGTAGCTAAATTTAGCTAAGACACGAATTTAAATTAAACATCGTAAATTAGGCATTAAGGCATGACTTGAGCTTAAGCAAGATTAAGAGAACGTTTAAGTCTAATAAACTTTCTAATAAGCTTTAGTAATTATGGTTAAATCTAGTTTCAAATGATTGTGAATAATTAATCTCAATAATTTTTTTTAAAAAAAATAACAATGCTGAGTTTTAATCTAGCTATATTTGTTTATTTTGAATATTAGTTGTTGAATTTTTATTTTATTTATAATTTCGAAATTAAGAGTGAAATTCCTTTTTCATCAATATTTGTATTAATCAAGCAATTAGCATGTCATGTCTTCTTAAAATAATAAAAAGCTAGTAATAAATTAGGATTTTCTTTCTTTATTTTAGAGACTCATTTTTATAGAAAAATGTAGTCGTTTTAAGATTTGTCCAAATAAATGAGATGAGCCTCGCTTAATGAAATGTATAGATTGCGGGGCCCTCAATAAATGTACATTTAATCGCTTAGAATTAGGGAGGAGCCGTTTTAGCAAATTTCACGGCCCTACCCAAAATAATGATACGCTAGACTCTTTAGGCGCGATTTAATTAATTTTACCTTCTTAAACTCGGATGCGCATTTCATGCGACCCAAATCTAAATCCTAAAACATTGAATAAAAATGTGTTCCGGATTGCGGGTGCATTTCATGTGACGTAATCCAAAGACATGTTTTAAACGATGTTCACAATTTTTTTTTAAAAAAATAATAATAATAATAAAGTGGTAAAGAGTTAAAATTGGCACATCGGTTCATAATTGTATTTAAAATCAGATAAATAAGCCGAATATGACAGTTGAGCGACCGTGCTAGAACCACGGAACTCGGGAATGCCTAACACCTTCTCCCGGGTTAACAGAATTCCTTATCCGGATTTCTGGTACGCAGACTGTAATATGGAGTCATTCTTTTCCTCGATTCGGGATTAAATTGGTGACTTGGGACACCCTAAATCTCCCAAGTGGCGACTCTGAAATAAATAAATAAATCCCGTTTCGATTGTCCTTTAATTGGAAAAAACTCCTTGTGCCCTCGCGGGGGCGGAAAAAGGAGGTGTGACAAGTATCTTTTCTCTAACAAAGTGATAGTCAATCTCAATGTGTTTAGTTCTCTCATGAAATACTGGATTTGACGCAATATGAAGAGCAGCTTGATTATCACACACAAGTCTCATCTGACTAATCTCACCAAATTTCAACTCCTTGAGCAACTGTTTGATCCAAATTAGCTCACATGTCGCCATAGCCATCGCTCGATATTCTGCTTCTGCACTAGACCGAGCAACCACATTCTGTTTCTTGCTCTTCCAGGACACCAAATTTCCTCCTACTAAGACACAGTATCCAGACGTAGAACGTCTATCAGAAGGTGATCCTGCCCAATCAACATCTGAGTATCCAACGATCTGCTCATAGCCTCGATCCTCAAACAATAAACCTTTGCCTGGAGCTTATTTTATATACCGAAGAATGCGAACAACTGCATCCCAATGACTATCACACGGAGAATCCATAAACTAACTCACAACACTTACAGAAAAGGAAATGTCAGGTCTTGTCACTGTAAGGTAATTTAATTTACCAACCGACCGTCTATATCTTGCAGAATCGCTAAGAGGCTCTCCCTGTCCTAGCAGAAGTTTAGAATTCGGATCCATTGGAGTGTCAACAGGTCTACAACCTGTCATTCCTGTCTCCTCAAGAATATCTAAGGCATACTTTCGTTGTGAGATCACAATACCTGAGCTAGACTGAGCGACCTCAATACCCAGAAAATACTTTAGTTTGCCCAGATCCTTAGTCTGAAAGTGTTGAAAGAGATGTTGCTTCAATTTAGTAATACCATCCAGGTCATTGCCAGTAATAACAATGTCGTCAACATAGACCACCAGATAAATACAGAGACTCGAAGCAGAATGCCGATAGAATACAGAGTGATCAGCTTCACTCCGAATCATGCCAAATTCCTGGATAACTGTGCTGAACTTACCAAGCCAGGCTCGAGGAGACTGCTTTAGACCATAAAGTGACCGGCGCAAGCGATATACAAGGCCACGAGACTCCCCCTGAGCAACAAACCTAGGTGGTTGCTCCATATAAACTTTATCCTCAAGGTCACCGTTTCAAAAAAACATTCTTAATGTTCAGCTGATAGAGGGGCCAATGACGAACAACAGCCATGGATAGAAAAAGGTGGACTGATGCTATCTTAGCAGCGGGAGAGAAGGTATCAATGTAATCGAGACCAAATATCTGAGTATATCCCTTGGCAACAAGACGAGCCTTAAGACGATCAACCTTACCATCTGGACCAACCTTGACTGCATACACCCAACGACAACCAACAATAGATTTACTTGAAGGAAGAGGGACGAGCTCCCAAGTACCACTCGTATGTAATGCAGACATCTCGTCAATCATAGTCTATCGCCATCTGGATGAGACAATGCTTCACCGGTAGACTTAAGGATGAAAATAAAGGACAAAGAAGATAGAAAAACATAATAGGGTGATGACAAACGATGATAACTCAAACCGACATAATGGGGATTAGGATTAAGGGTGGTCCGTATACTTTTCCGAAGTGCAATCGGTGTACTAGGAAGAGACAAGTCCGCGGTAGGAACAGGGTCAGGTGTAGGACGTGAATCAGCTGGGCCTGATGCTGGGTGCGGACGACGATGATATGTCAAAAGTGGTGTTCCTATGACAGGGATTCTAGGAGGAGCCACACTAGACTCCTCAACGGTTGGAATGGGTAAGACTTCTGTAGCAGAAGGTGAAAGAGGAGCTATAGTAGACTCGGGTAAGACTTCTGTGGCGGAAGGTGAAGGAGGAGCTATTGTAGACTCGTTAAAGGTCGGTATAGGTAAGACCTCAGATATATCAAGGTGGTCAGAATGGTCAGAAGAGGTAAAGAAAGGTTTAGACTCAAAAAATATGACGTCATAGGACATAAAGTACCTACGAAGCTCAGGTGAGTAACAACGATATCCCTTCTGAACACGAGAATAACCAATGAAGACACACTTGAGAGCACGAGGAGCTAACTTATCTTTCCCAGGGGCTAAGTTATGAACGAAACAAGTGCTCCCAAAAACACGAGGGGGAACAAAGTATAAGGGTGATTGGGAAAACAATACTGCATACGGTATCTGATTCTGGATGGGAGAGGAAGGCATCCGATTAACTAAATAACAAGTTGTGAGAACTGCATCACCCCAAAAGCGCAGCGGAACATGAGATTCAATGAGAAGTGTGCGAGCAGTCTCAATGATGTGCCTATTCTTTCTCTATGCAACCCCATTTTGCTGAGGGGTATAAGGACAAGAGGTCTGATGAATAATTCCTTGAGAAGTCATAAACTGCTGAAATTGAGAGGATAAATATTCTAAGGCATTATCACTGCGAAAAGTGCGAATAGAAACACCAAATTGATTTTTAATTTCCGCACAAAAATTCTTGAATATAGAAAACAACTCAGAACGATCTTTTATTAAGAAAATCCAAGTACATCTTGAATGATCATCAATGAAACTAACAAAATAACGAAATCCCAAGGTAGAACTGACTCTACTAGGACCCCATATATCAGAATGAACTTAAGAAAAAACAGACTCTGCATGACTCTCAATACTACGAGGAAAAGAGGCTCGGGTATATTTCCCGAGCTGACATGACTCACACTCTAATGTGGATAAACTAGATAAAATAGGCACCATCTTCTGAAGCTTGGATAAGCTTGGATGTCCTAAATGTCTGTGAATTAGGTTCGGAGGATCTGTAACTAGACATGCCTTGGAGGATTTTAGTGAGTTAAGGTAGTAAAAGCCTTTTGATTCAAGTCCTATTCCAATCGTTTGTCCCGTACTGCGGTCCTGCATAATAAAGGAATCATCAATAAAATATATACCACAACGGAGGGCACGAGTCAAACGACTAACAGATGCAAGATTAAAAAGGATAGCCAGGGACATAAAGAACAGAATCTAGAGTGACAGAGGGTAGGGGATTCGCTTGTCCAACTCCTTTTGCTTTGGTTTGAGACCCATTGGCTAAAGTAACAGTGGGAAGAGACTGTGAATACGCAATATTTGACAAAAGTGATTTATTATCAGAGATATGATCAGAAGCGGCTGAGTCCACAACCCATTGTCCAAGAGTACTAGACCGGGAAACACAAGCAAAAGAATTACTAGCAATAAAAGTATCGGTCTGAGCAACAGAAGCTACTTGTGGAGATGTCTGCTTACTTGCTCGATATTGAAGGAACTCATTATACTCCCCTTCAAATAAAGAAAAGCCCTGGTTACCTGTAGTCTCGGTCTGAGCAACATAAGCATTTCTGGGTGGACGACCATGTAAAGAATGGCACACATCACGAGTGTGTCCTAGTTTATGATAATAAGAGCACTTAGGTCTAGATCTTCCAAAGCGACCTCCTCATCGTCTATTCTCTATAGTATGAGATGCCCGATTGTACACTGTATGGGATGCGAGAACAGATGAATCAAGTGTCTGTGATGAGATCACTGGGTGACTTGGTGCTGTAGCAAGGCGAAGTAATCGAGAGAATAATTCATCAACTGTGGGGACAGTCGGACTAGCCAAAATCTGATCGCGTACTGAGTCAAGATCATTAGGAAGACCAGCAAGAGTAAGAAATAGAAACATCTTTTGTCGCTGCTCTTGCTTCTTTGCAACACTAGCAAAAACTGGTATCAGCGTCTCAAATTCCTCCATGACTGCCTGTACTTGTCCCAAGTAAGTAGACATATCTAATTTATGTTTCTTTAAATTTGTCATCCGCGATATCACATCATAGAAACGAGATTTGTCATTAGTGTACAAAGTGCGAGCCTTTTCCCAAACCAAATAACATGTCTGGAATGGATGAAACAAGGGCATCAACTTGGAATCAATAGACCGCCACAGAATACTGCATAATTGAGCATCGATCTTCTCCCAAAGTGCTTTGGCCTTTTCATCTCCTTCACTAGACTTCGTGATTAGATGATCTTGAACACCTTGACCTTTACACCATAACTCGACAAATGAAGCCCAAGCTGAGTAGTTTGAACTTCCCATTAAAGGTTCTGAGGTAATCATAACACCGGAATTGCCAGAACCCGTGTTTTTAGACCTAAAGGTATCGACTACCAAAGACATCGTTGAATTATCACCAAATTACATAAAGAGTCAACTGGAAACACGCTGAAACAGATGAAGGAAACACTGTTTTTGCGGGAAAAAAAATCAGTGTAGTCGCCGGAAAAACTCAAAGTGGTCGGAATCAAACGAAGACAGTATGGGTGGGGTCAAAATTGATACACGACCCAACTGTTCTGAAGAAACTTTTTCAAAAAGTGGCCGGAGGATGCTGCACGCGCCAGCGCGTGGGCTCACACGCGTGGGATTCTGGTGGCGCGTGGGGTGCTGTTTACCGGAGATTTTTTTGGGGTTTGGTCGCCGGACAGTGGCGAGTCTTTTGGTAGTGCTGGATTTTGCACAACACTAACCGAGACAAAGCAGACACAAACAAATCTGAAAATGTCGCCGGAAAAAGGCTTTCGGTGACTGATTTCTCTTCCCGGAATTGCTGGAATTTATGCACAGCGATAAATCTCTCACAATTGCTCTGATACCATGTGAGAATGCACGAGAGAAAATATATTATTGATTAATTGACAATGCTATAATGAGCCCTATATATACACACATAACATATCATACTCCTAATACATATTGGATTAGGATTATTTACTCCTATTTACATGACTATTCTAACAGTTTTCTTGTATGCTTGCTTTGTTCATTTACATTCTTCCATTTAAGTATTTTTTCATTTTTAGTAATTATTCCATTGTAGTCTGCGTAATTTCAGTTTTCTATGTGCTTCTATGCTCTGAGTGTTAACATCTAGCACGACTCAAGCGCAAAAAGAAAATTCTCTTTATCAACTGCGAGCTACCGAAAATGTTGATTCCAAGGTAATAACAACTTTACCATTGACATAGTATCATTATGGACATCTGATAGCCAAAACTTTATTATTTACCATATTTCATCTAAAATTAACTCGCACAAGAACAACATCGTAGATGTGAATTCGAAGTTGAAATCACAAATGGGAGTAAAAGAGTAGCAATAGTAGTGTGAGAGAAATTGGCTGAAAGAATGCTTTCACTAATAACAGACCAAATATATGAAACTACCATTGTGAAAGTGTACATACTGACAGCTATTTCAACTTATTGGAAATTAATTTAAAATCTTCACTTTTACTCATTTTGTATGCTCTAAACTTTTTCCCGCATAAGCAATTGTTACTTGTTGAGCACATCAGAGAGCACCTGCTGCACAAGTTGTTCAAATTTCATTTGCAGAAGTCACTACTCAGGACACCAGATAGAGTGCCTGGTACATTTGTCATCTTATGTTACACCCAAAAATTGACCGTCTTCGACTTGCCACATTCTTCAACATCAACGACCATTGGTGAGGGAAGTAAAGGAAAGATAGAAACCATCACATTTGTAGAAGCAGATCGGAGTCCATTAACAAAAGATATAACGCCAAGCAAGAAACCAAACATACCATCACCAAGCAGGGGCGGCCCTTCCATAAAGCAAGTAAAGCAACCGCTTTAGGCCCCATATTTGTGGGGGCCCCATTTTTTGTTACACCTAATAGATTATGTATAAGTTTAAAAAGAGTTTTGTAAAGTAAAAAAGTTTGATTTCTTTCTAACAATATAGAGAAGAAGGATTTGCAACCACTATAATTTCTACCAAGGAAATTGCACTTGAAATGTATATTGAACCCGAATTTCGTAAGAAACGTGAGATATATATGAAGTAACAATTTGATGCGAATGTTGATAATGAAATCTCAAAATATTTCGAAGAGTCCTTTAGAGTTGATTACTTTTATATATAATAGGCAAGACTATTTTTTCACTTCAAAAGAGATTTGAACAATTCGAAGCATATGAAAATATTTTTGGTTTTCTATTTGACAGTAAAAGCTAAGATCACTAGATGTTGGAAATTTGAAAAAATATTGCCTTAATCTTGAATGTTCCTTAAAGCATAATAATCAATTTGATATTGATGGTTTAGATTTATTTTCTGAATTTAAAATATTAAGAAAAATATTACACTTAGAAGATAACAGTTTAATTGATACATTTAATCAATTAAAAAGATTTAATTCTTTTTCAAATGCCTAAATTGCTTATGAAATAATATTCATAACTCAAGTTACCGTTGCTTCAGCGGAAAGAAGTTTTCAAAATTAAAATTAATAAAATCTTACCTAAGAACAACAATGTCACAAGAAAGGTGAAGTGGATTAGCTATACTGTCAATTGAGAAATACTTATTAGGAGTTATTGATTATAAGAAAATTAAATAACTTTGTATCTAAAGAAAAGCTAAAAAAACAGACTTCAAATAAATAATGATAAAAAAATTAGAAACTTAAGCCCTCTCGTAAAATTTAGCTTTAGGCCACAAAATTTGTCGGGCCACCCCTGTCACCAAGTCCTCCGCAGAAACACTGAAGGTTAGAAGTTGAAACTTGATAGCTTATACTTTTTCCTTTAATAGCTTTCGTATGAATTAGTCGGGCAACAAGATTGCCTTTTGCATATACAAACAAGATCACAAAACATACACTTAAAAACAACCTCGAATGCAAACAGTAAGTTCATAATAATAAAAGTTTTGTTGTGTGAAAAATGAACCACAATGTTAAACATTTGAATACAGTTAACTTCTCTGAACAATGTAAGAATATTGCAATAATTTTCATTATAGAGTATTGAAAGTATTAGCCTTTCTACCTTCACAAGGTAGGGGTAAGGTCTGCGTACACACTACCCTCCCACACCACCTATGGGATTACACTAGATTTTTTGTTGTTGTTGTTGTTGTTGTGTTGAACGTATTGAACTGAGAAGAAAAAACTTGTTCCTTTTTTAGCAAAAAGAGTGTGGTTAACTTTGGAACAATTCTAAATAAAATGTATGTCCAATCTGCATATTTCCAACTGTTCTTTTATTCTAACTGTCAATTTGTTGTTCATACAGATACTTCATCAGATTTTGACTGCAACGATGGTCGCCTGAATGCTTTTTGATAGCCCATAGCAGTTGCAATGCTTGCGTTCAAGGCAGATTTTGATGATGTTGTTTACTGCAGTAGAATCTTTTAATTTTTGTGTAAATATCTATGCAGATTCTGATGCGGTAGTACAATCTTTCACATTTTGTATAAATAAGTATGAAAACTTTGTCGTTGTATATTCTTGTATATGCTGGTAGTGTTAGGACCGAAATAAATCAGGTGTCATGCGAAAGCTAGCAAAACAAACCTTGAACGACGATGAATCAGACAATAAAGGAGAAATCTACCAAAGGAGACACAAACATATAACGTGGTTCGGTCAACTGACCTACGCCCACAACTGGAGATGAACAATCCACTATATAAAAAGAGAGTACAAAATATCGAGACAACAACCTCACGAAGAGGCAAACACAAGTGATACACTAAACACTTGTCCCGTAAAGTTCTCCCCCTAAACAAGACTCTAAAGCCCTCTATGACTACATTGTGGATGCTACTGAATGAGAAGGACGGATCTTCAATTTATAGAACTCCAAACCTTTTCTTACAAGAAAAAAGACTAGCCAAATATAGGAGAATTATAATTTCCTTCTACAAAAAGGAAAACCTAATTAAGGTAATTATTGCCCTTTCCTTCGACAAAAAGGAAAACCAAATATGGTAAGAAAATTATGGCAAACACCTAACAGGTAGCTCCTTCTATGCATGCATTTATATATGTTTCCATTCTGATCGTAGCTCTATTCTAATTGTGAAACCATAGCTGTATACTTATACAACAACCATACGCAAGCTTAGCTTAGCAGTAACAACTGTTCTCAAAAGAGAAAAATTTGCTCTTAGAATGACAAGGTAACATAGTGTATAACAAAAAAGCATAACATTGTTCACGTTGGGCCCAGGCAAAGCTCGAGCTATCCCTACTAGTTATGCGATATGTGGCAAGATCACCATTAATTATCTTTTTTGATGAAGAGATCACCATCAACCATCTATGTTTGATATCTTTCTTTTTGCTTCAAATTGGCAAATGGAAAGAATAAACACACTATCAAATACAATCATTGCGTTATTCAAGGACATGAACATTCCATCAAAAGTAGAACTACATAGATTTATCCTTCCTACTCTCACCAGCTTTTTGACATGCCTTCTTTCAATGAAAGGCAAATGGAGCTAACTATTCAATAGTGATACAAATCAGTTGGGGAGACAGAGCATAGGGATCGTAATCTTGGAAGGGAAGTTAATACAAATCTAACCAGTCCCAACCAGTGCATTCTAACTCGCGATTCGCGAACCCAAAGGAGGGATGTGAAGAGCCAAAGAAATACTGTAGTAGGTTTCCCTTACTTTAATCCCAGAAACATCTGTCCCCAAAATAATGCCTTTTAAATATCTATACTTCAACTTCAATGAGATGCACTTTCTGATCAGCTGGAGGCATATCATCAAGATTCAAAGTTAACAAACCAGAATCTGAGTCATAAGCAAAATCAACCATATTTCTACCAACAGTGCACTTCCTTGGCTTGACAGACGAGTAAGCACCAAATCGACCACACCCCTTTACTTCCATCGACACTACTGCAACTGCTTCTGTGCTCAAGTTCTCGATTCTATCTTCAGCAACAAGATTGCCTTCACCTTGGTATCCAGTCTCTAGTTCAGACAATTCAGCGCCTGACTTCACCTCGTATTTTAGTCCCTCGATCGCCCCACCAGCATTGTACATGTCAATGAGCCCCAATGGTGCAAAGCTGAAGCCAGGTGCCAAGACCTTAATAGGTGTAACAGTGTATGTCTCGTGCTCGAGGACCTTCAAAGAAATGGGAATCGCTGCATTGTGAGGGAGAACAACAAGCTCAGCACTCACATTGGAGTAAAGAGCACAATCTCCACTCCAGTTGGGGTCTACCGCAGCTTCAGATATGAAATGGACATCACGACCCCTGACATAGCCTGTTATCGCCTCGGAATTAGTTTGGTGGAATGTGTTCTTCCTTTCAACCGTGTTCCATGCTGCACCTTGGCAGTTGTATACTCCAAGCACACCAGTGTATTTGTTCATGTTCCATATCTTCAAGAGGCTGAAACACATTATTAGATTAGTTAGATACTATTCACGCCATTGCAATCAAATTAAAAAGCAGTTCACTACTCATTTCCAGCCAAATAAACACCATACTTAGAGCTTCAAAAGAGAAGTAGCGAAGAGTCTAATTTGCACCTCTTTGTGGTTAAAGTACACTATCATTACACCCTTTTTCTTTTTTTGCATATGTATATTTGGTTCGAGTCTGAAGCAATGGATTCTACTAGTTTCGTTTTCACTGAAAGAACATCCCGGTGCACAAAACATTCCGCATTCACGCAGGGTTCGGAAAGGGCCGCACCACAAGGAGTGTGATGTAGACAGCCTACCCTAATACAAGTATTAATGGCTGTTTCCACGGCTGACCTATAGGTCACACGGAAATAACTTTACCGTTCCTTTTCACTCTAATCAAATAAAGTTTATCGGTAGAAAATTTCAAAATTAAGGACCACCTAAAGCAAACTTACTGTAAATAGCATTGATTTTGAAAATGAAATGCTTACCTAACACCATCCCGAGAAGGATCGGAGAAAAGGGAATCCTTTGTAGGTCGACCAGGCAAACGAGCTCGAAGAATTGTACCATCTCGGAGAACAAGCTTCCTTAAGACATCAAAGTTGTGCTTGCCAGGTGCATCACTGTCATTCAGAACACAAAAAAATTAGCAACTTGTCGCAAATCATATGATGATTCGTCGTTACAAAATAAGGAATCATAAATACTCGTCGGATATAATTTATTACCTAACATAGACAGGTCCACCACTCAACGCCCTAGCTGAGCCATGGTACTCGGCCGCTGGATGAAGGGAGTGGAACATGTCCCAATCAGGCAGCATAATTTCCCCAAGGAACACACTGTTGTATGCCACACAAGCAATGTGAATGGTGTGTGAGATTGGATCTCTTGGATAGAAGTCGTTTGATGCTCTTACAACAGCTGTCTGCTTTGAGCTGTTTCATTCAATGATCCAAACACAATATATCAGTATAGTCCAGAATCTCAACATTAAAATAAGTTATAGAATCTGCAACTGCAATAGCTTCATACTAGATTCCATAAGTTCTGGCTCAACTACATATTAGTCGCATATATGACTGACATTGAGAAATCAAAAAGAGACGCGTTGGTCATGTATCACATTGAATGATCATTCTTACGAAAAGAAAAACTTTAACAAACAAGAAACAGTTTAGATGGTAATTGAATTTACTTAAACCTTAAAAATATTTTATTTCTTCATTAAAGAGAATCAAGACACCACCACAGAATAATCTCAAAAATCAAATCTTTACTCATTATAAATTGCCTGTACTTTCCAAAATCAATAAATATCTCAAAATTTTCAAGAAACTGACCAAAAACTTTGTGGATAACATGAGAAATACAGATCATTCTAACATCAAATGAATAACTTCAATACGACATCATCAAAATCATCAACAATGCTTCTTTTTTTTTTCTTCGACAGGACACATACAATGTAAACAGAAAACACCTAAAAATGGTAAATTAGAGCTAACAATGAAATAGTATAAACAGATCAAAAGTATTTAACCAAAATAGGAAGTGAACGTACCAGTAAAGTGCATCAGTACTGTGGCTCATGCAAGCAATGCAACCATTATCGGGGAAGTTCTTAGAAACAGAAGCATCAAGAGCTTGATGATACTGTTTCGTGAGCTCAACCCGACCCCCTAAACCACCCCCTAGGGTCTCCAATATACACTGCACATCCACCTTCAATCCATCTACCCCAGCTGATGCCAAATAACTATGCATTTCATTATAAAACTTATAAACACTTTTCGGGTTAACTAAACCTAAACCCTGAACCGCAATCGCATCCGTTTTCCAACCTGGTTCGTTCTCCATCACCCCTTTTGTAATTTCCGGATACTTCATAACTGATCCGTATTCCTCCATCCCCTTCACTCCGGGTCGGACCCCGCCCCAGTAACCTGTTATCGCGTGCCACACGTACACGTAATTCAATTCGTATTTTTCTTTAGCTATATTCACAATGTTTTTAATCCCCACAGTTGGATCTTTGTTCTTCTGAAACTTCTCATTTTCTTTTAATCCTGTAAGTCTCATTAACGGCTTTTCAACTTCCACATCCGCGCCGACGGATTGCCAACCGTCATCGATGATGACGAACTTCGGCGGTACTCCACCGGCAGTGAGACTTTCAAGGCCGGCTTCAACGCCTTCTTGAGTAACTTCTTGGTAAAAAGCATCCCACGTACACCAAAAAGTAATCAACAATTCCGGGAAGTTTCTTCTCATGCCGTTGCCGGAAAGTCTTGAGGTGTAATTTCACCGCCCTTATTGCCTCTGTAATAACAATAAAAGGATCACAACCAGCATGCACATGAACTGCTTGATTAAATGCCGAGCCGACAGTATCCTTATCCCCGCTCTCGAGGCACAATTCAAGCTAGTCTTCAGGATTCCCCTGAAGAACACCTTGAAATGAACCTTCGATTAATGGAAGGAAAACTGCATAAAAATATTATTGCTTATCGGATCCGAGGTCGGACCCATCTTTGGTTTCGACAAGTAAAAATTGGGTTTCCAGTGGAATCTCACTTCCTTTGTCACCCATTTTTTGAGCCATCCACCATAATTTGAACCTGAAACAAGATAAGAATTTAACATCCCGTAATTTTCCTAACGGAACGACATGGCGGCTGTTTTCTTGATCGAATTCCGCACCTATAAATACACCTTCCATTGGACCTGATGTTGCACCGGAAGTGGTAATTACATTGTCTGGTACATTTGTTAATATTGTTCTGTCCTTTATCACCAGCTTCCTATCGGAAATTCTAATCGCTGGAGTAATCGTCATAGCAGATTCCTCCTTCTCAAACTCAACTTCACTTCCCTAAAAAGGAAAAAAATAAATCAAAACCAAATTATAATCTTTTATCACCATGCTAAAATAAGAATCTTTTCCCACTAATACAGTTAAAAGAAGAAGGGGATTGTTACACAAATAGCCGGCCATATTTACTATTTACTTTTTCTGGCCGGTATACATAGATTATACACAATTATACATATAATATACATCAGTTATGCATATATTATGTATTCGTCGGCTATTTTTACTTTAAGAGATTAGGTTCGCAATTATTTGGGTTAATTCTTCAATTAATAACAACGAGTAGGCAGAGAGCTATTTAACTATGGAATTTAAGTTTTATGCACTGACATGAAAGTATAAAAAAATATTTAACAATCTCGTATAATAAACAGTCATAACTTATAATGTACCCAATTTGAGTAATTTATGTTCAGAGTCATAAATTAAGGTAAGAATAGAAAACAGATCAATTAATCATATTTACTCCTATTTTTTAAGGCAAATATCAGCTAGATTGGTTTTCTCTGTTATCAGATTATGAACCCGTGCTCAACAAATTATGTAAAAACAACTCTATAGTTCGTTAATACAAATTTATAATGATTAAACAAAAGGTGCAAGTCAGGAAAAAGCAAATGCGAAAAGGCAGAATATACTTACTTTGTGAGCAAGAATTGACGAAACAGAGAATCGAAAAGGAATAATGGGTTTATTGAATTGAGTAGGAAAAATGGGTTATTGGGGAAGAGAAGGGTTGGCTATTTATAGTAATAATGAAGGGGTTGAGTGAGACCAGAGGCGGATCCAGGATTTAAAGCTTATGGGTTCCTATAACGACCTTAAGTAAATATACAATAAGTAACTAGGTTCACAATCAAATATTTATGGATATTTAATAAATTTTTTAATACATATACAGGGTATATGCAAAAGCTACTAGGTTCACGGGAACCCACCAATAGGCTGGATCCGCCCCTGAGTGAGACGATGTCCAGAAATAGAATTGAGTTGAAACATGATTGGTGATTTTGCTAACCTCCCATGCACCACAATACACTAATATCATAAATGATTGCATGTTGTTACTCCTACAACTAAATAGGCCAAGCCTAACAAGTGTTTATCGAGAGCAGAACTGTGTTGCGGACAGTCTAGCCAACTATGGAGCTCAGCAAGAACAAGGGCCCTGTATAATGTATAAACAACCACCACCTTTTGTGACATCTTACTACCATCAAGACCAGCAAGGAATACTGCGTACAAGGCTGGTTAAATGGGCAGCTAGATCATGTAGTAGTAGTAGTGCTAGTTTATCTTCTACTGTGTATAGTTATGCTTTGGATGTATTAGGTACTAATAGGCAGGGGCGGATTTAGGGGAACCCCCTTCGCCCGAAAAAATACACTGTATATATAAGGCAAAATCTGTTTTTTACCTCTATATATTAAGTTTTGAACCCCCTTAACATAATTCGAAAGTGTAGTTTAGTGGTCAAGGGGGTTCAAAATCTACATAAGGTCATGAGTTTAGTTCCCACTAGATACAATTTTTTTTTTTTGAACGCCCTTCGTGAAGGTCTGCCTCCGCCACTGCTAATAGAGGTCCTTTTACGGGAACCTCTGCTATGGGTTTTGCTTCTACTTCTATAAATCTGATGCATTACCTTAACTGCTCTACAAGAGCTTGATCTATATATATCTATCTTTTCCACCCAAAAAATGATTGGTAATTTTGGTCTGCCAAAGCCGAGCTTACATCGGTTTCACGAAAACAAAGCAACAAAAAAGTATTGGTTCGAGGAAAACGGCGGTCGTTAAATGTGACGGTGGATCAGACTTCCACGTTGGACCGCCGTTTTCTGAGCCGGCAACTTGTGCCTACTTGTTTGAAGAGAAAATGACAAATTTAGAACGACTCTTCGGTTTATGAAAAGAATAATTAACCTACAAATAGTTAGACGAATATATTAGAAAATTATAATATATGTATAATTATGTATTATCAATGCATAATTTATGTATTGCAACTACAAAAAGTAAATAATGAATTGTCCAGCTATTTGTGAAAAGAAAAATCTGGTACATTAGATTTGACAGGCGTACGTAAAAATTTTCATAAGCAGTATCATAATTTGAAAGATATAAACAAATAAATAAATCATTATAATAACAAGAGATATCATTTTCTATATGTATTCCCAATATTTTTATTTTTCTTATCAATATCTATAGGAAAATATCGATCAAGCGGTGTCCCGTGATATCGTATAGTATAAGGGTGCAAACGCCCATCTGGACAAGTGTTATGCTTTCATTGGTGAAGATTGATTTTCTTAATGAATTTTAAATGAAGAAATATGAGTAATGAGGACTTAGACTCTAACTTACTTGGGGTTGAAGTCATTGGTGGATCCACATTGACAAGGGTGGGTGCTTAAGCACCCATTATCTTTGCCATGTGTAGTAAATTTGCATAAGCAATTATAAAAATATGTATATAAATAATGAGTGAGCACCCATAATTAAACTTATTTTTTTTCTTTGTTCTGGAATTTCTATCGATCAATACCCATGACTTTAGAATTCTGAATCCGCCACTGGTTGAAGTACACTTATTATTGTTGTAGATTATTTACAGGAGTATTATTTATCGAGGAATGATGCGATACGTGTAATTCAGTGATTATCATCCCACATTCAATATGGATAAATAATACTCCTATCGAGATTTGATATAAAATATTTATCCTGGATATAAATAATCTTAACTTTTATACCAAACCCGAATCTATATGAGAATATACTGGATATGTTATTGTAATATTTATACCGAAATTAGTATCATAATCCCGATCACGGCTTACTTGGTACGAAATAATTGGTCCAATAGAACAACAACGGAGGTTGTTGATACGGGTCAGATTGAGGCACGTGGATACAGCAAAGTCAGTCTGAGGTTATCAAACGGCTGATATTTTTAAAGTAAACAGTAGTTTTTAGAGGTCAATCGTATAGAAATTTAGTACTTAGTAAATTAACAAGGTGATTATGTGAAGAAAAGGAAAGTGATTTTTCGTGACGGCTAAGAATTGAGTTATTTAAATTATTGACGAATGAAGACAGTTTCAAGAAATTCATAAACTTTATTGAGATTGGTAGGGTGAGGAAATATTTTTACTAGTATAATTTTGTAATTTAAGCAATTTTGATGGTTTTCCTTAATATATAAATTTTATATTCAAATAAATTGATAAATTGTCCTACTTAGTTCAAATTTAATTTGTTTGTATTTACAATCCAACTAGGTAGCTTTTTTGTATAGAAGATCTAATAGATATGAATTATATGCGAGCAGGTCGGTGCAAAAAATATATTATGTTCATGCAGGATTCAATGAAAGATCGTATCCCAAGAGAGTATATGAATAGTTGATATCAATAGTCTACGCTTGTGTGGACATCAATAGTTGATATTAGAGTTCGAACATGTAACATATAGTTCACACAAAGATAATTTTATCGGTGCTCCAAGATTCTCCTTCGTTGATACCATGCCTCGAACCCATGAATTATATAGAAAATTCTTGAGATTAGATTGTGGAGGAAAATATCTTGCGTTTAAGGAAGTGATTAGACATAATGGACCCACAAAGACGATCATTAAATGAACACGTGGAATATTCGAATGGGATTTAATTGTTTTTAATGTGATCGATTATGGGAGTCAAAGAGCTCATGCTTAACTCAGATAATAATTGTTGTGTTTAGAAAGTTATCTGGTGCAATTTGTGTACTACTTTTCTTTCCACTTATCCATCAAGTTTCAAAAGGATAAGGGAAAGAAAAAATCCTTTGTCATAATTTTGACATCACTTGTTGGCCACATTAATAAGTGTGAATTAATATTTATATTCTCTCGGCGCACGTTCTGCAAGGCAGCTAACGTACGCTTAAGACGATGGCTAGACGGAGATCTCAACCAATTGCACCACCTATGATATCGGAAGAGGACGAAGAATCGGAAGAGGATGACGGAGGACGACTGGTAACACCGGAAACTGGAATGCCACAATTAATAGGTCAAATATAACTAGTTCACTGGATGAATGGAATGGGAAGTGCTCCAACGGTCATGCAAGCAACGAAATGCAATGATGCTGAGAAGCCAGTGGAAGTAGATCCCAACAATGCAGCGAGGAAGCTGAATTTCTCAGAAAATTGAGTAGATCCAGCTCAAATGAAACCGACCCTAGCTGATGTGGTCAAAGGGAACAAAGCGTTACAGCAGGGAATGAAATTGGACTACTATGCACCAGTAATGAAGGAAGGGACGAAGGTTGTAAAATTGAACAGAGCGGAAGTTGCAGAGCAAACACAAAAATGGAAGGAGACGGTTATAGGGTATGTATTGGGTAGAAATCCTTCCTTCAAAGAGATGTTAAAGTTTGTATATGGAGTATGAAATTTCATTAAGACACCTCGAGTGTTTATGCATGATGATGGCTGTTTCATATTTTGATTTAATTTAGAAGAGGATAAGAATAGTCTGATTCAACAAGGGCCGTATACATTCCATAATCGACCTTTGATTTTGAAACAATGGGAGCCGAATTTCCAGATGGGTAAGGAATTGACCAGGAAAATACCTATTTGGGTGATTTTCCCAGGATTGCTTATAGAATACTGGACTAAGGAAAATTTGGGGAGAATAGCTAGCTACCTGGGGAAACCTATATGCTCAGATAGATTGACCGGTGAAGGGGAAAGGATATCCTATGCACGAATGTTGGTGGAGATGGATGTCTCACAAGACCTTCGAGATGATATGCTTATAGAAGAAGAAGAAGGAAAGTATAGAGTGCAAATTCTGGGGTATGAATGGAAGCCGGTATTTTGTGAAAAATGTTGCCAAATAGGTATACATGAAGAGAAATGTGAAAAAGCAGTGCAGAAGAAAGCCCATGAGGTACAACAAGCAGGAAAACAGAAGCAACAAGTAGGCAGAAACTAGGTCAAAAAATAGTGGAGGGCAAAAGCTATTACTGAACAAGTAATAGAGAAGAAGGGACAAAGTAACATACAAGAGGAAATTCAAAGGGATAGGAAACAAGAAATGCATGATGAACAGAAGATGATAACAACACCAGAATACCAGGACAAAGGGGTACCTGAGTAGGAAATGGGTATGCAGACAGTTAAGGCAACTAGAGGGAAACTGAAGATAAAGGACAAGACCAATTCTCAGAAAAAGGGAGCATTACTGGAGAAAGAGATCATGAATATGCTGAATAAAAATAGGTACAGTCCTTTAGTGATACATGATGATAACAGTTCTAAAAGAAGGACTGAAGGGGTGAGCCTCAATGAGGTAAATCCACCATGATAATTAGCACATGGAATATAAGAGGGCTTAACAAGCCCTTTAAGCAAAAAGAACTCAGGGCCTTTTTGCTTAATCAAAAAAATTACTTTACAGGTTGCCTTGAGACAAGAATAAAACCTAGAAGTGAAATGAAAATTAAAAAGAAGTTTGATAAGGAATGGAAGATATACTCTGATGAAGCTGTGGCAAACAATGGAATGATTTGGCTATTCTGGAAAGACAATATGGTGCAGGTCCAAATAATTGGGAGTACATCTCAGCTAGTACACTGCAAGGTGAAGGATAAGGGATCAAGCTTCTCAAGCTATGTTACATTTGTATATGGGATGAACAAGCTTAATGAAAGAAAGTAATTGTGGGAGCAGCTAAGGCAAATAAGTAGAAGCATGCAAGAGGCTTGGCTGGTTATTGGAGATTTCAATAATGTATTGTCTGTTAATGATAGGCTCAATGGGCAACCAGTACATCAGGGTGAAATAACAGATTTGCAGGACTGTATAAAAGATACTGGGCTGGGGCAATTGAACATGAAAGGGTGTGAATGGTCATTGTGCAACAAAAGAGATACTGAAGTTAGAATCTACAACAACATAGACTGGGCATTTGGAAATGCCTCTTGGCTAACTCATTATAGTAGTCTAGAAGCAGTTTTGGAATTACCAGGTGTCTCGGATCACTCCCCCATCATTATAAATACTGAAGTAATGAGAAATCACTTACCTAGGCCATTCAGATTATATACTGTGCTCCTAAAACAGAAGGAATTTGAGGAAGCTGTCCAAGAGATATGAAGGCAACAGGTTGAGGGGTGGATTATGTTCTCAGTATGGAGGAAATTGCACAAGCTAAAAGAGAGAACAAAGACAATGAATAAAGAAATGAACTCACTGGAGAAGAAAATAGGAAAGGCTAGAGACCATTTGAAAAAAGTCCAAGGAGAAATGAATGAAGATCATTTCAATAGTTCTTTAATAGATACAGAAAAGCAACTGTTGATACAGATTGAAAAGTGGGAAGGCATAAATGAACAAGTACTAAGGCAAAGATCTAGAGCAATGTGGATTCAGGCAGAAGATCAAAACTCAAAATTCTTTCATGCTCACTTGAAGTCCAGGCAATCAAGAAACAGAATATCAGTAATATATGATGAGCAGAGGAATAAGCTGACAGATACCATTAAAATAGAACATGAATTTGGTGGATTTTTTCAATCTCTATTGGGTACATCAGCTAGAGAACTACCTTGTATTGATATAGAAATTGCAAGGGATGGGCCATGTCTAAGCAAAGAGCAACAACAAATGCTTAGTGCCAGAGTAACAAAGGAGGAAATTGATGAAGCAGTAAGAGAATTACCAGATGAGAAGGAACCCGGAATTGATGGATTCCCTGCTGAATTTTTCAAAACCTATTGGAGTGTGGTTAGAGAGGAAACTAGGAAGGCAGTTACAGAATTCTTCATGAAAGGTAAAATGTTAAAAAGCATAAACTGTACTACTGTAACATTAGTGCCAAAGGTTACACGACCAAAATTTGTTAAAGAATTTAGACCAATAGCATGTTGTACGACACACTACAAGATAATAGTAAAAATCATCACATCTAGATTGAAGCTAGTAGTAGATTCTATTGTGGGACCTGCTCAGTCTGCATTCATAGAGGGAAGGAACATATTAGACAATGTAATAATAGCACATGAATTGGTGAAAGGGTACAATCAAAAAAGGGTGTCTCCCAGGTGTTGTATTAAAGTTGATATAAGGAAAGCATATGATTCAATGGAATGGCCTTTTCTGAAAATGATTCTGATGGAATTTGGATTGCCTATGGGGTTTGTAAATCTGATAATGGAGTGTGTGACGACAGTTAGTTACTCTTTGATTCTAAATGGAGGTCTAACAGAAAAGTTTCAAGCAAAAAAGGGACTAAGACAAGGAGACCCTATGTCTCCCTACTTGTTTGTGCTGGTGATGGAATACTTAAACAGATCCCTGAAGAAGCTGAATCAAAATCCAGATTTCAACCACCACCCAAAATGTTTCAAAAATAATATAACACATATCTGTTTTGCAGATGATCTGATCCTTTGCTATAGAGCAGACAAGATTTCAATTCAACTAATGCTAGGGAGACTTAATCATTTCTCTGAGGTGTCAGGATTGAAGGCAAATATGGAGAAAATTGCTTTATACATAGCTGGAGTCTCAAAGGAGTTTACAGACAAGTTACTAGAGGAGATGCAATTCATAGTGGGAGAGATTCCATTTAAGTACCTAGGAGTTCCACTATCCTCAAGAAAACTATCAACACAACAATGGATGCCTCTAGTTGAGAAGATAACAACAAGAATAAAATGTTAGACAACAAAGTTTTTGTCATACAGTGGTAGACTGTAGCTGCTAAAGAGTGTGGTTTTTGAGATGCAAACATATTGGGCACAAGTATTTCTACTTCCAAAGAAGACCATCAAGATGATAGTTGCAGTTTGTAGAACATTCTTGTGGACTGGAAGTACTGAGCATTCAAGGAGATCATTGGTTGCCTGGGACACTATATATGCAAGCCAAGGTCAGCATGAGGATTAAATATGTTAGACCTATATTACTAGAATAAGGCTGCCCTATGCAAGTTATTATGGGCAATAACTGAGAGGAAGGAGACATTGTGGATACAATGGGTTCACAGTTACTATATCAAGGACAGGAATATTAAAAATATGGCCACTCCAAAGCAAGCAAGCTGGGTAATCAAGAAGATTTTGGATGCAAGAGAATGGTTCATGCAGAATTGTCCGAATGACACTCTGAGTTCCTATTGTAAGGGAGGAAAGTTCTATATCAAGAAATTGTACAAGGCTGCAAGACCTCAGTACCAGAAGTGTAATTGGAAGAGATTAGTGACCACATCAAAAGCAATACCAAGACACCAATTCATCCTTTGGTTGGCACTACACAGAAAATGGGCTACTGTTGAAAGACTACAGAAATGGGGCATAACAGTTAACAAAGACTGTGTACTATGCAGCAGCAACACTAAGTATACATTTGAACATCTACTGTTCGAATGCACATACTCCAGAAATATGTGGAATGCAATGCTGAAATAGATAGAAATGCAGCATCAGATAGGAAGCTAGGATGAAGAAATAGCATGGATAACAAAGATGGTGGTGAATAGAACAAAGGGTGAAATTCTAGTGTTCCTATTTACAGCAGTGGTATATCAAATATGGAAGGAAATGAACAATAGAAGATTCCGAGGAATTGAGACAACATATAGAAAAAGGATAAACGAAATTGTCTTAATACTGCATATACGAGGACAACAAGTAGATAAATGGAGGAAAGAGTTAGAAAAACTAAATAGTTATCCTAGCTAGATTTTGTAATTAGGCAGTGATCACAGAAAGTTAGTTGATGTTTTGTTATTCAATAGATTACAAAAAGGATGTATAGAAACTAGCTCAAGAGTCCAAAGAGCTAGGGATTGTAAATATTTTACTTGGTTAATAAAGTTTAAGTTTAACCAAAAAAAAAAAAAATCACCTTTTTCAGAATCTTTTTTCCTGAAATCAGTGTTTGACAATAAAAAAAATTAATTTCCACGTGAAGTTAAATTTCAAATTTTTTTACTTAAATCACTTACAAAAATTTGAAAAACAGTTCCAAACTACATTCATGTCCAAATACAACTCTAATTTTCAAATACCATTTTCGCCTCTTTTTTTCCGATTTTTTTTTGAATTTCACAATTATTATGTCCAAACGCCCACTAAGTTCAAAGCATGAAGCAACTCAACATCTCTCTTCAGGTGTAATTTTCAAGAGTCAAACAAAGGGGCATTTGTCTTTTGGAATAAAACGTTTCCTCATTTTTCTCCACTTGTCTAGGAGAAATCACTATTATATCCTCTACTATTTGCTGCTCAATAAATAAAATTATAAACAACAATAACGATAACAACCCAGTAAAATTTTTCTAGTGGGATTTGAGGAGGGTAGTGTGTACACCGACCTTATCCTTACCCCGAGGGATAGAAAGGTTGTTTCCGATATACTATCAGCTCAAGAAGATGAAAAGAAGAGGAAAAGAAAGAAAGAAATAATATATCAGTACCAAATCAATAAAATTATAAACATTAAGGAAAAATGTACTATGAAAAAACATAGTACTATAGTAAAATTGTTGATATTTCTTAATAATGCATCCAATAGCCACCTGTTCTGAATTTGTTGCTATATAAGTCCTCTCCCTTTAGTCTTTTTTTTAACAAACTCTAACTTTGCCTTTCATTCTTTCATTCTTTGTAACCATATATTAAGTGAAAGAGAAAACAAAGTGCAGAGGAAAAACATCTCTAAATATTTTTTACGTTCATTTGTGCAATTTTCACAAGATTTTGAGTCTCGCGTGTCTGCCATTTCACCACCAAGGCATCTTAGAAAGATACAATCCTCCGCCTCAGGGCGTTAAAAAGAGCATTTGCATAGTTTACGAGTTCTTTTTAAAGCCGACGTGACTTAAAAAAGAGATTAGCCGGCGAAAAATTACACTGTATATATCGTGAACGTTGGCTCAACATGGAGCCGGCGAATCTCAATGGTTTGAGAGGGAGTAGTATGAGAGGGAGTTTAAGGGCAAGTACAAGCAACTCAATATGGAGAAACAATGGAGTTGAAGTATTTTCACGTTCAGCTCGAGATGAAGATGATGAAGAAGCTCTAAAATGGGCTGCATTAGAAAAATTGCCAACTTTTGATCGTCTGAGAAAAGGTTTATTGTTTGGATCAAAAGGTGGTGTAGCTGCTGAAGTTGATATAAATGATCTCGGAATTCAAGAAAGAAAGACTTTACTTGAAAGACTTGTTAAAGTTGCTGATGAAGATAATGAGAAGTTCTTGTTGAAACTCAAGAAAAGAATTGATAGGTAAGCAAATAACTTTTCGTGTATAGTTTGTTTTCATTTTGGAAAGTCTTAGTGCAATAGTAAGAGTTATCGTCGTGTATTATTGGGAGGCTACTGTCTAGCCGTGAAAACAATATCTTGTAGAAATGTAGAGTGATGATAGATCCAATGTGATCCAGCCCTTCCCAAATCCCGCAGATAGCATAACTTAGTATACCGGGTTACTTTTTCTAATTAAGGCAGCCCGGTGTACTAAGATCCTGCTGTGCGCGGGGTCCGAGGAAGGGCCAAACCACAAAGGTCTATTGCATACAGCTTTATCCTGCAGGATGTTGTTTCCACGGCTCGTGACCTCCTGATCACGAGGCAATAACTTTACCAAAGAGTTGTTTTTTTTTAAACGAAAAAGGCAGTCGGTGCACTATGCTCCCGCTATGCGCGGGGTCCGGGGAAGGCCGGACCGCAAGGGTCTATCGTACGCAGTCTTACCCAACATTACTACAAGAGGCTGTTTCCACAACTCGAACGCCATGACCTCCTCGTCACATGACAACAAGTCAACAACTTTACCAGTTACGCCCTATGTTGCGCGGACTCTCAAAAATGTAGCCGCACCCGTGTCGGATCCTTAAAAAATGCACTACTTTTGGATGATCCGATACGTATCCTGCCACATTTTCGGAGAGTCCGACCAACATAGGTTACACCAAGCCTTCCCTTTAGTTGCTTTTTAACTATTTTTATTTAACTGATATTTAATTTTTTGTGGAAAATTTACAGAGTTGGGATTGATTTGCCATCAATAGAAGTGAGATATGAGCATGTAAATATTGAGGCAGATGCATATGTTGGAAGCAGGGCTTTGCCTACTTTTATCAACTTCATGACCAATTTTGTTGAGGTAATAATATGAATAAAAAAATTAAACATTTTAACACCTCTGTTTCATTTGATTGAAACTAACTTTGTTTATTTTTCCTATTTTTAGGCATTCTTGAATTCTCTTCACATCCTACGTAGTAAAAAAAGGCAAATTACAATTCTCAAAGATGTAAGTGGTATGATTAAACCATGTAGAATGACACTGCTTTTGGGACCTCCAAGCTCTGGAAAGACTACTTTGTTATTAGCTTTGGCTGGAAAACTTGATTCTGCTCTAAAGGTGAGATTTTCAAAAACCCCAAATATCATATACTATACATTTTATAATAAAATATCTATCTAATATTTACTTATAATATAATTGACTTTACAAAAGAAAGACTAGCCCGGTGCACTAAGTTATCCCTAGCGTGGGGTCCAGGGAAGGGTCGGACCACAAGGGTCTATTATACAGAGCCTTACCCTGCATTTCTGCAAGAGGCTATTTCCACGGAGTGGCCTCCTGGTCACATGACAACAACTTTACTAGTTACACTAAGACTTGCTTTCATAATTGACTTTACACAATCAGTAAATTGAAGCACGACCTTGGACGATAAAGTTGTCTCTGTGTACCTATAGGTCAAATGTTCAAGCCGTGGAAACATTCAGTAATGCTTGCAGTAGGGTAAGCTGTTTACATCACATACCTTGGGATGCGGTCCTTTCCCAGACCCAACTTAAACACGGAATGCTTTATGCACCGAACTGCCTTTTTTACACAATCACTAAATTTAACCTAAATCTAGAAGTAATGGCGTATCCACATAAAATGAAGAGTGATCGATTAAATATTTTTTATCGGAAAATTATACTGCGTGTATCGAAAATTACTTTTTATACATGATATTAAATTATTAAACATCCTTATCCAAATTCTTGATTTCTACATTGTGCTAGAAAGTTACTAATTATTAAGTTTACTAATTCCACTAATGAAGGATGGTTACCTTTAATTATATTTAAGTAACTTGATATTGTAAATTCTTTTTACATTGTCAGAGTATAGAAGTTAAACGATATTATTAACAAGAAAAGAACTAAATGTTTCCCTTTTGGTTTTGGAAATCAGGTTACTGGGAAAGTGACTTATAATGGACATGAATTACATGAATTTGTGCCACAAAGAACAGCTGTTTATATTAGCCAACATGATTTACATATTGGAGAAATGACTGTGAGAGAAACTTTGGAATTCTCTGCTAGATGTCAAGGAGTTGGCTCCAGATATGGTTAGTACTTTCTTATACTCCCTCCGTTTCAATTTATGTGAACCTATTTCTTTTTTGATCCGTGCCAAAAAGAATGACCTCTTTCCTTATTTGGAAACAATTTACCTTTATGCAATGATTTATAGCCACACAAAATATATGTGCCTCATTTTACACCACAAGTTCAAAAATCTTCTCTCTGTTCTTAAACTACGTGCCTAATCAAATGGGTTCACATAAATTGAAACGGAGGGATTATTTTTTTTAAAACTAAATTCAATTTTTGTAAATGATGGCGTAACCGGTAAAGTTGCTGCCATGTGACCAGGAGATCACGGATTTAAGCTGTGGAAATAGCCTCTTGCAGAAATGCAGGGTAAGGCTGCATACAATAGATCCTTGTGATCTGGCCCTTCCCCCGATCCCGCGTATAGCGGGGCTTAGTGTATCGGGTTGCCTTTTTTTTTTAAAATACTTTTTTTCCTTTTTGTGGTGAAAATCATTTAATAAGTTTTCTTTTCCCTTGAAAACTTGTACAGAGATGTTGGCTGAATTGTCAAGAAGAGAGAAAACAGCTAATATCAAACCAGATCCTGATATTGATGTTTACATGAAGGTAAAAAAGGGGATAATAAAATATTCTAGTTTAATTATGAGAATTTTTCATAAAGCACCATCTTTTAGGTCTAATTAGCAATTTATAGATACCCTTTGCTATATTACGTGTTATAGATACCTTTTATGTTTTTATACAATGTATTTTATGTATTTAAACTGTTGTATTCATTAATACAACAAAAAAAAATAGGCGTAAAAACTGGAATTCCAGCTAAGTTTGACATGTATTTAGCTGTATTCAAGCGGCATTAACGTTAAATACAGTAACGTATCTGCGCAAAATCTGGAAGGTAAACTGGTTAAAAACGGAAGGAAATCAAATCACATGATATTCTCCTAATTTAACTCAACGAACTAAAACGATCCCTCATTAATCTGTATTTGAAAGATACATAATAAAGATTATAGCTGAATAAAGAGAAATACATATGAATAATACAGTTGAATACAACAAAAATACAACTTAATTCATCTGAATAAAACACTTGAATACAACAAAATACAACTGAATACAACTGAATAAAACTCTTGAATGCAACAAAATACAACTAATTTCTGCTGAATAAAATAGTTGAATATAACTAACTACAACTGAATACAGTTGTCTAAAACACTTGAATACAACTAACTACTGATGAATAAAATAGTTAAATACAACTGATTAAAACTGAATACAAGAGAATACACACAACTTTTTAATACATCTAAAATATATAAATGAATGCTACTGAATACATGTGAATACAGCTGAAATATACATTCAAATACAACTGAATACAAATAGGCGATTTGGGCGATCTAGTGAGAGAAACAGCCTTATGGCTTCGCCGGCCGGCGGCCAGCCATTAATTCCGGCTGGTCAGCCCCCTAACACATCTGCCCAACCTCCTACAACAACTACAAACAATCCCCAGCCCTCAAATCCCACAAACGAAGCCATGAATTACGCAAAAGCTGTGAACCCTACTTCGACAGTTGAACTAATTGCTCTTCGTCTATCAAAATCAACGAATTAAACTTACCCTAAGCGATTGTAATGGAGTGATAATGGAGGAGAACTAGAGAATTTAGGTGGGAGAAGAGGTATGAATCGTGGGTTGAGGGAGAAAGAGTAAAGTGTATGCAAAAAGAGAGAGAACGTAGTTAGTCAATTTTTCTGTGATTATGTGAGAGAGAAGACTAAAAAAAAGAGAGAAAAATATTATTTAGCATATATGGTGCCTTAAATGTAAGATGTAACTATAATTAAATATTTGACTATAAAGTATAAAAGGTATCTATAGGATGTAATATTTTAAAATGATATTCATTTAAAATAGTACTAAGGTTTTCTATAGAGTGTAAAAATTCTTTTAATTATTATTGTATTGAAGATTAGGGATTTCACTTTAAATTATTTGGTAAGTGTTCACTAAAACACTTAAAACTTTTTATTGTTTTTGGAAATGTAGGCTTCAGCAACAGAAGGACAGGAAGCCAACGTTGTTACAGATTATGTTCTTAAGGTAACATTTCCAATATGCAAGTATATAATTTCCTATGGTTTTTATGGACTGTTTCCGTAGTTTGGAGGGTAGCCTTGGAGCAACGGTAAAGTTATCTCTCTGTGACCTATAGGTCTCGGGTTCGATCCGTGTATGCAGTCACTAATGCTTGCATTAGGGTACACTGTCTACATTACACCCGGGTGCGACCCTTCCCCGGACCCTCCGTGAATATGGGATGCCTTGTGCACCGGGCCGCCCTTTTCTGTAATTACCTTTTTAGTGACCTGAAAATTCTTTTAGTTGTCTTTCTCTAGTCAGCGTATAGAAGTTAAACTTGTTTAATAATAGTAATTTGCTTCTTAATTTTAATTGCAGATTTTGGGACTGGATATCTGTGCTGATACTATGGTGGGAGATGAAATGATAAGGGGTATATCAGGAGGACAAAAGAAACGTGTAACGACAGGCGAAATGCTTGTTGGACCAGCAAAGGCACTTTTCATGGATGAAATTTCAACTGGATTGGACAGTTCAACTACTTTCTCTATTGTCAATTTTCTAAGACAATCGGTGCAACTCTTGAAGGGAACTGCTGTGATATCTCTGTTACAACCAGCTCCCGAGACATACAACTTGTTTGATGACATAATTTTGTTATCGGATGGCTACATTGTTTATCAGGGCCCTCGAGAAGCCGTTCTTGATTTCTTTGAATCCATGGGATTCAAATGCCCTGAAAGAAAAGGTGTGGCGGATTTCTTGCAAGAGGTATGTCTTACAATAAATTATAACCTCCAAAATTTGTAACGTTGAAGTGTGAGATCATCTCTTCTAAAAGCTTAAATTGTTAGATAAAGCACACTTTTATATAGTTAATTATGTCTTGAACTCACCTCCCCACGTACCAATCTGATTCTTTTTTCACGGATCAAGCAAGATATGCGGAAGATTGGGGGGGGGGGGGCTTGCCTCCTCGTTCCCTTTTACCTATGCCATGATGCTCATGGGCACACACCCTTTCTCCTATGAGGAAAGTGACTCTTTCCGATTCATGTCTGGCCCTTCTTGGATCTGGATCAAAGTATACCGGTGACTTTGTCCTTGCATTCATTCTATTTCATATCCACCGATCTGTGGAAGAGACCAAGCACATGAAAATCCTTTTATATAGTGTGTGGCGATTAGATTTAATCCAATATCTCTGTCCGTTCTGATTCTATGTTGAAGTGTACGTGTATGAACATCTCATCTAAAAGCTTAAACTGTTTGGGAGAGCATACTTTTATATGTAGTTAATTATGTCTTCAAAAATGCGCCTCATGTGCGTTTCTAATTCTTTTTCATGTATCAAGCAAGTGAGTATTTTTGACAATATAGCTGGCAATAAGACTTAACTCACGACTTAAGTCTGTTCTGATACCATGATACTTTTTTGAGGTCTGTGACCATATCATCTAAATGTTTAAGCTGCTCGATGGAGTTCACTTTTATATAGTGAACTATGTATAGAATACATTGGAGTAGACGAAGTTTTGATTCTAAATGGCAGACATTTTAAATTATTTCTTGCAGGTAACATCAAAGAAGGATCAACAGCAATATTGGGCCAAGAAGGATGAGCCTTACAGGTTTATCGCTTCAAAAGAATTTGCCGAGGCATATCAGTCTTTCCATGTTGGAAGGAAACTTGGCGATGAGCTTGCAATTCCATATGACAAGAGCAAAATCCACCCTGCTGCTTTGTCTACTCAGAAATATGGTATAGGGACAAAACAACTGTTGAAGGTCTGCGCTGAACGAGAATATCTACTAATGAAGAGGAACTCATTCGTTTACATCTTCAAGCTCAGTCAGGTGATTACTTAATTCTCTTTGAAATATATAAGTGTTTTCCTTTTCATAACCATGTGCCAATTGTAATGATCTTTTTGTTTCTGTTATGTTTTCTCAGCTTGCGATAATGGCACTTATAACAATGACTGTCTTTTTCCGAACCAAGATGCCTCGAGATGATATGGATGATGGAGGGATATATGCTGGTGCTCTCTTTTTCGTGGTCGTTATGATTATGTTTAATGGAATGGCTGAGATCGCTTTGACAATTTTCAAGCTTCCGGTCTACTTCAAGCATAGGGATCTTCTCTTTTTCCGTTCATGGGCTTATACCCTTCCCACATGGATTCTCAAAATCCCTGTAACATTTGTAGAAGTTGGTCTTTGGACGTTCCTTACATATTATGTCATGGGATTTGATCCAAATGTTTCAAGGTAAAGAACGAAAAAGACAGTCCAGACTAATAATAATTAGGACGGGGAACCTTGGCGTAATTTATCGTTGCCACGGGACCAGGAGGTCACGGATCGAGCCGTGGAAATAGCCTCTTGCAGAAATGCAGGGTAAGGCTGCGTACAATAGACCCTTGTGATTCGGACCTTCTCCGGACCCGCGTATAGCGGGAGCTTAGTGCACCGGGCTACCTTTTTTTTTTCGGCCTTCGAAATTTCGTTCATACCATGATTATTAATCGAATTGACTATTGCTTTGCAGATTGTTCAAACAATTCTTGCTTCTCATACTAGAACACCAGATGGCATCAGCATTGTTCAGATTCATTGGAGCAGTTGGGAGAACAATGGGAGTTGCTAGCACATTTGGAGCATTTGCTCTTCTTTTACAATTTGCATTGGGTGGTTTTATCCTTGCAAGAGGTATATTTTCTGGTATTTGCAGAAACTTTTTACTCGTTCAATCCGATGAATATTCATTTTTTGTTTTCTCCTTATGCCGCAGAGGATGTGAAGAAATGGTGGATTTGGGGTTACTGGACCTCACCATTGATGTATTCCGTGAATTCAATTCTTGTGAATGAGTTTGATGGGAAGAACTGGAAACATGTAAGTGTTTGTTAATACCTAATGCAACTCGCAAATAGTATATTTCTCGTATATGGATGCTCATACCACTCTAATTAAAATAGATTGCGCAAGGTGGAACCGAACCACTTGGAGCTGCAGTAATAAGAGCTCGGGGATTCTTTCCGGATGCATACTGGTACTGGATAGGTATTGGGGCACTGGTCGGATTCACAATGGTCTTCAACCTCTTCTACAGTATTGCACTCGCTTACCTGAACCGTGAGTATATCTGTCTCTCTAATTTACTTTCCCCTTGAGAAGAAAAATGTCATGGCCTTAAGGGACTCTTTTAAAGGGGGTTAATGCTTATTTCTTATGTATCTGCAGCATTTGGTAAGCCGCAAGCTATGATATCAGAGGACAGTGAGAATACTGATAGCGCAGAGGGAGTTGATTCTGTTAGCGAGGGTGAGAACAAGAAGAGGGGAATGGTTCTTCCATTTGAACCACATTCCATCACTTTTGACGACGTTGTATACTCTGTTGACATGCCTCCGGTAATAATCTAGAAATTGCCACTAATAATAGTCATGAGGTTTTTCGTCTTTTTTATGAACAACTCACTTAACATTCTAATGACTTGCAGGAAATGAAAAGCAAGGTTCAACTGACGATAGATTGGTACTTCTCAAGGGTGTGAGTGGAGCTTTTAGGCCAGGTGTTCTCACAGCTTTAATGGGTGTTAGTGGTGCTGGTAAAACGACATTGATGGACGTGTTGGCTGGATGAAAAACGCGAGGATATATTGATGGCAGCATCAAAATTTCTGGATATCCCAAAAAGCAAGAAACATTTGCACGTATTTCCGGTTACTGTGAGCAAAATGACATCCATTCCCCTTATGTTACAGTTTATGAGTCCTTGGTTTACTCAGCTTGGCTGCGTTTACCTCAAGATGTTGACGAAAACAAGAAAAAGGTCAGTGACTCTAAATTCTTTCACCATAATGATAATCTATCCTACAAATTGGTTGAACTTGTTATAGAACGTGGCAGGCAATAACATTGTCGATTGATCACCTTTATGCAGATGTTTGTTGAGGAAGTTATGGAACTGTTGAAGTTTGGCAAAATGCCAAAGTCCCACATTGGTTGGGAGTTAAGTTTGGGGGGATTTTTCCCCTATAAAAGAAGGCCTAATGTTTAGGATTGAAACACACCTCTCATTTGCCTTCTCATCTGTTTAAGGCATTTGTATCTTCTCTCTTTAGTATTATTTCACTTGTATTTTTGGAGTGGAATAAAATATTGGTTGTGTCCGAGGAGTAGGCAAAATTAGCCGAACCTCGTAAATTCTGGTGTTTCCTTTATTGTTGTTTTATTGTCTTATTTATTATTTGGTGGCTGTCATAATTTTTGGTATAGTAGTTGTGACTTATTCACACTATATACATTTGGCTTCCGCAACAATTGGTATCAGAGCCAAGGTACTGTCTAAGTATGCTCTGTGGTTGCAGCATAGTCTGATCTTCCACATCAGAAAAGATTTATCTTGGTAACTGAGTCAAGGTTCTGTCTGAGTATGCTCTGTGGTTGCAGCTTAGTCTGATCTTCCACACCAGAAAGGAAATAATCTTGATTTGTGTCGTCAGCTATTAAATAATATTTGTGTCAAAGATGGGAGACAATAAACAAGAAGAATCTACATCAAGTGTCAACAATACGTCATCATTGGCATCTTCGCTTATGACAAGAATTGTGTCAAATGCGAAATTTGCGGTCGAAATATTTGACGGGTCCGGACATTTTGGGATGTGGCAAGGCGAGGTTCTAGATGTCCTTTTTCAACAAGGGCTAGATCTGGCCATTGAAGAAAAGAAACCAGATGTTATTGGAGAAGAAGATTGGAGAATTATCAACCGTGTTGCTTGCGGTACCATTCGATCCTACCTTGCTAGAGAGCAGAAATATCCATACACAAAGGAAACTTCTGCAAGTAAATTATGGAAAGCACTGGAGGATAAATTTTTGAAGAAAAACAGTCAAAATAAATTGTACATGAAGAAGAGACTGTTTCACTTCACCTATGTTCCTGGTACCACGATGAATGAACATATCACCAGTTTCAATAAGTTGGTCACAGATTTGCAAAATATGGATACAACTTATGATGATGGTGACTTGGCCTTAATGTTGTTGGCGTCACTTCCTGATGAGTACGAGCACCTTGAAACTACTCTACTCCATGGAAATGACGAAATTTCTCTCAGAGAAGTTTGTTCAGCTTTGTACAGCTATGAACAAAGAAAGCGAGAAAAACAGAAGGGCGGAGAAGGAGAAGCACTGTTTGTGAGGGGTCGTCCTCAAAATCAAACGAGGACAAAGAAGGGAAGATCCAAGTCAAGATCCAGACCCAGCAAAGATGAATGTGCCTTTTGTCGAGAAAAAGGGCACTGGAAGAAAGACTGTCCGAAGTTGAAGAATAAGGCCAAACATAACAATGGAAAGGCTATTATGGATTCAAATGTAGCTGATTGTGATGATTCAGACTTCTCATTAGTTACAACAGAGTCATCAACATCATCAGACATATGGTTGATGGACTCGGCTTGTAGCTATCATATGTGTCCCAACAGGGACTGGTTCGTGGAATTTCAAGAAGGAGAATATGGAGTCATCCACACAGCGGATAACAGCCCTCTTACCTCATATGGCATTGGTTCAATACGATTAAGGAACCATGATGGAATGATCAGAACATTGATAGATGTTCGATATGTACCGGATTTGAAGAAGAATCTCATCTCTGTGGGAGCCCTAGAATCAAAAGGGTTCAAAATCATTGCAGAAAATGGAGTGATGAGAGTATGCTCCGGTGCACTAGTGGTAATGAAGGCTAATCGGAAGAATAATAATATGTACCGCTATCGTGGCAGTACAATTATTGGGACAGCGACAGTAACATCCAGTGACGACAAAGAGGCAGAAGCAACCAAGCTATGGCACATGCGCTTGGGACATGCTGGAGGAAAATCCTTGAAAACTCTATCAGATCAAGGATTGTTAAAAGGAGTAAAGGCTTGCAACTTGGAGTTTTGTGAGCATTGTGTTAAAGGGAAACAGACAAGGGTTAAATTTGGTACAGCGATCCATAATACTAAAGGCATTTTGGATTATGTACACTCTGATGTTTGGGGTCCTTCCAAAACACCTTCATTGGGTGGGAAGCACTATTTTGTAACCTTTGTTGATGATTTTTCCCGAAGAGTATGGGTGTATACAATGAAGAGCAAAGATGAAGTGTTGGGAATTTTTCTCAAATGGAAGACGATGGTGGAGAATCAGACAGGCAGGAGAATCAAGTGTATTCGCACAGACAATGGAGGTGAATACAAAAATGATCATTTCAATAAGGTCTGTGAAAATGATGGCATCGTCCGACACTTCACTGTTAGACATACACCACAACAGAATGGAGTGGCAGAACGTATGAACCGGACCTTGCTGGAGAAGGTACGGTGTATGTTGTCCAATGCTGGCTTGGGCAAAGAATTTTGGGCTGAGGCAATTACATATGCATGCCACCTCATTAATCGTCTACCATCTGCTGCTATTGATGGCAAAACACCATTTGAAAAATGGTACGGAAAACCTGCTGTAGATTATAACTCTTTGCACGTGTTTGGCTCAACTGCATATTATCATGTGACGGAGTCAAAATTGGATCCAAGGGCAAAGAAGGCTATTTTTATGGGAATTACTTCTGGAGTCAAAGGATATCGCTTATGGTGTCCTATGACAAAGAAAGTAATATTCAGCAGAGATGTTACCTTTGATGAATTTGCTATGGTAAATAAGGTAACAGAAGATACCAAACAAAATGAAGGTGCTTCTAAGCAGGTGGAGTTTGAGGGAAAATTTATTTTTCCTACACAAGAAGCAGAGGAGGAAACAAATGAAGATTACCCTCTGGAAGGAGAGCCAGTAGAGGAGATTCCAACTCAGGAATCTCAACAACAACTTGAATCAATAGCAACCAGCAGGCCAAAAAGAACAATAACGAAACCTGTTCGTCTCATAGAGACGGTTGCTTGTGCAACCTCAATTGTAGCTGATGATGTTCCTACTACTTATAAAGACGCTGTTCAAAGTTCAGAAGAAGATAAGTGGAGGATTGCCATGAATGATGAGATACAGTCCCTTCATCAGAATCATACATGGAGATTGGCCAATCTCCCGAAGGGAAAGAAAGCAATTGGGTGCAAATGGGTATTTGCAAAGAAGGAAGGATTTCCTAACCAAGTAGATGTTCGCTACAAAGCAAGATTGGTGGCCAAAGGATATGCTCAAAAGGAGGGAATTGATTACAATGAAGTGTTTTCTCCAGTTGTAAAACATTCCTCCATTAGAATTATGTTGGCTTTGGTAGCACAATTGGATTTGGAACTAGTTCAGATGGATGTAAAAACTGCGTTTTTACATGGAAACTTGGAGGAGGAAATCTACATGACTCAGCCAGAAGGATTCAAAGTTGCTGGAAAAGAAAATATGGTGTGCAAACTTGAAAAATCGTTGTACGGATTGAAACAATCTTCTAGACAATGGTACAAGCGATTTGACGAGTTTATGTTGCGGCAAGGGTACAAGAGAAGCAAATACGATCATTGTGTGTATTTGCACAAGCTTAAAGATGGTTCCTTTGTATATCTTCTCCTATATGTTGATGATATGTTGATAGCTTCCAAGAATTCGGAAGAAATTGATAAGTTGAAGATTCAACTGAAGAAGGAGTTCGAGATGAAGGATTTGGGTGAGGCAAAGAAAATTCTTGGCATGGAGATAATTAGAGATAGACGTTCAAAGAAACTCTGTTTATCTCAAAAGGAATATTTGAAGAGAGTACTTCAACGTTTTGGCATAGATGACAAGACTAAGCCAGTTAGTACTCCACTTGCTTCCCATTTTAAGCTAAGTACTACTATGTCGCCAATGGATGAAGCTGAACGAGAGTATATGTCAAAGGTACCATACGCAAATGCTGTTGGTAGCTTGATGTATGCAATGGTTTGCACAAGGCCTGACATTTCACAAGCTGTTGGAGTTATTAGCAGATATATGCACAATCCAGGGAAGGAGCATTGGCAAGCTGTGAAGTGGATTCTACGGTATATTCATAATACTGTAGATGTCGGGTTAGTTTTTGAGCAGGAAGACAATCAGTTTGTAGTTGGATATTGTGACTCAGATTTTGCGGGTGATATGGACAAACGAAGATCAACTACTGGTTATGTGTTTACTTTTGCAAAGGCACCAGTTAGTTGGAAGTCTACTTTGCAGTCAACAGTTGCTTTGTCTACAACAGAGGCAGAGTACATGGCTATTACAGATGCTGTGAAAGAGGCAATTTGGCTTCAAGGATTGCTAAAGGAGCTTGGTGTTGAACAAAAAGGTATCACAATTTTTTGTGATAGTCAAAGTGCTATTCAATTAGCGAAGAACCAAGTTTATCATGCAAGGACGAAGCACATTGATGTTCGGTATCATTTCGTACGAGAAATCATAGAAGAAGGTGGAGTCACGGTGAAGAAAATTCATACTACAGAGAATCCTGCTGATATGCTGACAAAGGTGGTGACTGCGGTCAAGTTTCAACATTGTTTGGATTTGATCAACATTGTTGAACACTGAAGATTGAAGATGAAGACACAACCAAAATTTGTTATTGAGAGAGAATTGAAAATGTGGAATTTTGCCAAGGTGGAGATTTGTTGAAGTTTGGCAAAATGCCAAAGTCCCACATTGGTTGGGAGTTAAGTTTGGGGGGATTTTTCCCCTATAAAAGAAGGCCTAATGTTTAGGATTGAAACACACCTCTCATTTGCCTTCTCATCTGTTTAAGGCATTTGTATCTTCTCTCTTTAGTATTATTTCACTTGTATTTTTGGAGTGGAATAAAATATTGGTTGTGTCCGAGGAGTAGGCAAAATTAGCCGAACCTCGTAAATTCTGGTGTTTCCTTTATTGTTGTTTTATTGTCTTATTTATTATTTGGTGGCTGTCATAATTTTTGGTATAGTAGTTGTGACTTATTCACACTATATACATTTGGCTTCCGCAACAGGAACTTGTGGAGCTAACGCCGTTAAGATCAGCCTTAGTCGGATTGCCAGGGGTCAATGGTCTATTGACTGAGCAACGTAAAAGGTTAACCATTGCAGTTGAACTGGTAGCAAACCCCTCGATCATTTTCATGGACGAACCAACTTCAGGGCTAGATGCAAGAGCTGCAGCCATTGTCATGAGAGCTGTTAGGAACACCGTCGATACAGGAAGAACCGTTGTCTGTACCATTCATCAGCCTAGCATCGACATTTTCGAAGCCTTTGATGAGGTGAGTTTATTATGTTTCCAGGACAATAAAGCTAATTTTTTTTCTCCTTTCTTTGGAGCAACGGTCAACTTGTCTCTGTGTGACCTATACGTCACGGGTTCGAGCCGTGGAATTTGTCCCTGATGCTTGCATCAGGGTAGGCTCCCTACATCACACCCCCTTAGGGTGTGGCCCTTCCCCGAATCCTGCATGAACGCGGGATGCTTTGTGCACCGATATGCCCTCCCCCCCCCCCCTCTCAACATCTAATACTAAAGTTAAACATGGCTTTGCAGCTATTTCTGATGAAACGAGGACAAGAGATATATGTTGGCCCTCTGGGTCGCCATTCTTGCCATTTGATCTAATACTTTGAGGTATGTTACTAAAGGAAAAGTTGAGTCTTTCTTTTCCTAGTTTATACAATCAAATACTAATTTTAGTTTCGTGTTGAATTCAGTCAATGCCTGGAGTTAGTAAGATAAAGGAGGCTTACAATCCAGCAACTTGGATGTTAGAAGTTATAGCCTCATCTCAGGAAATGATGTTAGGTGTCAACTTTGCTGATTTGTACAAGAAATCAGACCTCTACAAGAGGAACAAAGCCTTGATTGCTGAATTAAGTACGCCTCGTCCTGGTACAAAGGATCTGCATTTTGACACTCAGTTTTCACAGCCTTTCTGGACACAATGTATGGCTTGTCTCTGGAAGCAACACTGGTCCTACTGGCGTAATCCAGCTTATACTGCAGTCAGATTCCTGTTCACATCATTCATCGGACTTGTCTTTGGCACAATGTTCTGGGATCTTGGCACCAAAGTGTAAGTACTATTCACAATGAGACGTAAATAGAAACCTAACAAAAACCTCCTATAGTACATATGCTAAAATATTCGAGCTTTATTGATAACAGGAGTCGGAGCCAGGATCTTTTCAACGCTATGGGATCCATGTATGCTGCATGTCTCTTCCTTGGTGTTCAAAATTCATCATCAGTCCAGCCCGTTGTAGCCGTTGAGCGTACTGTATTTTACAGAGAAAGAGCGGCTGGAATGTATTCTGCGATACCATATGCCTTTGGACAGGTGGACAGACAGTTCAATTTCACAAAATCTATACATATTTCAACCTTAGCGTAACTAGTAAAGTTACTGCCATGTGACCAGGAGGTCATGGGTTCAAGCCGTGGAAATAGCCTCTTGCAAAAATGCAGGATAAGGTTGTGCACAATAGACCCTTGTGATCCGGCTCTTCCCCGGATTCCGCGCATAGCGAGAGCTTAGTGCACTAGACTGTCCTTTTTTATACATATTCCAGCCTCAGAAAAAGGTTGATAGTAATCCATGAAAACTTTATTTTTCATGCAGATTGTCATTGAAATACCTTATATATTTGTACAAGCTGCTTTCTATGGTCTCATTGTATATTCAATGATTGGATTTGAATGGACTGCTGCCAAGTTCTTTTGGTACTTCTTCTTCATGTACTTCACCCTCTTGTACTTCACCTTCTATGCAAGGTATGATGACCGTGGCTATTTCCCCGAATCAAAACGTTGCTTCTATTGTCGCGGCCTTCTTCTATGCAGCATGGAATCTCTTCTCAGGATTCATCGTTCTACGACCTGTAAGTTCTTCAAACTCCATCATTTCCAATTTTCCATATATTTCATCCATGTAAACTAATCCGAATCTCAAAAAATGACATGTTATCGTTCCCTTTTTTGGCTAAAAACAGCGTATTCCAATATGGTGGAGATGGTACTACTGGGCATGCCCTGTTGCATGGACCTTATATGGTCTCGTTGCATCACAATTCGGTGACCTACAAAACGACCTACAAAACGATCTTGGCAATAAAGAAACTGTGGAACAATTCTTGGATCGTTACTTCGGGTTTAAGCATGATTTTCTTGGCGTAGTCGCAGCTGTGATCGTTGCATTGCCTGTTATGTTTGCCCTCACATTTGCATTGGCAATTAAGGCATTCAACTTCCAGAAAAGATAGAGACTTAGCCTACCAATCCAAAAGACTTACATAAGAAAGAATAGGTTATATAACTCTTATATATGTATAGGTCACAACTTGAAGACCATTTCTTGTAACATTTTTTAAATTTTCAATTATTACTATGTATGTTCTTCTATTTTTTCTTTATTGAGTTCCAAGTTTTTGTGTAGGGAAAATTAATTTATTAATGAGAATGAAACTATACCAGCAATTTTGCTCTATTTTTGGCTTTATCTTCTCTTTAACTTCTCCTCATTTCTAAAAGTGATCTTTTCATTTTTCAATTTTTTTTAATATGGTCTCATAACAATAACAAACCCGGCCCTTCGGATTCCGGCCCCACAAGTGGGGTCTGGGGAGGATAAGATGTATGCAGCCTTACCCGGGAGGGCAGAGATGTTGTTTCCGATAGACCTTCGGCAAAAAAAAAGATAAAAAGAAGCAGTGACAACAAATAGTAATATGAACAAGATATTAAGAAGACCGAAACCAAGATAACAATTAAACGACAGGTAGTCATATAGGAGTATATAATATGGTCTCATAAAAACAACGATATGTTATATGGAGTGTATGTATATAGGACCGTAGTATTTCATAGTATAATTATTTAGAAGGTTATCAAAGGAATTATTTTGGAATTTTTTTAAAAATTCTTCATATTTTATTGCTGAGAAACTGAGGTTTGCAAATATTCTAAGGTTCCAAATTCTAATCAAGAATCAGCTTCTAGATTTTCCTCATAATTCTCCACCTGTCTTGGAAAAATCAATAATCAGTCAAAATCTAGTCAAGTCAAAATATTCAACAACAAAATAGTGGGAAAAAAAGACTACATTTGCGTTAATATTTTAAATAATGTATCCAATAGTCAGTCTATCCTAAACTTGCTGCTATATAACCGCTCTGCCTTTATCTTTGGCATCAACTCTCACTTTCCCTCTCATTCTTTTCTTCTATATAACCAATATCATACAACTAAAACAAATTCAAGAAAATAATTTTGCTTCGAACACGTTTGAAGTATTGGAGATAGATTTTTCATTTTAGGGTACAATCGTCCGCCTCAGGGCGTTAAATATTATTGCATGGTTTTGCATGGTTTAAGAGATTAGTCTTTTGATCGATCAGAGTCAACGTTAACGTTACGATTGGTTGAAGATGGAGCCAGCAAATCTTAATATTTTAAGAGGGAGTAATAGTTTAAGGGGAAGTTTTAGGGCAAATAGTAGTTCAATATTTTCACGTTCAGCTCGAGATGAAGATGATGAAGAAGCTCTTAAATGGGCTGCTTTAGAAAAATTGCCAACTTTTGATCGTCTGAGAAAAGGTTTATTGTTTGGATCAGAAGGTGATTCTGCTGCTGAAGTTGATATAAATGATATTGGACATCAAGAAAGGAAATCTTTACTTGAAAGGCTTGTTAAAGTTGCAGATGAAGATAATGAGAAGTTGTTGTTGAAACTCAAGAATAGAATTGACACGTAAGTGAAAGAATTTTTTTACCTATATATGTATACGAGAACCTTGGCGTAACTGGTAAAGTTGTTGTCATGTGATCAAGAGGTCACGTGTTTGAACTGTGAAAGTAGGCTCTTGAAGAAATGTAGGGTAAGACTGTGTACAATAGATCCTTATGGTCTGGCCCTTCTTCGGACCCCGCGTATAACGTGAGTCTAGCCCTTCCTCGAACCCCGCGCATAGCGGGAGCTTAGTGCACCAGACTACTCTTATACTAGTTTGTTTACATAAATGATACTCCCTCTGTTCTAATTTATGTGAACCTATTTGACTAGACACAGAATTTAAGAAAAAATGTAGACTTTTGAAATTTGTAGTTCTAAATAAGTTAAAAAGGGGTCTAGAGTATTTGTGTGATTATAAAAACTTCTTATTAAGGGTAAAATTGAAAGTTTAAACTAAATTATTTTCAAATTTAAAAAAAGAATCATTTTTTTGAAACAGACAAAAAAAAAAATATGTTCACACAAAAACCAGAACGGAGGGAGCATGGGACATCAAGAAAGAAAGAGTTTGCTTGAGATGCTGGTCAAAGTTGTAGATGAGAAGTTGTTGAAACTCATATAGAGTTGACACGTAAGGGAAAGTGTCAATATATATAGGGGAACGCGTGTACCTTATGTTATTATATGTATGAGTATATATATAATTATAAGAAACTATATATGTTTGTTATTAAAATAATATGTTGAGTTATAAAATAAAATTTAAAGGAGAGTGTCCTATTGTGATTTTTGAAATTTGCCTTCAATTACCAAGCTTATTAGATTGTTTTCTTTCTTAAATGATAAGGTTGAAATAATAGTCCATTTATTAATCTCTTTTAAAATTAGATTGCGTGATCACTTTGATGTGCAATTGTTAAGATATTTGAACCTGACGTACTCCCTCCTGCTCACAGCAAGTGATCAATTTGCTTTTTTATTTTGGTTCAAAATAAGTGTCCAGTTATGTAATTAAGAAAGAATTCAATTTGTTTTTACAAAATAACTCCTATGTACATATCCCTAAAAAGTTTTCTTACTCCTCACATTAAATGTTTAGTTAAGGGTAGTTTAGTCATAGTAGGTATTTTTGTATAGAATTTAGTATTTTCTTAATGGGCGTGCTAAAAGCAAATTGACCACTTATTGTGAACCGGAGGGAGTATATAATTATGATAGTAGGTAGCAATTAATACAATTGTCAATGAACAATACTTAACAATAAAATTAGGTGAAATATCACATATGTTATTTTGTGATTTAACCCCTAGCATAAGTCTTTTAAACTTCCTCATTTAAAAAAAGCAGACGTGTTTCCTTAATTAATCTAAACCGAAACATTTGAGCTCATAAATATATACTTCCTCTGTCTCATATTAACAGTCGTGGTTACTAAAAATAATCATCTTAAATTATTTGTCACTTTAGAAGTTCAATACAAAATTAATTATCTTTTTCCTTTTTTACCCTTTGTAATAATTATCTTTGAAAACTACAAACACCTAACTTTGTTCATATACAGATGAAAAAAGATTAAATATTAAAATATTTAAAATATGAATAAGGGTAAAGTAGTCAAAATTTCATCCTAATTAGTTTTTCTTAAGGGGCGTATACAGGATAATAATGACAGATAATATGAGATGGAGGGAGTACTAATAAAACTATACTCCCTTTGTCTCATATTAATAGTCGTGATTACTAAAAATAGTTGTCTTAAATTATTTGTCATTTAGAAGTTCAAGACAAAACTGATTATTTTTTCCTTTTTTATTCTTAGTAACAATTGTTCTTGCATATGGAGATAACGCATAAATAGAATAAATATTCAATGAAGAGAGATTATATCTTAAGACATAAATAAAAGTAGAATAGTCCAATCCCTTTTCTAATTAATATTTCTTAAGGGACGCGTAAAAGAGAAACACTACACCTTATATGAGACGAAGGAGTATAAAAAAAAAGTGGTAGACTAATTCCAAGAAAGTAAATTGACTACACTAATTGCTTGGCAGTTAGAGGGAGCTTAATGTCAATGACTTCCCATTTAATTGATTCATTATCATTTATTAGAAGGAAAATTTACTATTTGGTACAACAATATTAAAGGAATAGTGTTTCTACGAGGGATAAAAATGTCTTTTAATTTTTATGAATATTTTGGTAAATCAACTTTACAACTTAGGGTCTTGCCACTTTTAGTATAGTATGATGATAATGATGCAAGGGTAAAATGGTCGATCAATGTTTGAAGGAAATTTTAGTAAAGAACTTCCACTAAAAGTCTTCACACTCATAATATCGTATAATGATAATGATATATACTATAGTTCGTTTACGAAAGGGGAGTCTTGGTGTAACCGGTAAAGCTGTGGCCATGTGATGCCATGTGACCAAGAGATTACGGGTTCGAGCCGTAAAAACAACATCTTGTAGAAATGCAGGGTAATATTGCGTACAATATAATAGATCCTTGTGGTCCATCCTGTTCGGTTCCCGGGCTAAGCAGCCCCAAAGCTTAGTGCATCAGGCTGCTCTTATACTTGTTTGTTTACAATTTTCGGGAAATCTCGATGCAATGGTAAGAGTTGTCGTCATAATGACAAAAAGTTCATGGGGTTTAAGACGTGAAAACAACCACTTGTAAAAATGGAAAGTAAGATTGTGTGCCCAGGGGTCACGAGTTTTAAGCTGTGAAAACAATCTCTTAAAGAAATGCAACATATGAGCAGGGGCAGAGGTTGTGTAGTAGTTACGTGTTCGGACAAACCCAGTAGCTTTTGCTTAAACCTTGTATCTGTATTAGAAAATTCATTAAATATGTAAAAATATTTAATTGCGAACCCAGTAACTACAATGAACTAGGGTTCAGTGATAAGATCAGAACCCATAACCTTCAAATCTTGGCTCCGCCTCTACATATGAGTATGTATAATGAACTTGAGGCGATACCTTTCTTCGGACCTAGGCATAGTGGGAACTTAGTGTGTCGAAGTTTTGCCTTTTTGCTTTTCCTAACTATGACTTGAGTTTACCTTTTTTATTTTTATTAGTTGATATTTAATTTTTTGTTCCTTTTTGTTGAAAAAATGAAAAATTTACAGAGTTGGGATTGATATGCCATCAATAGAAGTAAGATATGAGAATCTAACTATTGAGGCAGATGCATATGTAGGAAGCAGAGCTTTGCCTACTTTTATCAACTTCATTACCAACTTTTTTGAGGTAAAAAAATAAAAATAAAAATAAAAATTATATATATATATATATATATATATATATATATATATATATATATATATATATATATTTTATTTTATTTTAATTTGCAAGGGAGTTGTTATTTTATCAAACTAACTTTTGTGTATTTTGTTTTCCAATTTTTTTGCTCCAAAGACAATGTTGAATTCTGTTCACATTCTTCCAAGTAAAAAGAGGCAAATTACAATACTCAAAGATGTAAGTGGTATGATTAAGCCATGCAGATTAACTCTGCTTTTGGGACCTCCAAGCTCTGGAAAAACTACATTTTTATTAGCTTTGGCTGGAAAGCTTGATCCTACTCTAAGGGTAAGATTTTTAATTCCAAATATCTTAGAATTTTTTTAAAATAAAGATATTGTATAAAACTCGCAAGGGTGGCCGAGTTGGTTAAGCAGGAAATCCCCCAAATGGGAGGTCACAAATTCGAAACCCCCTGTCATGTTGAGCAGAAGATCTCCCAAATGGAAGGTCGCAGGTTCGAAACCCCCTGCATGCTTTCTCGGTCGAGCTCGTTTCACGGGGCTTGTCTAGTGCGGTATACCTCTCGAGTGTGGTTTCCGAGCTACTACACTGGAGCAAGGTTTACCTAGAGCGCACCTGAAAGGTAGTGGTTGCGGGTTCCTTAGTTTACAAAAAAGTATTGTATAAAAGATTTATTCTTTATTCAATGACAATAAAATTGTTTTTTTTTTACACAATCATTATATCTTAACCTACTATAGAAGATTTCTTGTCTTATTTTTCAGTTCACTAATTCCACTAATTATGACTTGATACTATAATTTTTTTTTATATTGTCAATGTATAGAAGTTAAACGCTTTTATAAATAAGAAGAAAAAAAAAACTAAATTTTCTATCTATCTATCTATCTATTTTTTTAAAATTGTTTTTGGAAATCAGGTTGATGGAAAGGTGACATATAATGGACATGAATTACATGAGTTTGTGCCACAAAGAACAGCTGTTTATATTAGCCAAAATGATTTACATATTGGAGAAATGACTGTAAGAGAAACTTTGGAATTTTCTGCAAGATGTCAAGGAGTTGGCTCTAGATATCGTTAGTATTTTCTTATTGATTTTTTTTTAATAATTAAATTCAATTTTTGTAAGTGAGTTTTATTTATAATTTTTTTTTTTTGCAGCAAAAACATATAGATATTCATTTATTAATTATTTTCTTGAAAATTTGTGTAGAGATGTTGGCTGAATTATCAAGAAGAGAGAAAGAAGCTAATATCAAGCCAGATCCTGATCTTGATATCTACATGAAGGTAAGAATACAAACAAACTATACTAATAATGAAAGGGAGTACTAAATTTTTTAGTATATCTACATTTATACTTTTTATTTGTTGTTTTTGGGAAATATAGGCTGCAGCAACAGAAGGACAGGAAGCAAATGTTTACACAGATTATGTTCTTAAGGTAACATCAAGTATTCAATCATATATTTTGGCAAAAGGGTTGAAAAGAGTTCAATAAGGATTTTACTTATATACACTGATATTGATATTGAAGGAGAGCCTTGATGTAACTGATAAAGTTGCTACCATGTGACCAGGAGGTCACGGGTTCGAGCCGTGGAAACAGCCTCTTGCAGGAATGCAGAGTAAGGTTGCGTACAATAGACCTTTGTGGTCCGGCTCTTCCCTGCACCTCGCGCATAGCGAGATCTTAATGCACCGGGCTGTCCTACACTGATATTGTAAAGAATCTTTACACTAGTAGTGTATCTTAACCTGTTGTAACATGTAATTTGCCTTACTTTCCACGTTACTAATCTCAACTTTTATGAACGTTTTATCTTTTAAGTGTCCTGATAGCGAAAAGCTAAACTCAATTAATAATAGTAACTTGCTTTCTACTTGCATTTGCAGATTTTGGGACTGGATGTTTGTGCTGATACTATGGTGGGAGATGAAATGCTAAGGGGTATCTCAGGCGGACAAAAGAAACGTGTAACAACAGGTGAAATGCTAGTTGGACCGGCAAAGGCACTTTTCATGGATGAAATCTCAACTGGATTAGACAGTTCAACGACTTTCTCCATTGTCAATTCTCTAAGACAATCCGTGCAGCTAATGAAAGGAACTACTGTGATATCTCTGTTGCAGCCAGCTCCCGAAACTTACAACCTGTTTGATGACATTATCCTGTTATCAGATGGCTACATTGTGTATCAGGGCCCTCGAGAGTCCGTTCTTGACTTCTTTGAATCCATGGGATTCAAATGCCCTGAAAGAAAAGGCGTGGCGGATTTCTTGCAAGAGGTATGTCGTACAATAAAGTATAACCAAGAAATTTTTATAATTTTGAAGTGTGCTACCATCTCATGTATAAGTTTAAACTGTTAGAAAGAGCACACTTTTATATAGTTAATTATGTCTTCAACGTGTCCCCTCACGTGCCAGACTGATTCTTTTTCATGGGTGGCGATAATACTTAACATATGTGTGTGACCTTAAAAGTTTAATATGTTAACTATGTCTTAGACATATAAGAATTAAGTTTAGGTTCTAAAAGGTGGAAGTTTTTAAATTACTTCTTGCAGGTAACATCAAAGAAGGATCAACAGCAATATTGGGTTAAGAAGGATGAGCCTTATAGGTTTATCACATCAAAAGAATTTGCCGAGGCATATCAGTCTTTCCATGTCGGAAAGAAACTTAGCTATGAGCTTGCAACTCCATATGACAAGAGCAAAAGCCACCCTGCTGCTTTGTCTACTCAGAAGTATGGTATAGGGACAAAACAACTGTTGAAAGTCTGCGCTGAACGAGAATTCCTGCTAATGAAGAGGAACTCATTTGTTTACATCTTCAAGCTCTTTCAGGTACTGACTACTTGGTCTATTAGAGATGTAAAGGTGTTTGCCGTTTCATAACCATGTTTTTCAGTTGTAATGATCTCTTTGTTTCTGTTCTTTTTCTTATCAGCTCGTGGTAATGGCACTTATAACGATGACTGTCTTTTTCCGAACTAAGATGCCCCGAGATGATATGGATGATGGAGGGATATATGCTGGTGCTCTCTTTTTCGTGGTCGTTCAGATTATGTTTAATGGAATGGCTGAGATCAACCTAACAATTCTCAAGCTTCCAGTTTACTTCAAGCAAAGGGACCTTCTCTTTTTCCCTTCATGGGCTTACGCCCTTCCCACGTGGATCCTCAAAATCCCTATAACAATTGTTGAAGTTGCAATTTGGACGTTCCTTACATATTATGTCATGGGATTTGATCCGAATGTTTCAAGGTAAGGGAAGAAAAAAGACAGTGCCTACTAATAATAATTAGGTGGCCTTTGTAATTTCTTTCATCCCATGATTATTAATTGAATCGACTATTGCTTTGCAGATTGTTCAAACAATTCTTTCTTCTCGTACTAGTACACCAGATGGCATCAGCATTGTATCGATTCATTGGAGCAGCAGGGAGAACAATGGGAGTCGCTAGTACATTTGGAGCATTTGCTCTGATCTTACAGTTTGCATTGAGTGGATTCATCCTCTCAAGAGGTATACTTTATGTTGTTTGCATAAATTCTTTTTCTTGTTCAATCAGACACCGAGGGGGAGCCGTGGAGCAATGGTCAAGTTGTCTCCGTATGATGCTTGCATCAGGGTAGGGTGCCCTGGAATCAGCCACTGATGCTTGCATCAGGGTAGGGTGCCTACATTACATACCTTGGGATGGGGCCCTTCCCCATACCCTGCGTGAACCGGATGTTTTGTGCACCGGGCTGCCCTTGATCAATCAGACACCATATTTATTTTATATTTTTCTTGATGCTGCAGATGATGTGAAGAAATGGTGGATCTGGGGTTACTGGATCTCACCATTGATGTATTCCATGAATTCAATTCTTGTGAATGAATTTGATGGGAAGAACTGGAAACATGTAAGTGTCTTATTCCTAACGCAGCACGCAAATAATTAAGTTTCTCGTATATGGATGCTCATTTCCACTCTTAATTAATATAGATCGCGCCAAATGGAAATGAGCCACTTGGTGATGCAGTAGTAAGAGCTCGAGGATTCTTTCCGGATGCATACTGGTACTGGATAGGTATTGGGGCACTTATTGGATTCGTAATGATCCTCAACATCTTCTACAGTTTAGGACTCGCTTACCTAAACCGTGAGTATCTCTGATGTCTCTACTTTCCCCTTGAAAAAGAAAAATGCCATGTACTAACATAAAATGAATGATGTCGTGTACTTATTTCCTATATATCTGCAGCATTTGGTAAGCCGCAAGCTATGATATCAGAAGACGATGAGAATGCTGATAATGTTCGACTAATTAGTCCAGAGGGAGGTGATTCTGTTAGTGAGGGTCAGAACAAAAAGAGGGGTATGGTTCTTCCATTTGAGCCCCATTCCATCACTTTTGATGACGTCGTATACTCTGTTGACATGCCTCAGGTGCCTTCCCAGAAAGCTGTCGATAATATTATTCATGTGGTTTTTGGCTCTTTTCTGTGAACAAAAAACTTGAATATTCTATTGACTTGCAGGAAATGAAAGGACAAGGTTCAACAGAAGATAGATTGGTACTTCTAAAGGGTGTAAGTGGATCTTTCAGGCCAGGTGTTCTCACGGCTTTAATGGGCGTTAGCGGTGCTGGTAAAACGACATTGATGGACGTCTTGGCTGGAAGAAAAACAGGAGGATATATTGATGGAAGCATCAAGATTTCTGGATATCCAAAGAAACAAGAAACCTTTGCACGTGTTTCCGGTTACTGTGAGCAGAATGATATCCATTCACCTTATGTTACAGTTTACGAGTCCTTGGTTTACTCAGCTTGGCTGCGTTTACCACAAGATGTCGATGAAAACAAGAGAAAGGTTGGTTCCTATAAATTCTATCTCTAGTCTATCCTGCATATTGGTCGAACCTATTATACAACGAAGCAGACAATAACACTATCGATTGATCGCCTTTCTACAGATGTTTGTTGAGGAAGTTATGGAACTTGTGGAGCTAACACCATTAAGATCAGCTTTAGTTGGATTGCCAGGAGTAAATGGTCTATCAACCGAGCAACGGAAAAGGTTGACCATTGCAGTTGAACTAGTATCAAACCCCTCTATCATTTTCATGGACGAACCAACTTCAGGGCTGGATGCAAGAGCTGCAGCCATTGTCATGAGAGCTGTTAGGAACACCGTCGATACAGGAAGAACCGTTGTCTGTACCATTCATCAGCCTAGTATCGACATTTTCGAAGCCTTTGATGAGGTGAGGTTTTTTAACCTTCCAGGACAATAAAGCTAATATTTGTTTCCCCTTTCTTTTGCCATTGAATACTAAAAAGAAACACGACTTTGCAGCTATTTCTAATGAAACGTGGGGGACAAGAGATATATGTTGGTCCTCTAGGTCGCCATTCTTGCCATTTGATCAAATACTTTGAGGTATGTTACCAAAGCAAGAAAATGAATTCTTTTTCCTAGTTTATATAATCAAAATACAGAAGGGGAGCCTTGGCGTAACTTGTAAAGTTGCTGCCATGTGACCAGGAGGTCACGGGTTCGAGCTGTGGAAACAGTCTCTCGCAGAAATGCAGGGTAAGATTGCATACAATAGAAGAGCGTAGTGCACCGGGCTGACCTTTTTTTATATATATAATCAAAAACTAATCTTAGTTTCGTCTTGAATTCAGTCAATGCCTGGAGTTAGTAAGATAAAGGAGGCTTACAATCCAGCAACTTGGATGTTAGAAGTTACAGCCTCGTCTCAAGAAATGATGTTAGGTGTCGACTTTGCTGATCTGTACAAGAAATCAGACCTCTACAAGAGGAACAAAGCCTTGATTGCTGAACTAAGTACGCCTCGTCCTGGTACAAAGGATCTGCATTTTGAAACTCAATTTTCACAGCCTTTCTGGACCCAATGTATGGCTTGTCTCTGGAAGCAATATTGGTCGTACTGGCGTAATCCATCTTATACTGCTGTTAGATTCATTTTCACATTATTCATAGCACTTGTCTTTGGCACAATGTTCTGGGATCTTGGCACCAAAGTGTAAGTACAAGTCATAATTTGAAGTAAATAGAACTTTGTATAGTACTTAAGCTAAACTATTCGAGCTTTATTGATCACAGGAGTCGGAGCCAGGATCTTTTCAACGCCATGGGATCCATGTATGCTGCATGTCTTTTCCTCGGTGTACAAAATTCATCGTCAGTCCAGCCTGTTGTAGCCGTTGAGCGAACTGTATTTTATAGAGAAAGAGCTGCTGGAATGTATTCAGCCATACCTTATGCCATTGGACAGGTGAACAGATAGTTCAATTTTGTCACATTTTGTAGACATTTCAGCCTTAAAAAGACATCATATTAATCCATGAAAACTTTATTTATCTTGCAGGTTATTGTTGAATTACCTTATGTATTTGTACAAGCTGCTTTCTATGGTATCATTGTGTATGCGATGATCGGATTTGAATGGACTGCTGCCAAGTTCTTTTGGTACTTCTTCTTCATGTACTTCACGCTCTTGTACTTCACCTTCTATGGTATGATGACCGTAGCCATTACCCCGAATCAAAACGTTGCTTCCATTGTCGCGGCCTTCTTCTATGCAGTATGGAATCTCTTCTCAGGATTCATCGTTCCACGACCTGTAAGTTCACGAAAATCCTCAATTCCATCGATTTTTGTCCTTGTAAATTAACCTCAATCTCGAAAAATGACAAGTTAATGTTCCCTTTTTTGTTAAAACAGCGTATTCCAATATGGTGGAGATGGTACTACTGGGCATGCCCTGTTGCATGGACCTTATATGGTCTCGTTGCATCACAATTCGGTGACCTACAAAACGATCTTGGCAATAATGAAAATGTGGAACAATTCTTGAGTCGTTACTTTGGATTTGAGCATGATTTTCTTGGAGTAGTCGCAGCTGTGATCGTTGCATTGCCCGTTATGTTCGCCGTCATATTTGCATTGGCCATTAAGGCACTCAACTTCCAGAGAAGATAAGAGAGTTCACCTACTACAACTTATGAGAAAAAAGAAAATGCAAAAGTCAAAACTACTATATATATATATATATATCACTACTTGAAAATTGTTTCTTGTAACATTTTGTATTTCTGTGTATGTACTTTTGTTTTTCCTTAATCCCAAGTTTTGTTTGTACAAACAAATAATTTTTCAATGATAAATGAAAATATATGCACAATTTACTCCGTTGTTGGCTTCTTTTTTATCCTCCCCTTTAACTATATGCTAGTTCTCTTCTTCTTTTTTTTCTTTTTCATTCTTAAAAAGGGCAGCCCGTTGCACTAAGCTTGCACTATGCGCGGGATCCGAGAAGGGTCGGACCACAAGGGTCTATTGTACGCAATCTTATACTACATTTCTGCAAGTGGGGTGTTTCCACGGCTCGAACCCGTGACCTCTTAGTCACATGACAACAACTTTACCACTTACGTCAAGGCTCCCGTTCCTTCTTTTTCCTTCTCAAAATAAAAAATCAAGAACCATTGGAAAGATTAAGGAGATCGAAAAATAAAAGAAAAGAGCCAATGGAACCTTTGCTAAAGTGGAAAACTCCAATGTTAATATCCAACAAAAAGTTATGTAAAATAGTCGAAAACTACTACTACTAGTTTGTACAATGCAGAATGGTCCACATGAATCCTTGGTTTGCCCCTTTAGGCAGTGGCAGAGCTGAGGGGCGCGGGTTTCATATGAATCCTCTCTGCCGAAAAGTTACTATGTATATACAGTAGATCTTGAATCCCTTTGACACAACCTAAGAGCTATTTGTGTGTTTACTTTTTTATATTTTGAATCTCCTTAGCGAAAATCCTGGCTCTCTGCTACTGCCTTTAGGTGGCAATTGAGCTCATAGTTCTGTGTCAGATAGGAGAGTAGTTGATTCAAGATTCATAGTTGAATTCACATTGAAAAAAAATGATCTCTTAATAATTCCCTCTTTTATTACAAAGGCATATGCATGATTAACTCTAAAAAGAAGTAAAGCCCTGAGATTTGATTTTCTTGCCTGCAAATAATAAGATTCATTAAGGCGTATCAGAAACTATAACATGCATTGCTTGAGTAGATAGTCTAGCTATACTTGATCTGTTCACCTTAACTTGTTCTTATCCAAAATATTCTAGGCGTCGGCAAAACACTGCTGTTTTTTTCAAAAACAGAAGCCCTGTAGCACCCCGTGACGGGAATGGGAACAGCCCTATGCGCAGGCAACAACACCGACTCTACGAAGTCAGAATTGAATCTTTATTTTTGTTGGCTTTTCCAATTCAATCTTGAAAGCAATTCAATTGCGTAAAGCGAGTACTTCTAGCTGGTGCGCCTGCTTCTTATTTTGGTGACTATGTTTCTTTTGGCGAATTTAGTTTGATAAGTGCCCCATGTGCAGAGGTGGATCCCGAAGTTATATTTAATGGGTTCAAACTTGCACTGTACTCATTACTGTCACACCTCCTTTTTCCGCGCCCGCGAGGGTGCGTAGGGAGTTTTCTCCAATTAAAGGACAGTCGAAACGGGATTTGTTTGTTTGTTTCAGAGTCGCCACCTGGGAATTTTAAGGCGTCCCAAGTCACCGGTTTTAATCCCTGAATCGAGGAGAATATGACTCTGTCTATTTAACAGTCTGCGCACCAGAAATCCGGATAAGGAATTCTGTTAACCCGGGAGAAGGTGTTAGGCATTCCCGAGTTCCGTGGTTCTAGCACGGTCGCTCAACTGTTATATTCGGCTTGATTATTTTGATTTGTTAAATACATTTTTATTGCATGATTTTATTGTTACCGCTTCTATTTAGATTTAAAGACCCTTCTTTGAATCGAATCACGCGTACGTATATTCGTGTTATAAATTATATTTTTTAAAACATGCGGAGTTGTGTCACGCGCACGTGTACACAATAATATAGATAATATTTTTATTAAAATAATTATTTTCGAAATTATGCTTTAAATAAAATCAAGAACATTCGCCCTTTTGGTATAATTAAGTAGTGAACCTCACATCTCGGGTTTTTATGAAATTAATAATGATATTCTCCGAGAAATCCCTTTTATTAAATATTCGATCGAAGTTGCGCGAACGCATAATCCGAATTGCTTTTAGAAATATAATCAGGTTACGCGAACGTATCCCTAATCACAAAAATATTCTTGATAAGGTTCTCTACAAATTGTTATTACGTGTTGACCGCGAGCCTTGTTTTACACATATGAATCATATACCTCAAATTTTAAAGAATTAATGACGTGAAAAAGAAAACAGACAATATGTATCTAAAACTAACATTTTTTCGTGGATACAACATTTGGATGTCCATAAATCGAATCGTGTATAAAATTGGGAAAGAACTTAAAATGATAAACAAATTAATAATTTCCGCAGAATCTTCATTGTTTCATTTAAGGCGAACTCTTCTTCTATATATCTTTTACATAAAATGCCACGATTCGTTTATAAATCCCATGTCCTTTTCATGTATTTGTTTTAGTCCAAAGTTACAATGGTTTGGTTAATGTTTGCAATGGAAGATAAGAGTCAAGTTGATAAGAAAAAGAAATATTACAAACTAATTCAATAAAATTGCTTTATATACAACGTAATTGTTCGTCTGAACCATTCATAATATTCTAACGTCGTAACAAGCTAATCAATTCACCTTTCTTATGGTTATACATATACCCGTTATCTTACCATATATGAAAAAATACAATCAACATCATTTTAACCTTATTCAACAACAGAGGTTAGTAATGTAGTTTTCTTGATATTTCTATCCTACTTTACATTTAGCTAACAATATTACGGGATGTAATTAATGGCCCATTTTATGCTATGTTCCCTACCTTGATAATTCAATCATGACTTCACTTAATGAAAATTCCGAAATAGGTGATATTATTACAACACTTATACGAACTTTAAGATGTAACAATTATCTTATATTCATTACGTCAAACGTACTACTATATTAATCAACTGAAACAAAACCAAATTTTAAACTAATGAACTTGCACGAATGAAAAACAGAATTATAATTCCCGAACTTCATTAATTTGTCATGTTGAAACTTTTCATGACATGAATTTACAGATATGTACCTGATATTGGAAGCAAAAGAAAATGAAGATGAGAATCAGCAGCAGTAATAACAGTACAACAGCAACAACTGCCCAGCAATAGTAACAACCTAGTAACAGACCGGTGGAGTAGTAATCTCAAAAAGCTTTAAGCTTTGAATGAAACAACAACCATTGATACTAATTTCAAACAAAGAAAGAAAGCAGAAGATTTTTTAGTTTTTTTTTTATTTTTTATTTTGCAGCTTAAATATTTTTCGGAATTTTTCTTTCTCTTAAATGTTCAGCCCTTTTTTTTCTCTCTTCTATTCTTTGTCCGTTTTTTTTCCTCTCTATCTGTCTGTGTATTTTTTCTTGTCTGTTCTCTCCTAAATCTGATTTCAAGACTTCATATATATAACTCATCCCATAAACTTTTCAATTAATTAATATCCATACTTTTTCTCTACCCAACCCATTATCTTCTCACTCATCCCCATTACATTAAATAAACATATCACACCACCCCATTATATTTTGTCCCTCATGCCTAACATAAAATAATGCAAGATTCCCCCCACTAAATTTTGTTTTGTCCCCCATTTATATTAAATAACCATATCACAACTCACCCCATTTTATTTTGTCCCCATGCTTCAAATAAACAATTACAAAATGTACAATTCCTAAACTACCTCTCCGACCTTACTAAAAATTACTAAACTACCCCTGAACGTACTACAAATTACCAAACTACCCATCAACTATAACACATCAATTAATCAAACTTTAACAAAAATATAGGTAATATGATTAATTTCTAACAATGTTCAAACAACAAATTTCATGAACATGATTTCTTCAACATTTCAATAACAAATCACATGAACATGATTTCAACCACAAATCATATGAACACAAATTGAACAACCAAGAACAACTAAAATTTGATTGAACAATATTTTTAGCAACAACAAACCTATTTTCGGATTTAAACAACAACAACAATCAAACAAGTATATTTAGATTTCTAAATTCAATAATATTGAACTTAAAATCAACCATAACAACATTACAACCAACAATTCCTATATCAAACTTAAACAAGATTATGAGACAAATTCACGAAATAATCATAAATGATAAACAAGAAATCAAACTATACAAAATTCGGATTCAAGATCATCCAAACAAAGTATGAACATGAATGAATCTATTTTAACACAACAAACATGACGGATTAAACGATTAAATCAATATATTTCCTTTAACACAACTAAATTCTTTTTAGACAAATAACAAGATCGACGAATAAACAATTATGAACTTAAGCTTGAACTTAACAATATTAACAATTTCTAACAATACATAAACACATGAAACAAATTGAAGAAACAATTAATTAAACTTCAATTTGTATCTAACAAACATTAAACTAACAAATATTCACTTAAACAACAATACAAACATGAAATAAACATGAAACATAACTAATTAATCTTTCATTTGAAATCTGAAAAATTAATTTAACAAACAACACATGAGCATGAACTAAAAATTAATTCAAACGATAAACAAAACAAACATTTGCCGATTTTAGATTCGAAAATATCAAAGCAAAATACGGACAAAATAAAACTCAAAAACTACTAACCGGATCGAAATGAAATATGTACGGACTGTTTCGACGAACCTCGAATGGGAATGAATCTGTCCGGATTCGACGACGAACTCAACGACGAACTCACCTTCCTTGTAAACTTTGACGAACTCAAAACGACGCTCGACGACCTCGACTAAAACTCAACCGAGCAGCTCGTCTAAAGATACAACAGCTGGAACGAAGGAGAAGTGATGAACAGAAGCAGCTGGAAGTGAAGAAGAAGGTGGAACGGGAAGCAGCAGCAGCACGTTTGGACGCCATGGACGTGAAGCAGAAGCAGCAGCTCGGAGACGGCTTCCATGGCGACGCTCAAGCTGAAGAAGACGAAGAAGAACAGCAGCAGCTGAGGCTTGTTTTGGCCTCAAGCTGCTCGACGGAAGCAGCTGGTCGTCGCTCATCCATGGCGGAATGAGCTGGACGACGAGGGCAGCGACCGGGGGGGGTCCGTCGGTTCAGGCGTCCATGGTCGTTTGTTTAGGGTGGTGTTGACGACGGACAACGACGACGAGGGAGGGGACTGTTTGGTCGAAGGTCTGGACGACGCCATGGGAGGCAGCCATGGTTATCTTGAGGAAGAAGAAGAAGATAGGAGGGGTGGCGGATTGGTTTAGTGTTTTTAGGGTTTTCTTCTTTTAATTTTTGTTTTGTTTTGTAAAATGTAAGACAAAGGGGTTTGGGTCTTTTGGGTTATGGACTGGGTCGACCCAGTTCGAAATGGACTGGGTCGTAGGGAAGATTGGGCCATTTTTTGGGCCTGTGGCTTGAAATTGAAGAAGAGGCCCAATTCCGACTTTCTTTATATTTTCGCTCTCTTTTCTTCTTTTATTTCTCTAAAACTAAATTATAAAAATACTTAAACTATTATTAAGAACTAAATTAAGTTATAAAAGCGCAAATTAACTCCCAATAACAATTAACACGCAATTAAATAATAATTAAGCATAAAATTGTATATTTGGACATTAAATGCTAAAAATGCAAACGATGCCTATTTTTGTAATTTTTAATTTTTGTAAAACAAATTTAATTACTAACAATTGTAGAATTAAATCCTACATGCAAAATGTGACATATTTTTGTATTTTTTATTAATTTATCAAAATAAACACGCACAGACAAATACAAATAATTATTCAAAATATCACAAAATTGCACACCAAAGAAAAATCATTTTATTTTTGAATTTTTGGGAGTAATTCTCATATAGGGCAAAAATCACGTGCTTACAGCTGCCCCTCTTTGCCCGGAGACACGAAGGGTTTTCGTGCAAAGATAAAGCGAGCGATTTTTGCCCATCCGAGTACTCCGTTGAAGCATTTTTTGAAAAAGATTTGACCGAACCTTTGCTTCAAAGGTTTCCTACATATCCTGGGCTAAACAGGAATCAGGTCAATGTAGTTCGGGAAATTTTGGTAGCTGGGACTACCGTGGGACTGCATTGTTACTGTTGTTGCATGCTATTACCACTGCTTACCGATCTCCTTGTTACACCATGCTTAAAAGAAAACAAGAAGCTAGGCTAGAGTACAATTTGTTTTTGTTGCCTTGCTTCCTTGTCTGCTTGCATTTCTTCCGGTGCTTTTCTTCTTTTGACACATGTACTTGAGTTTGTACTGTGACCTCTTGTTGCAACCTTCTGTTTCCCGGTGCCGGGGAATTTTATTGTTTCCTGCTGGGGATTCCTATTGTAACCCTCTGTTTTATTGTCCTCTGACTTGATCTTGAAATGTATGCCTCTGTTATCTGGGCGGGCTCCCAACTTCAATACTTGAAAATTAAAGACTTGAAATGTATGCCTCTGTTATCTGGGCGGGCTCCCAACTTCAATGCTTGAAATGTAAAGACTGAATGTATGCCTCTGTTCTATGGGCGGGCTCCCAACTTCAACAACTGAAATGTAAAGACTGAAATGTATGCCTCTGTTATCTGGGTGGGCTCCCAATATCAACAACAACTTTTAAAAATAAGCGTCATTCCTCTCTTCAGGCGGGCTCCTGACTTCAAATACACAACTTTGAAAATAAACGTCTTTCCTCTCTTCAGGCGGCTCCTGACTTCAACCAATACATCACCATTCCTTTCTTTAGGTTGGCGAGATTTCAACAAATTTTAAAAACGCCTTTCCTCTCTTCAGGCGGGCTCCTGACTTCAACCAATACATCGCCATTCCTTTCTTTAGGTTGGCGAGATTTCAACAACTTTTAAAAACGCCTTTCCTCTCTTCAGGCGGGCTCCTGACTTCATCCAATACATCGCCATTCCTTTCTTTAGGTTGGCGAGATTTCAACAACTTTTAAAAACGCCTTTCCTCTCTTCAGGCGGGCTCCTGACTTCAACAACTTTGAAAATAATCGCCATTCCTCTCTTCAGGCGGGCTCCTGACTTCAACCAATACATCGCCATTCCTTTCTTTAGGTTGGCAAGATTTCAACAACTTTTAAAAACGCCTTTCCTCTCTTCAGGCGGGCTCTTGACTTCAACAACAACTTTGAAAATAATCGCCATTCCTCTCTTCAGGCGGGCTCCTGACTTCAACCAATACATCGCCATTCCTTTCTTTAGGTTGGCAAGATTTCAACAACTTTTAAAAACGCCTTTCCTCTCTTCAGGCGGGCTCCTGACTTCAACAACAACTTTGAAAATAATCGCCATTCCTCTCTTCAGGCGGGCTCCTGACTTCAACCACAACTTTGAAAATAATCGTCATTCCTCTCTTCAGGCGGGCTCCTGACTTCAACCACTACATCGCTATTCTATTCTTCAGGGGGCTCCTGACTTCAACCAATAGATCGCCATTCTATTCTTTAGGGGGACTCCTGATTTCAACATCAAATCGCCATTCTATTCTTCAGGGTGGCTCCTGACTTCTTCTTAAATTCTTCATCCTCATTCTCCAGGTGGACGCCTGATTTTTAATTTTTCATCCTCATTCTCCAGGTGGATGCCTGACTTCTTCTTCAATTTTTCATCCTCATTCTCCAGGTGGACGTCTGACTTCTTCTTCAATTTTTCATCCTCATTCTCCAGGTGGACGCCTGACTTTCTCTTAAAATTTTTCATCCTCATTCTCCAGGTGGATGCCTGACTTTTAATTTTTTTCATCCTCATTCTCCAGATGGACGTCTGACTTCTTCTTTTCTTTTTTCTTTTTCCTTCGCTCTGCTTTGTTCTTGCTTGCTGGGGATAATACCACTGCGGGAGTCTTCTTTCTTCCCCTCCTTCAAATTCAATTTTTTTTCTTTTTTTTTCTTTTTTTTTTCAACACTGTTGGGGATATAAGTGTTATCTTTTTGGGATAACGTTATTGAGGATAATGCTGCTGGGGAATTTTATCCCTTCAAATCGATGCTTCATTCTTCTGGAAGCTGCTGGGGATGATAATGGCTCTTTGCTTTTCTGAGCACAAATGTCATCCCTTTGTTCTGTCTGCTGGGGATCAACTTCCTTCATTGGAAACTTATTATGTCGGGGGCATCACTGGTTCAAAGACCACTTCCCTTGAGACTGGTGTTATTTTTATTCTTCCTCGAATGGGTACCTGACTTCCCAGAAAATTTTCTAAATGAAAGGAAAATTTTCTGCCCCAGTTTGACAGTCTCCCTTATGGCATGCATTTCTGTCATCAATGCCATTTCCTTTACCTGTTTCAAATTAAACAAAATTTGTTAGTTTAAAACACGGTGGTTGGTTGTGATACTCCTACTGGGGATGACTTTCCCTTTCTCCTTCCTTGCTCTGCGTTCCAAAACTTGTTGGGGATGATTTTATTTGCCAGGGATAATTCCTTTTGCTGGGGATATCCCTCTTGTTTTGTGGCACAGCTCGGTAACTGGTATTTCCCTGACCTTTTAGTCTCATATGAATTTCCCAAATCATGTTCATTGCTCTCCTTGATTTGTCCACGGGCTTTGGCCTTGAGGTTTAATAACCTTTGATTTCGGCAAGGATATCCCTCTTGACACTTGTCAATCCTTTTGTCAATTCCCTTTTGCTGGGGATATCTTTCTTGACACTGGCCTTGTGCTTGTTCCTTGCTGACTATACCACTTGGATGTACTAGCCAGATCTTATCTTGGAAAGCTGATGGCCTATTTTGAAGTCATTTCCCACTGGTTCTGACCAAACAGACTCTACTGGGGAAATTTCTATGAAAGGAAAAGATAAAAGGAAACAGAATAAAAGACAACGGAAAAAGATGACTCTTTAATAAAAGAAACTATAAATAAAAACCTATCAAACGCAAATACTGACTCTAATGGTCATGACATGCACATGTGACCTATCCTCTGCCATCAATCATTTTTCAAGACCTTCAATTGGCAATTCCCCATCTGATTCTCAATCTTATTCGACTTGTAGTGCCCAAAAGGTTTTCACTATCAAGTCTCTCTCATTTTGGTTTTTCTCTCAGCTTTCATCGCCTTATAGTGCCTGTGAAGGTTTTCACCGATAAGACTCTCTCATTTATATCACTTTCCAGCTGGGGATTTGGAGTGTTATTGGTATGACTCTCTCTGCTGGAGATTAGAGTCCTTTCTGTTGTGGAACAGAGTGTTATGTTCACCGGTAAGACTCTCATTTGTCTGACTTGGCATCTTTTGCAGACTGGTCAGAAGGTCTTTCTTTGGACCGTAATGTGGTTTTTTTGGATAGGCTTAGAAAGAAAGGGTATTAAAGGCTCAAAAACAAATCAAATTTGGGGTTCAAAATTACAACCTTCGAAATCATATTTGTTTACAACCAGCGCAACATTTGCCCCCGTTTCTTGCTTGGGGATTATTTATTATTATATATATTTTTTAAATTTTTTGTTACACTATGCACACCATGCACACTATGCAGACTATACACCCTATGACCGAGCCGTGAAGCGCCTACGTATCCTCTTTGAGGAATCAGGTCAAACGTAGTTCCCACTTCCTCTGTTTTCTTCTGACCTTCTTTTGTTTTTTTTTATCATTTTTCTTTTCTTTTCCTTTTTTTTCGTTTTTTTTCTTTAATTTTGTTTTTTCGTTTTTTTTTTCTTGACTTTTTCTTTACCTTCCAGGCTCGTATTTCCTAGTCGTTACTATTGATTCCGAACGAGGGGTATGAAAGAAAATAAATAAGGCTCAAAAGGGGTAACGAAGGATAAAGTGTTTAGGTAGCAGAACAAAATGCCTTCGTCATTCCAGTCTTTAAAATATGCCAAGTGCAAACAACACAATTGAACATAGATTTATAGTCTCTTCCGATGGTACTGGACTTGACAATTATGTTAAACACTTGCTTTTTCATTTGTCATTTCTAAAGTACTGTTGGGCGACACTCTCACTCTCACTCTCATTCTCATGAACGACCGTCATGCCAATTTGGCGAACCCTGTATTTAACGGTTTTCTTTATGTTTAACTTGCCCCAGTTCCACATGACTCGGGCTTCAAATAATCTCAAACTGTTCTTATTTCCTTTAAATGCTTTAATCACCTTCCGAGGGTTTTATGATTAACTTTTAAGATTAGGCCCAATATGTGCGCATGTCATGTCACGAGAATCGGCGCTGAACAAAAAATGATAAAAGGACTAAACAAAAGATGACTGGAAACAACAAAAGACCGACTTTTGTATTAGACTACCGGCGAAATGGTTTGAATAATAAAACAAACAAAACAACCAGAATAAAATCCTAACACAACCTTGAAAAAACTTAAACAAATTGATATGACAAACTGGAAAGATAAGAAGGTTTGACACAAGACAATATTCGGATTACAACCCTAAGAATAATCCGGACAACAGAAATGACAACAAAATAAAACACCACCAGCTTCTCTCTTGCTAACCAAGGAACGGAGCGTCCTCCCATTTTATCAAAATTGGCATCTTAGCCACTAAGCTTTGCATTAGTATTGCCAAGACCATTATCAGCTTCCATATCATCAACCTCCGTCAACAAGTTCTCGATAGGGTTCGAGTGCTCCATGTTACTGTTATCGATCACAATCCGCCCTTCTTGGATCATTTTCTCTACTTCCCTTTTCAAATTACGACAACTCTCAATGTTGTGCCCTATGACATTGGAGTGGTACGCGCATTGCGCTGCCGGATCAAAGTTTCTTGCATGTGGATCTGGAGTATATGCGGGGAGCGGCTCAATCAAGCCAGCATGCTTTAGCCTTTCAAACAGACTTGCATAAGATACTCCGATAGGGGTGAGAGCCTTTCCTCGTTTCAGCAACCTTTCGTTCCTAAATGCTTGATTGGGCCGGAAACCTGATCCAGGGGGCTTCCGGTAGGCTTGTGAGGGTGGATAGGCCTTCTGTGGAGCTGGGTATTTGGAAAGTGAAGCCCGTCTTTGGGAATCTCGTGGAGAGAAGTAGCATTGGGGAGGGGAGTAGCGTGGACGAGTGATGGAGCTACTCGGGTAGCTAGGAAAGCTGTCATAAGTGGGTTGGGATGGAGAGTATGGGGGATGGGTAATGCCAGAGTTTGAAAAGCTTGGCGGTGGTGGGGGTGGTGCTTTCCCAGTTATCCATGCCTGATACATGTCTGCCACATGTTGTCTCAGCATTTTCACTTCTTCTACCAACCCGTTGTTCTGTTCAACCAATTGTTGTCGGTCATCAGTACCGACCCACCCTGTTCTGAGGTTCTGTGTCATTTGCTTTGCAGGGAGGAGTTACCACAACCAACCACTTTTCTATATATAAACACAGCAAAGGGAAACCATCACGTTAGTGTCAGGGCATTTGACAGATAATCATATATTAGAGATGCAATCCACCTAAGCAGTTAAACCGTTCTATCAGAGATGCGATGCACTTGCGCTTTCCTTTATTTTTCTTTCTTCCCTTTTTTTTTTACTTTTTCAGTGGTGGTCGAATCATATGGAGATTGCCTACGTATCATGACCCCGCATGAATCAGACCTTGCGTAGTTCGGACCAAATGAAAGGTAACAACAATGAGACATTTTTTTCTTTCTCAATTTTCATAATAAAACAAACTGGGTTTCAAAGGTTGAAAGATGACCAACAAACTCAAAAATCAAACAACCTACATATTCTAGTCAAAAGATTTACAAACTCAAAAACAAACGGCCAGCTTCCTTTCTCCGTTTGACAAATGCAACCAAACGATTATTTTTGCAAATGTGGCCCCTTCCAAATTTCACATGAATTTTGAGGTCGGGAAGGATTATTTTTATGACACTTTACAAATTTGTCTGTTCTTTTACGAAAATAGCCTTTCGACAACTGAAAGATACTCTAAGGCTATTTTGGCAAGAACGGTTTAAGATGCGGCCGAAGCTGGCTCGACTTATTTTGACCAAAAGCCCAAATGGTGTTCACCTGACCGCTGACTCTTTGTTTTTTTTAATTATAATAAAAACCTGGTGTTGCAAACACGGCCCTTCAGCGCCTCGAGGACGAAGATTTTTCAAGGCTGTGTGGGTCAACTGGACCAAATCTTAAAAATGACCCAAAGGTGGCTGTTTATGCAAAGTCAGCCTTCCGTCGTCCCTTTCGGGAACATTCGGCTATTTTTGACAAAAACAGCATCACCCTGACTTATTTATGACTCTTTTTTATCATTTTTCAAAAATAGAAAACTCAACATTGCAAACACGACCTTTCAACGCCTCGGGGACGAAGATTTTTAAGACTGTGTGGGTCAACTGGACCAAATCTTAAAAAAATGACCCAAAGGTGGCTGTTTATGAAAAGTCAGCCTTCCGGCGTCCCTTTCGGGAACATTCGGCTATGTCTTGATAAAACAGCGTCACCCGACTTCTTTATGACAAAATTAAAATTTGACATTTTTTTTTGTTGCTATTTTTTTAGCAAAAGGGGGGGTTGGACACCACCCGACTTATTTATGACAAAATTAAAATTTTGACACGTTTTTATTTATTTATTGGTTTTTGGCTATTTTAGCAAAAGGGGAAGCTGGACACTGCCTGACTTATTTATGACAAAATTAAAATTTTGACACGTTTTTATTTATTTATATTTTTGGCTATTTTAGCAAAAAGGGGGGTTGGACCCGATGAGGGTTGCCTACGTATCTCACATCCGGTGAGAATCAAACCCGCGTAGTTCGGGCAAGTCATGAATAAAGTAAATAAACTAATTTTAAATTATTTTTTTTGAATTTGTAAAAGAACTGCTTTAAAAGAAGAAAGGAAGTATTTTGTTTTTTGGATTTTTGATTGATTTTATTTTTGAAAGAAAGACTTCTAAGAATTCCTTTTCTTTTGATTTGAACTTTGAGAATTTCAAAAGTAAAAGGAAGATATTTTTTTGTTTGAATTTTTATTTGTTTTCTCTTATTCTAAAGAAGAAAGAAAATATTTTTTGGAATTTTACCTCTAATAAAAGAAATGCTTTCTAATTTTTTTTTTTGAATTTTGAATTTTCTTTTCAATTTTTAAAGTCAATAATGGAAAATATTTTTGGATTTTTTGTTTTGAAAATTGGGAGTCTAAAAAAAACTTTTCTAGACTTTTTGGCAGGACAAATATTTTTGCAACAAATAAAGATATATATACATTTTTTGGAAATAAAGAAAAACTTTTTGGATTTATATATATATATATATATATATTTGCAACAAATAATAAAACCACTTTCAACGCCCGACTCTTTTTATTTTATTATTTTTATTTTTATTTTGGCATCTAAACAAATAAATAAATAAAAACCCATTTTAAAAACAAGACTCTTTTTCATTTTCATTTTTATGGCAAGACAAACTATTTTTTTTCTAATTTGTTTTTTTTAAAAAACAAAACAGAACAACAACTCTCTTTTTTTCTATTTTTTCTTTGCTTTTAATAAAACAAACTAATAAGACACATTTGTTTTTCAAAATTTCGGCAGAGTTTTGATAGTATTTGGGCATTGGGTTTTTACAAAAATAAACAATCAATTCCCTATCCCTAACCGCTATTTTTTTCAATTTCAAAATATTATTCCTGATATTCAAAAGTCAGTCAACACAAAAGTCCGAATCAAATAAATGCGCAAATAGCAGCAAGTAAGATGCATCAGGATGGTCATTTTCATTTTTTGGTACACCTGTCCTAGACAGACCCAACCCCTGTGTTGAGCCTCCAAAGTCAAATGCACGTGATGCAAACAAACGTTCCTACTAGGGATCCGGCATGAAGCTGAGTTATTCTAAGTGAAAAACCTGAGGCATATTGTTCTAGCCCTGGCTTACCCAAGTGGACAGCTTGAGCCGAAGTGGGGGCAACGTACCGGGAGCACGAAAGTCTACCCGGCCTAGTTACTTGTCCCAACTTCGTTTTATTTGGTATGACTTCTAACAGAAAGGTGGGCCACGCGCACGTGTACACCATAAATTCAGAAGACTTAGAAAGAAGAAGGGTTTCGTAACAGTTTTATATACACAATTCAAATAATATTAAAGCTGTAAAAGCATCATTTAGCACATTAAGCATATATCATGTAAAAATCATATAATAAATAAAGCCAACTATAGCAGTTATTTTAAGCTCGAATTCTTGAACCCTGAACCAGAGATTCTGGGTTAAAATCCCCAGCAGAGTCGCCAGAGCTGTCACACCTCCTTTTTCCGCACCCGTGATGGTGTGTAGGGAGTTTTCTCCAATTAAAGGACAGTCGAAACGGGATTTGTTTGTTTGTTTCAGAGTAGCCACCTGGGAATTTTAAGGCATCCCAAGTCACCGGTTTTAATCCCTGAATCGAGGAGAATATGACTCTGTCTATTTAACAGTCTGCGCACCAGAAATCCGGATAAGGAATTCTGTTAACCCGGGAGAAGGTGTTAGGCATTCCCGAGTTCCGTGGTTCTAGCACGGTCGCTCAACTGTTATATTCGGCTTGATTATTTTGATTTGTTAAATACATTTTTATTGCATGATTTTATTGTTACCGCTTCTATTTAGATTTAAAGACCCTTCTTTGAATCGAATCACGCGTACGTATATTCGTGTTATAAATTATATTTTTTAAAACATGCGGAGTTGTGTCACGCGCACGTGTACACAATAATATAGATAATATTTTTATTAAAATAATTATTTTCGAAATTATGCTTTAAATAAAATCAAGAACATTCGCCCTTTTGGTATAATTAAGTAGTGAACCTCACATCTCGGGTTTTTATGAAATTAATAATGATATTCTCCGAGAAATCCCTTTTATTAAATATTCGATCGAAGTTGCGCGAACGCATAATCCGAATTGCTTTTAGAAATATAATCAGGTTACGCGAACGTATCCCTAATCACAAAAATATTCTTGATAAGGTTCTCTACAAATTGTTATTATGTGTTGACCGCGAGCCTTGTTTTACACATATGAATCATATACCTCAAATTTTAAAGAATTAATGACGTGAAAAAGAAAACAGACAATATGTATCTAAAACTAACATTTTTTCGTGGATACAACATTTGGATGTCCATAAATCGAATCGTGTATAAAATTGGGAAAGAACTTAAAATGATAAACAAATTAATAATTTCCGCAGAATCTTCATTGTTTCATTTAAGGCGAACTCTTCTTCTATATATCTTTTACATAAAATGCCACGATTCGTTTATAAATCCCGTGTCCTTCTCATGTATTTGTTTTAGTCCAAAGTTACAATGGTTTGGTTAATGTTTGCAATGGAAGATAAGAGTCAAGTTGATAAGAAAAAGAAATATTACAAACTAATTCAATAAAATTGCTTTATATACAACGTAATTGTTCGTCTGAACCATTCATAATATTCTAACGTCGTAACAAGCTAATCAATTCACCTTTATTATGGTTATACATATACCCGTTATCTTACCATATATGAAAAAATACAATCAACATCATTTTAACCTTATTCGACAACAGAGGTTAGTAATGTAGTTTTCTTGATATTTCTATCCTACTTTACATTTAGCTAACAATATTACGTGATGTAATTAATGGCCCATTTTATGCTATGTTCCCTACCTTGATAATTCAATCATGACTTCACTTAATGAAAATTCCGAAATAGGTGATATTATTACAACACTTATACGAACTTTAAGATGTAACAATTATCTTATATTCATTACGTCAAACGTACTACTATATTAATCAACTGAAACAAAACCAAATTTTAAACTAATGAACTTGCACGAATGAAAAACAGAATTATAATTCCCGAACTTCATTAATTTGTCATGTTGAAGCTTTTCGTGACATGAATTTACAGATATGTACCTGATATTGGAAGCAAAAGAAAATGAAGATGAGAATCAGCAGCAGTAATAACAGTACAACAGCAACAACTGCCCAGCAACAGTAACAACCCAGTAACAGACCGGTGGAGTAGTAATCTCAAAAACAAAAGCTTTAAGCTTTGAATGAAACAACAACCATTGATACTAATTTCAAACAAAGAAAGAAAGCAGAAGATTTTTTAGTTTTTTTTTTTTTTTTTTGAAAGCTTAAATATTTTTCGGAATTTTTCTTTCTCTTAAATGTTCAGCCCTTTTTTTCTCTCTTCTATTCTTTGTCTGTTTTTTTTTCTCTCTATCTGTCTGTGTATTTTTTCTTGTCTGTTCTCTCCTAAATCTGATTTCAAGACTTCATATATATAACTCATCCCATAAACCTTTCAATTAATTAAAATCCATACTTTTTCTCTACCCAACCCATTATCTTCCCACTCATCCCCATTACATTAAATAAACATATCACACCACCCCATTATATTTTGTCCCCCATGCCTAACATAAAATAATGCAAGATTCCCCCCACTAAATTTTGTCTTGTCCCCCCTTTATATTAAATAACCATATCACAACCCACCCCATTTTATTTTGTCCCTCATGCTTCAAATAAACAATTACAAAATGTACAATTCCTAAACTACCCCTCCGGCCTTACTGAAAATTACCAAACTACTCCTGAACGTACTACAAATTACCATACTACCCATCAGCTATAACACATTAATTAATCAAACTTAACCAAAATATAGACAATATGATCAATTTCTAACAATGTTCAAACAACAATATGAACATGGATGAACATCATAACAACAATATCACATGAACACGATTTTAACAACATTTCAACAACAAATCACATGAACACAAATTGAACAACAAAGAACAACTAAAATTTGATTGAACAATATTTTAGCAACAAACCTATTTTCGGATTTAAACAACAACAACAATCAAACAAGTACATTTAGATTAAATTCAATAATATTGAACTTAAAATCAACCATAACAACATTACAACCAACAATTCCTATATCAAACTTAAACAAGATTATGAGACAAATTCACGAAATAATCATAAATGATAAACAAGAAATCAAACTATACAAAATTCGGATTCAAGATCATCCAAACAAAGTATGAACATGAATGAATCTATTTTAACACAACAAACATGACGGATTAAACGATTAAATCAATATATTTCCTTTAACACAACTAAATTCTTTTTAGACAAATAACAAGATCGACGAATAAACAATTATGAACTTAAGCTTGAACTTAACAATATTAACAATTTCTAACAATACATAAACACATGAAACAAATTGAAGAAACAATTAATTAAACTTCAATTTGTATCTAACAAACATTAAACTAACAAATATTCACTTAAACAACAATACAAACATGAAATAAACATGAAACATAACTAATTAATCTTTCATTTGAAATCTGAAAAATTAATTTAACAAACAACACATGAGCATGAACTAAAAATTAATTCAAACGATAAACAAAACAAACATTTGCCGATTTTAGATTCGAAAATATCAAAGCAAAATACGGACAAAATAAAACTCAAAAACTACTAACCGGATCGAAATGAAATATGTACGGACTGTTTCGACGAACCTCGAATGGGAATGAATCTGTCCGGATTCGACGACGAATTCAACGACGAACTCACCTTCCTTGTAAACTTTGACGAACTCAAAACGACGCTCGACGACCTCGACTAAAACTCAACCGAGCAGCTCGTCTGAAGATACAACAGTTGGAACGAAGGAGAAGTGATGAACGGAAGCAGCTAGAAGTGAAGAAGAAGGTGGAACGGGAAGCAGCAGCAGCACGTTTGGACGCCATGGACGTGAAGCAGAAGCAGCAGCTCGGAGACGGCTTCCATGGCGACGCTCTAGCTGAAGAAGACGAAGAAGAACAGCAGCAACTGAGGCTTGTTTTGGCCTCAAGCTGCTCGACGGAAGTAGCTGGTCGACGCTCATCCATGGCGGAATGAGCTGGACGACGAGGGCAGCGACGGGGGGGGGGGGGGGGGTCCGACGGTTCAGGCGTCCATGGTCGTTTGTTTAGGGTGGTTTTGACGACGGACAACGACGACGAGGGAGGGGACTGTTTGGTCAAAGGTCTGGACGACGCCATGGGAGGCAGCCATGGTTATCTTGAGGAAGAAGAAGAAGATAGGAGGGGTGGCGGATTGGTTTAGTGTTTTTAGGGTTTTCTTCTTTTAATTTTTGTTTTGTTTTGTAAAATGTAAAGACAAAGGGGTTTGGGTCTTTTGGGTTATGGACTGGGTCGACCCAGTTCGAAATGGACTGGGTCGTAGGGAAGATTGGGCCATTTTTTGGGCCTGTGGCTTGAAATTGAAGAAGAGGCCCAATTCCGACTTTCTTTATATTTTCGCTCTCTTTTCTTCTTTTATTTCTCTAAAACTAAATTATAAAAATACTTAAACTATTATTAAGAACTAAATTAAGTTATAAAAGCGCAAATTAACTCCCAATATCAATTAACACACAATTAAATAATAATTAAGCATGAAATTGTATATTTGGACATTAAATGCTAAAAATGCAAACGATGCCTATTTTTGTAATTTTTAATTTTTGTAAAACAAATTTAATTACTAACAATTGTAGAATTAAATCCTACATGCAAAATGCGACATATTTTTGTATTTTTTATTAATTTAGCAAAATAAACACGCACAGACAAATACAAATAATTATTCAAAATATCACAAAATTGCACACCAAAGAAACATCATTTTATTTTTGAATTTTTTGGGAGTAATTCTCATATATGGAAAAAATCACGTGCTTACAATTACTGTTAAAACTAAGGGTTCAGATCTAACATTTGTTAACATTTTAATATGTTTTTACATATATATCTCTATACTCCATGTCGAAAGTTAGAGGTTCAGATGAACCCATGACTTTGCACTACGTCAGCCTATGTCGACACATAAAGGTAGAGAGGATGATTGTGATCAGTTACGAGTTACTAAAAGATTCGAGATTTGTCATTGAAAAACCCCGAAGATTCAAGCTCTATATATGTCCTCTGAGCATCAAAGACTACAGACTTTGCTACTCTTCTGTCCTCCTTGATGATGGCAATCTGGTACTTTTCCCTTTTTCTCTACCTCATTTTGTTCATCTTTTTTATTAGCTATAAAAGTTCACAAATAATTCAGAAGGTGCAGTTACCAATAACTTATATAATTAGGGGTTGGGCGGACAGAAAGATGTTAATTTTACTTGGATTTAAATCATATACGCTGACAGTAAAAAAAGAAAATACTATGGTGCATATTTAGTGTACAAATTAGCACTGAACTATTCGGGGCTCGAATTTGGCAAGGGAATTATTACTTGTTTCCAGGGAGCTGGAGAAAGATGCTGAAATTAGAGCTAGCATTCTGTACTTGGAAAAATGGGACTGCTAGTTCAAGAAATCGCGTGTTGAAGGGAAATATTTCGAAAAGAAGAGAGGACGGATGGATGGAAATAGAACTGGTTTTGGTACTGAAGAAGGAGAGTTCAAGAGAGTCGAGGCAAGATTCTTGAAGATTGAATGGCTTCATTGGAAGTGTGGCCTCATTGTTCAGGGTATTGTGTTTCGATTAAAATGTGGAGATCAAAGCTCTTCTTTTTATGCACCAGATGAAATTATATGGTCAAAAGGTGTTAACAACGGAAAAAGGATGAAATCCATGTAAGATTGTGTTAGGGTTTATTGTGATTGAGAGAGAGAAAAGGGAACCTCTTTCATCTGTCCAAAATGGAAAAGTATTCACAAGTCGGTATATCAGACCTCTTTGGTCTGCCTATATGGGACGCAACCCACTATACACAACTAAAGGAAAAGGAAGTAAAAATAATTACAACTTATGTGGTCCTGGCCCAATACAAAATGAAAACTAGTATAACTAATCTAACTAATCTGGACTAGGAGCAATATTCCCAACACCCCCCTTCAAGTTGGAGGGTGGCAAAACCCCCAACTTGGAGAGGAAACCATGATGAGCAACACCAGCCAAAGACTTGGTGAAGATATCAGCCAGTTGAGTAGAGGAAGATGTGTGAAGCAGTTGTATGAGACCTTTAGCAAGCTTTGTTCTGACCAAGTGACAGTCCAACTCAATGTGCTTAGTTCTTTCGTGGAAAACAGGGTTCTTGACAATGTGGATAGCAGCTTGACTATCACAGAACAGGGGAATAATAGAAGAACATGAAACACCCAAATTCAGGAGCAACCTTTGCCGCCAAGTAACTTCACTGACAGCCTTGCTCATGGCTCTATATTCAGCTTCAGTAGAGGACATGGACACCACAAGCTGTTTCTTAGACTTCCAACCCACAAGACTACCCCTCAAGAGCACACAAAAACCTGATACATATCTCCTAGTGTCTGGGCAAGCAGCCCAGTCACTATCACAAAAAGCAACAACAGAAAGATCAGGAACATTGTTGAGAAATATACCGAACTCAGCAGTACCCTTCAAGTACTTCAACAAATGCAAACTAGCTTCCAAATGAGGCACACAAGGGGACTGCATGAACTAAGAAAGATGCTACACAGCAAAACAAATATCAGGCCTAGTGTGGGTGAGAAAATTCAGCTTCCCAACCAAGGAACTGTACACTTCAGGTTTAGGAAGAGGAACCCCCTCCTTGGCCTTGAGCTTGAGTGAATGTGGGAGAGAACAAACCACAAGGGTGACATCAGAACAATGGAACTCAAGAAGGAGGTCATGAAGGAACTTCTTCTGATGCAGAACAACCCCAGATGCTGAATAGAAGACCTCCATGCCCAAAAAATAACTGAGGGAACCCAAATCCTTGATTCTGAACTGTTGATGAAGAAAGGATTTAAGGGCAAGGATCCCAGCACTATCAGTCCCAGTTAAAATAATACATCTATATAAACAGCTAAGACCACAATAGAATCCCCAGAAACCTTGGTAAATAGGGAGTAGTCATTAAGAGAATGTTGATAACCTCTAGAAGACAAAGCTTGGGAGAGTTTGGCATACCACTGTCTTGAGGCTTGCCTAAGACCATAAAGAGATTTCTGCAACTTGCACACCAGTTGCCCAGAAGGAGATGCAGAAGGAACAATGTAATTAGGAGGTAGCTTCATAAAGACTTCCTCATCAAGGTCACCATGCAAGAAGGCATTGTTAACATCCAACTGAAACATGGGCCACTATTTCTTAACAACAACAACAATCAGGGTTTTGATGGTGGACATTTTCACAACAGGTGAAAAGGTTTCATAAAAATCAATACCCTCAACCTGAGTATCCCCCCTAACAACCAGTCTAGCCTTATACCTTTCAATGCTCCCATCAGCCTTTTGTTTAAGCTTATACACCCACTTACAACCAATGGGTTTCTTTCCTGGAGGAAGCTCAACAATGGACCAAGTGCCATTAGCCTCCAAAGCTTCAAACTCCTTGGTCATAGCTTCCTGCCACTCAGGTATACCAACATCTTGAGAATAAGTGGCAGGTTCAGCCAAAGGTTGAGAGGAATAGGACGCTGAGAGGGAGAAAGAAAGAGAAGATGAGGGAAGAGAACAAACATAATCCTTCAGATAAGAGGGGGGATTATGAGTCCTGGAGGACTTCCTGACAGGAGAAACAACAGGAGAAAAGGAGGCCTGAGAGTCAGAAGAAGGTAGAGGAGAGGAGGTAGAATGGACAGAGGAAGAGAAAGGAGATGAAGAAGAAGGAGAGGGAGCAGGACAAGGAACAAGAGGGAAATCAGAAGGAAAAAAGGGAGTAGAAGTAACATAGAAGGAATGGATGAAGAACTAGAGGAAAAGGGAATATATGTTCATGAAACTGAACATCTCTTGAAACAAAGCAAGACTTGTAGACAAGATTATAAAATTTGTAACCCTTTTTAGCAAATGGATACCCCAGAAAGATATAGGGAACACACCTAGGATCAAACTCTAGGAACAGTAGCATAGCACAAACAGCCAAAAGCCCTAAGATGGTCATAAGAAGGAGGTGAACCATAAAGCAATTCAAATGGACTTTTGTGTTGTAACAAGGGAGAAGGGAATCTGTTAATGATATAGGTGGCAGTTAGGATGCAATCACCCCAGAATAAAATAGGAAGTTTGGATTGGAATAGCAAAGCCCTAGCAGTTTCAAGTAAATGCCTATGCTTTCTCTCCACAATACCATTTTGTTGTGGAGTATGAGGGCAAGTGGTCTGATGGATGATACCCTTGACAGAAAAGAACTTAGAGCCAATAGTACTAGATCCCAGTTTAAAAGCATTGTCATTTCTAACTTTCTGAACCTAAGTACAGAATTGAGTTTCAACCATAGCAATTAAAGCTTTGAGAAGATCAAAAGCATTGCTCTTAGAACTCATCAAATGGGTCCAAGTAGCTCTAGAATAATCATCTACAATAGTAAGTAAATATTTGGCACTATGGGAAGTAAGAGAGTGATAAGGACCCCAGGTGTCAATGTGAATCAGATGAAAAAGAGCAGTAGAGTGAATGGTGCTATCACAGAAAGGAAGTCTAGTTTGACTAGCCAAAGGACAAATAGGACAAGGAAATGATTGTTTAGGGGATAGACAAGGATTAATAACAGGAATGCCATTCATTCTAGAAAATGGAATGTGACCAAGTCTGAAATGCCAAACAATATCCATTTTATTAAAAACAGCATGTGCAGAATTACAAGAGGAAACAATAGAACTACCAGAAATAGTACATGCAGAAGAAAGAACAGAATTGGAAACACGGTTATTAGGCCTAAACATGGGTACTTGCAGCCTGTAGAGCCCATTATCCAGTTTACCAAGAGCCAGAGGCTTCTTTAGAGAAGGGCCCTGTAATACACATAAAACCTTAGTAAATTGTGCAATGCCATCAAACTGATCAACTAAATTATGAACTGAAATTAGATTGTAGTGAAAACTAGGAACATAAAGGACATTGTGAAGAGTGAATTTAGGAAATAAAGTTAAGGAGGCAGAATTGGTAACTTTAACTTTGTAACCATTTGGGAGAGAAACAAGGCAATGAATAGTAAGAGGTTGAATATTGAAAATGAGAGATTTCAGAGATGTCATATGGTCAGATGCCCCAGAATCAATGATCCAATCAGAAATACTAACTTGTGAAAATAAAACAGGCTTAAGAAGAACACTATGGGTAGCTATCCTACCAGCAAAATGTGCAGAAGCCATGAGTGATTGAGAAGAGTCAGGAGTGACATGAGTTTGTTGCAAGAGCTGGATCAGCTGAGAATATTGATCCTTTGTCAAGCCAGGAAAGGCAGAAGAAGAATCAGAAAAACCAGCTGGGACAACACCACCATTGGAATGAGACACACATGCCTGAGATGCAGAAGAATCAACTGCACTGTGTGCTGAAGCTTTCCTGGGACCAGCAGTCTTAGAGAATTTGAAATTTTGCAGATAGCCATAGAGTTTGTAGTACTTATCAATGTTATGCCCAGGTTTCTTATAGTATTTGCAAGTGATTGCAGTCCTTTGATTCTCAAAATTCACCCTAGGAGTGTAAGGCTGTTTAGAAGACCTATCATTGAAAGAAGCTGATTCTGAAGAGAAATGAGAACCAATAGACATCTGCCTCTATTTCTCATCACTTAGAAGAATACTGTAGACTGTGTCAATGGAAGGCAGGGGCTTGATCATTAAGATGTTACTTCTGACTTGAACATAAGTATCATTGAGCCCCATGAGAAACTGATAGACCTTTTGTTTTTCTTCAGACCTAAGACTGCCTCCACAGGTGCACTTATCATCAGAACTGGCAGAGAGAGAGGCTAACTCATCCCAAAGTTGTTTGAGTTTGTTGAAGTAGGAAGGAATATCAAGGTCACCTTGAGTAATATGAGCCACCTCTTTTTTTAACTCAAAGACCCTGGCTTCATCAGCTTGGCCATATCTGGTCTCAAGTTCCTTCCAAATACCCTTTGTAAACTCAGAATACACAAAAGTACGATGAATTTCCTTGGTCACAGAGTTGGCCAACCACGCAACAACCAAATTATTGCATCTCACCATTGGCGAAGAAGAGGAGACCCTTCTGGAGGTCTCTCAGAGGTCCCATGAATAAATTCCAGCTTGTTCATAATGGATAAAGCCACTAAAATGGATCTTCGCCCACTTCCATTAAAAGGCTCAGTGACCAAAGAAGACCCTAGGAGGTCAGAAGGATGGACATATAGAGGGTGGCATGGGTGCGTATAATCATCAGGATGAAAAGGAAGACGACTAGTAGGGGCATGTTCAGAATTATCCACAGAAGTAGAGGAAGAAGTACCCGACGAGATAGCCATCAGACAGAATCTCTTAGCAATGAGCAGACTAAAATATAGATTTCTAGACAATTTCGATAAACCCTAAGGCATGCAGACTGAGATGAAAAATATTAAGCAAAGGAAAGAATATACCACAATTCTTCGCAACCGGAGGAATACAGCCTTGAAATGAGAAGAATTTTACCCAGCTATGTTCCGAAAATCCAGAAAAAAAACACGACTTCGACATTAGGCACTGTTGAATGCTGAGATATGTCGTTGCAACCGAAAATTAGGACCTCAAATACCATCCGGAGAGAAATAAACCAAATTGAACAACAAAGCTCGAAGAATCTCATAAAAAACAAGAAAACTGACGAGATGAAGAAAAATCTCCGATTAAGCGAAAATTCCTGTGATACTCTTCTAGGGTAACATCGGACAATAGAGGACGGCCGGATCTACGAGATTCCGGGCTCTGATACCATATTAACAGCGTAAATAGGATGAAATCGATGTAAGATTGTGCTAGGGTTTACTATGATTAAGAGAGAGAAAAGGGAACCTCTTTCATCTGTCCAAAATGGAAAAGATATTCACAAATCAGTGTATCAGACCTCTTTGGTCTGCCTATATGGGACCCGGCCCACTATACACAACTAAAGGAAAATGAAGTAAAAATAATTACAACTTATGTGGGCCTGGCCCAATACAAAATAAAAACTAGTATAACTAATCTAACTAATCTGGACTAGGAGCAATATTCCCAACAAAAGGAGGTTTAACTCAATTACTTTCGTTGAAAACTTATACTGTTCAAATAGTATTAAGACGAGTAATTTTTTTATATATACAAATTGTTGAATCATTTGACATAAGGGAAGCTTCCACTGCAATGGTAAAGGTAGTTCAAACATTGTCATAAGTCGTCTGATTTGAATTTCAGGTGTGACATTCTTGTATTTTTCTGAATCAGCTCGTCAGAATTTCTGGTTTTTTCTGTAGGTTATATGTAAAGTTAGTTAGTGTACCTAAACATGATTGGAGTAGCTTGGAGGTTGTCCTCCCTGTGTTCTTAAAGGCATAACTTTAGACATTTAAAGAGTGCCTTATAAATTGCCAAGTTTCAAATACTAGTAGATGTTGTTCATAATTAGATTGTGAATTTTGTCATTAAGGGTGTGTTTGGTATAACGAAAAATGTTTTCCGTGGAAAATGTTTTTTTGAAAAATAAGTAGTAATTTTATTCATTTTCCGGTATTTGGTATACAAATTAAGGAAAATAACTTCTCAAGAGTATTCATAAATAATTTAGATACAATAAACATGAAGTCATACACTTTCGAACCAACAACCTTCCGAACCCACAAATTTCACAAACTTCTGAACCGCTAAACTTTCGAAACCGCGAACTTTCGAACCCGTAAACTTTATAATTTCTAAACCCGTAAACTTCCAAACACTTAGACCTCCGAACGCGCGAAAATATTTTCCTTCGTACCAAACACACCCTAAGTTCCTATCACAAAAAAAAAAAAAAAGGTTGTCATTAAGAATGATATTCTGGTGAGCTTGCTCACAACGCCGATCCCAGGCCCGAATAAAGGAGGAGAAGGGGTATTATTACGTTTAACCCGCGCCAGAAACTATTTACATTTGGTAACCGAAAAAATGCGTAAAATTTGTATATAACGTACAATATATATATACAAATTTTATGTATTTTTCGGTTATTATTTTACAGCAGCTATACAGTGTCATTTTCTGTTAGATTGGCAACCAACGTAAAACATCCCAATTCATAATGAATATCCAACCCAAACTTGTTTGGGGTTGGTTGTTGTCGTCGTCATTAAGAATGATATTATGTAGGTTACTTATCAGAGTGTTATCTTAGAGTTAACGATCCCCATTTCCCACTACCCAGAAAGATTCTTACTCAAGAGTTGTAGTTCCTTAATTAGCCTTTTTATCCCAAAAAAAAGTTCCTTAAAATAGTCCAGGACTAAAAGGAAAAAAAAAAAGGAATATTTTCAAATTTCTTTAATATATAACAGAAATATCCACCATTAATAGAAAGGTTCGGAGGTCAAATATTAAGGTTGTAGGTTAGGGGATAGTCGAGCGTTTTTCGTTGTACCGGCTAGTCTGATCGTATTTTGTCCAGGTCTATTAGCTATTTTTTATTTTTATTGTCATTATTAATGCCCTTCCATTTATTTGTTGTCTCTTACGATGCCGATATTATTCTTCTGGTTTCTGTTGTTACAGATCTATTGTCTTTGAGCTGAGGATCTCCTGAAAACAACATCTACCCCTCCGGAGTAGGAGTAAGGTCTGCGTATACTCTGCCCTCCCCAGACCCCACTAGTGGAATTCTACTGGGTTGTTTTTGTTGTTGTATATGACAGAAAGATCCTTGTTCCAAAAGTGAATCAAATAATTAAAATTTCAGAAATGAAAATTGTACTTCTAGCTAGTGCTGTTTGAGGGAAAGGAAGTCGCGACGTGCCATTATTAATTGATTAAAAACTTTAGCAACTATGGTCATATTACCAACAATTGACAACAGTTAGTTTGTTTACTATCAGAGCACTAAACAAGAAAACACTTTAAAAGCAAGGTATTACATTCCTTTTTCCTAATAAATGAACCAAAGAATCAGCCTACCTAATTGATCCTTCAGAAATGGATGCAACTTTGCAAATACCAGATGATGTAGTGAATGGCAAATCCTTATAGCAGGCAACCAACTCCTTATTTGTATGCAGATCCAACTGAACAGTTTCCCAAATCTTTTTCTTATTGTTCAATACATCATCAGGCTCGCCATCAAATCCGGGGAATGTGATTCGTTCCCCAATTGCAGCATCTTTAGGCGGCTCAACTAATTCAACCTGACGTTGCATCAAAATCAGTATAAATGATCAATTTTTCCATCCTAATAAAACCCGATGAAACATATAATATGGGCGAGTGGACAAGTACACAGTAGATGTCAGTCGTATAAAACCTGTTCCTCAATACTATTGAGGAATACTATCACAAATATATTTGCTACTTATATACCAGTTGTGGAACACTTTTCGATGTTTCTACCTAGTGAAATAAAACAAAGAAAGAAAGTAGACGTCCTTAGCTTCTTTTTCCTTTCTCCCTTCCAACATTCGGAAGAATTCCTTTCCAAGTTTTGCTCTTGCTTGCTTAACTCGACTTTTCCATTTGAACAATCTTGTGTGTTAGCCAGTAGAGATGCTCCATTTTAAAGAATGCATGCCTCCATAAATTAATTTCTTTTATGGAGTAATTCATTGATCTCCATAAACTTAGTAACTTGTCATATTTCTATTTCAGTATTAAGCAAGTAAAATGTATTTAAACAGAAGCACAAACATATTAAAGGTACATAGCAATTGTCCCCAGATAACATGGACAGGGAGATAAGCACAGATCACTGTTTACCTTAGTGTGATCGCTATTAGAAGCAGCAAGAACCATTGCCTGGGACTTTATCCCCCTCATGCTAACTGGTTTTAGGTTGCATAGAATGCAGACCTTCCGATTCTGAAAAGGAAACGTCACTGAGAATAAATTCACCAGCTCATTTTATATTTGATACTTGCAAAAGGTGGAGAAGCCAAACCTGCATCTCCTCAAGTGGAATATAGTTTACAAGGCCACTAACAACAGTTCTGGGCAGAGCTTCACCAACATCAATCTCTTCCACATACAATGAATCAGCATTAGGATGTTTTTGTGCCTTCGTTATGAGACCAACGCGAATGTCAAGTCTACTAATGGAAATTTCTCCTTCGTCAGTGGCTGGGGCCTTAGATTTGGTTTCAGAAGATTTTTTTGCACGTTCCTTCTTATTACCATCTGATACACAAAATAGAAAAATCAAAGTAAGCCATAATCAATATGATTCTCATGCAAGAATAGAACTAAACAGCAGCCATCAACCATGGTGGACTTGAGGTAGAACTTGGATGGGAATCTGACAGGATCCCAAGGCAGATGCATAAGCATAGATGATTTACTTGTCTCTTTAGAGAGCAAAAGGTATCTGTATGTATTCTTGAAAGCTTAAGTCTTTGGAACCAACCAGAAATCTTCAGAGACAATGAGGAGTTAGAGGTCTGGTATTAAGAAAACAAGAGGATCAAAAGAGAGGTGGTCAATAGGCACAGTCGAGAAGTGCCTCGAGGAGGATCAAAGCAAGTGCTAACAAATTTATGCCTAAAGAAACTACAAGGCTCCTTAAACTCTTCATACCCCTGTCATAGAAATAAATAAACTCATCACAGCAAGTAAAAACAAATGGAAAACGAAAAAATTTCAACCTGATATTTTTGTTTTGTTCAGTTGTTCAGCCATTTTTTTGGTATCAGTTTCTGCCTTCAGAGCCCTATCTGCCCTATCTGCCTGACTTCCTGCAAACTTCTCTCTGTAGAATTCAACTTCTTCATCTTTCTGTATATTATCATCAACAACAATTATAAACCAGCCAACAAATGAAAGAATGAATAAACATGCAGTAAAAAAAGACCGAAATGCATTACCAGCTCCTTGAACAATGGTGCTGGTGTTCCAATTTTGTGACCTGCAGGTATAATGTTCCATGGTCTTTTGCTATTGGCAACGTCACCTTTTTCATCAGCCAGTGAAAGTTGCATTTCAGGAGGCAAGTTGAGCTGCTTAAGCACCTGTGAATCAAGAGGGAAAAGCATCAAACACCTAAGCACAGACAGATGGTATCAACACAAAGTTCAAGTTTGCAATGATGGCAACAGAAACACTACCTCACGTGAAAAAGATGGCATAAATGGCTCTAAAAGACATGCCAGAAGATAGACTAGACCACAAGCAGTTCTCATCACTATGGAACACGAACGCCTATCTTCCTTGTAAAGTTTCCAAAACTGACTCTCCTACAGAAAGAAATACAATGTGATGAGCCTCAACAATTTGAGATCAGAAACCATAAGAATACCCATAGGTCATTACCTTTGTCACATGAAAAGTTCAAAATTTCAGCTAGTTAATTTTTTTTTTTTTTTTGCTCGATAATTCAGCTAGTTAATCTAAAATGAGAGTCACATCGCATAGCAGTTATAGATCAAAAACCCAGATAGCTAAGTATTTGACAGGATTACCTGCAGATAACCGTTTCCTTCACCAGAAACAGACATCGCAACCTTCAAGCCTTGCTTTAATTTAACCTAGACGAATTGCAACAGATACGGGTTATCAAACATTGGAAATAAGAGCACCAATCAAAATAGAATAAGATGCAAGAAAATGTGTCACCCGTGGCGGATGAGTCACTTTATTATCGTGGCTTCATTTTTCTTTACTTATAAAATAAGATCACATGACTTCTAGTTCACTACAACTGAGAGAACCCGTGGCGGATGAGTCACCTTCTCCATGGCTTCTATATACTGCTCCACGTAATTTCCAACTTTTTCACCCAATGCCTTTGTCAAGGGATGTGATTCCGCTCCTTCAACATCGGGAATAATGGAACCATAACCTGAAGCTGTATGAGGGCATTGTCAATAAAGATCTGATAGATATGAGGGAAAAGGGGATAAGACTTTTCCCCGGGTAAATATGAAGGAATCTAGACAATTAGCAAAATTACTACTTTCACCCAAGCAAGTTACCCAACATCTTTTCCTCTAGAAAAATTTTCTTCCTTCATCTTTTTTTCTGCTTTTTAATCTTATACCCTTTTCTATTAACGTTTTCTGCTTCTAAACTACTAGTATCACAATTCAATGAGGCCAAGTAAGAGACTTTTTTTTTTCAATTGTAAGAAACATAAATAGAGACTTGTAGCAATCAATCAGACAAGCACGGGATACTAACAGCAGAAAAAACATGAACAATGTAGTAAACCACATCATTTCTTAAAACATAAACCGGAGGGATTGTAGCAAAAAAATAGACAACAAAATAAGCTGCCAAAAGTTTTGCAAAACACAAAATACCAACAGAGAAGCAACTTTGACAACTAGAAAATCCATCAACAGGGAACAACTATGTAAATATCTAAAAGAACAGGTCGCTGAAATACCTGAATCTTTTGCGATGAAGCTCAAGACTCTATTGACAAAATTGCCTAAGTTGCTTAGCAACTCACTGTTTAACTTTGCTTGTAGGTCTGCCCATGTAAATAAAGTGTCTGAGACCTAGAATAACCAAAAATATTTAGTGATAGAATGGCATTACAAAACTGGGAAATATTGAACAGCAAAAAACATTGTCAAAGCACCATGGGCCCACCTCTGGCCTGTTTGTCAGCAAGTAATATCTCCATACTTCTACAGGAATATTTGTGTCTTTTGCATCATTACCAAAAACTCCTATACCCTTGCTCTTAGAGAATTTGCCTGATTAGGACAACCAAAAAAGAGAAGGGAAAGATTTTCAAGTCAGAAAACATGGAATAATGTAATATTAACTAGTATCTCCAAACTAAAGTTTCAAGAAGCAATTACATATTGCAATGCTCAACTAATTTCTAATTAACCTGCTTCATAGTTCAAATATTCTGTTACGCTGATAGTTTTCATAAGTGTCCAGTTTTCACCAGTTCCGAGAAGCGTAGATGGGAATATTACCTGGACATACAAAATACATTACAAACCCCCTAACTTCACAAAATTAGTAGGCTACCAGCAAAGAATTTCAAAGATTTTTAAAACTTACAGTGTGAAAAGGCACATTGTCCTTGCCCATAAACTGATACAGTTCCACATCATCTGGATTCTTCCACCACTTCTCCCACTCGGTTGTGTAGCATGAGGTGATTGAAACATAACCAATAGGAGCATCAAACCACACATAGAAAACCTAATTACCAATCAATGAATATTGTCGTGAAGCTAAGATCTTAGATAACAATTTTTGTGAACTTCAAATAAAATCAACAGAATAGAATTTATAGCCAGATGTGGACTAACAATCACAAAGTTATGAGTTGCAATCAATCGTTTTTAATCAACCAACCTTATCCTTGTATTTTTCATGTGGTACTGGAACCCCCCATTTCAAATCTCTAGTTATACACCTTGGTTTAAGTCCTTCTCTAAGCCACGCATGTGTTGTGTAGATAGCATTCTGACTCCATCCTCCAGCCACTGACATGTTGTTGACATATGCTTCTAATCTATCCTTCAGCAAAGGGAGCTCAAGAAACAAATGGTCTGTATCTCGGATACATGGGGTTTTGCGACAAACCTGTTGAGTAACCAAGCAAAGACTTAAGCAGTTGGTAAATTTACCACATCCATATTTTAAGTCAAATATGAGTCCATAAAACTTTCTAAACATCCTTGTACTCTTAGTCCAATTTATGAATAAGATTATGAGGAACTTTTGTGCTTCCAATCCTTCATACATCAATTCCATTGCAAGAAAATTAATCGTCTGCAAATCATGTGATTCAGCTCAAACAAACGATCAAATATCTTGCTGAAGGAATTTGCGCTCGTTTTCAAGAAACTGATATGTGTTTAATTAAAATGAGAGTATACAACATAAAACCTAGTAAAGAATATGCACCTGCTAAGATGAAAGCATATAAAATTAAACCTAGTAATGAATATGCATCTAACAGAATATGAGACGAAGTGCGAACCTTGCATTTTGGCTCCATTAGTTCTGTGGGATTTAAAAGTTTCCCACACTTTTCACATTGATCTCCTCGTGCAGAATCATAGTTGCAACCTGGTGTTGGACAGTTACCCTCTACAAGTCTATCCGCTAAGAACTTTTTGCAAGTGTCGCAGTAAAGCTGCATAAGAAAATGAACTTCAGCTGGGGAAATGTCAACTACACTACAGCTGTGGTCCGTGCAACTTCAATTAAAGAAGTATTTAAAAGCTTGATGACTTGAAATCATACATATGTTTTTGGTGAATTTCGTTGGATTCAACGACATTTCTTATTGCTTCTTATGTTGGAATGGACTAAATTCTAGTATGTTCACGTGTACGGTAGGAAACCAACAAAGCTAATGCTAAACGCGTAGCAATAGAAGCACACAACAGTTGCAAAAGCTAATTTCCAGGGAAATAATCCATACTACAATCCGGTACCTGTTGCATTGTATTCTCAGAAAGCCAATTATTCTCAAAGAGCTTCTTGAAAATTGCTTGACAAACTTCTGTCTGCTGTGGCATTGATGTGCGTCCAAATTCATCAAAGCTTATGTCAAACCATTTATAGACTTCTTTATGAATAGCATGATATCTGCAAAGCCAATAAGAGGAGAAAGGAATTGTGAAATGGGGTTGTGTTCATGTTGACTCCCTCTGGTTAAAAATTACATCTCTCACAACCGAATAAAGTAAAAGGATGAATTACAAGGACTCAGAAGAAAGCAAACTTTAATTTTCAAAAGGAAAACCAAGTATATGAATGCTAAATTTTATTCTTCAACTCCTTTCCTGGAGGTGTCTTAACAATGATGTTTTAGCCACCTCTTTTGGAGCTCTTGGAATAATCATGTGAAAAAGTCTACAGAAATTCATTTAACTGCTATTTTTGTTATATAAACCTGCAAATTTCATACTGGTACATCATTTGCTGTTGTCTGGACTTCAATTGAATTAAAATATCTTAGCTCTGTCAATATAACACTTCCATAAACATAAGAAAAAGGATAACTTGGAAGCTTAAAAACCTAACGAGACTTAAAATTAATTTCCTTGGTCAGTTGGTCCAAAACATGATATATGAATTGGGAAACTTGGCCAATTATTTAATATGTTACCTGCAGTGTACTTAACTTCACAAAGACACAAAGACCACCGTGTTCAACATATTTCTTGAGAGAAAAACTCGATATTTTTAATAGAAGAGCCATTTGTTCGTCTAATGTCCCTAGGTAAACGTAATATGCTTGACAAGAACCTCATCTCTGTCAAAGTAAATGTAACAGCCCACGAGCCGCTAGGGGTTCGCTGTGAAACTTTCCTTGGGCAAATTATACATGGGAATTGGGGGAGAAAGTTAGGGGTCATATAAGAACGAGATAAGGATTCATCTGTTGAGGTGTCTTTTGGGTTAAAGCCCAAAGGGACAAAACCGTGAGGTCCAAATACCTTGAGTTTGTAGTCTAAGTTGCCCCGACACGGCAGTTTAGGTGCCGCATCCGTGTCGATACAACACTAGTATAGGTGTGGGTGTAGGATCCATACCGGATCTAGTTAAACGATTTTGGGTACTTTGACCACGACGGACGGAAAAATTAGAGACGAGATACAATTTGATCTCCGAAATCAAAACCAAAACTTGGGTAAATTTGAAGAAAATAGCATAATTTATCCGGGAAATCAATCCTTCACTTACCTAGAACTTGAGAATAAAAAGAAAATCCACAGTTTACAAGCTATATGTAAATATTCCACAAAATTTCTTATAATTTAGAGATATTTTTATATTTTATTTCTTGAATTATTTTTAGCCGGATCCCCGCACCCGTATCGGTACTAGGATCCGTATCTTCAAATCCTAGAATTTACATCTTGAAGGATCCGACCTTTAGATCCGCACCCATATCGGACACTCGCACCCGTGTCCGAGCAACTCAGGTTGTAGCTCACTAAAGGAGCAACTCTATCATTGCTCCAATGCTCACCCTCGCAAAGTAAAAGCACATACTAGAGCTAATTTTCAACAATCGACTAATCACTACAAAAAAAAAATCTAATTTTTACCATAAAAACATGATAAACCCAAGAACCTAATGCCTATTACTAAATTGAAATCTGTAAGTAAAAGATACTTGCAACAATTGACTACTAAATTAGTAATAAAAATCTAATCTTTACCGGTAAAACAAGAGAAGCCTAACAAAATTTCACACCTATTAGTACTTTATGCCTTCCCCAACACCTATCTCACCCACTGAATTTCCTCAATTGCAACAAAAGTATTATTTGGGGGGAAAGGCCATTTCATCTGTCAGTACGACAAAAAATGTTTTCGTCCATGAAGTCATTTTAGTTGTGGAAAATATTTTCCACCGAAATCACTTCATTCGAGTTTCAGCCGGAAATCATTTTCCGTTCCAAATATCCCAAATTCTTACTCTTGCAGCTTACTTATATTAACATTTAGACATTAGTAATCTTTTCTTTTCATAACCGCCAGCTTGTGCGCACTAATTCCACAGAATGCCTGCTCCCACCAACAACAGGTAGCGAGTAACTCTATCCACCAAGACATTATTAATTTATACCAATCTACCTTATTAATTTATTATTAACATTTAATAGTCAAAATATCATAAAGCATTTTAAATTCTTCTCTTTACACCAAAGGCACCTAAAATCCATACAAAAAAAGGCAAATGCAAAATAAATTTTGCTTACTTGTCACAAATTTGCTTAGGAGTACAATTTTCCTCCAAAGCTTTAGTTTCAGTAGCAGTCCCATACTCATCTGTACCACACATGTATATTGCATTGTACCCTCTAAGTCTACAGTATCTCGCAAACACGTCAGCACTCAATACACCTACAAATTCCACCCAAAAAAAATCAATTTTTCCAAATCCAAAAATAAAAAAAATAAAAAGCTATAATTAAATAAATAAAGTTGTACGTACATCCAATAATATTGCCAAGGTGAGGAACGTTGTTTACATAAGGCAAAGCACTAGTAATTAGGATGTTTCGTTTGCCTGGGATTGGGAGTTTCGGAATTGTTTTGCAATTTTCGCCCATTTTTTTGAGAGATCTGCTAGGGTTTAAAAGAGGTTTTTTTTGGCTATAATTGAAATTCAGCAGATGAAGAAGACGAAGAATAGAGAATGCTACTGTTTAAGGTAAAAGAGGCGTTATAATTTATAGACTGAATAAATTAACGGAATGAGGTTCTCTTTGGCAAGTGGTTTTTATGGGAAGAATATTCAGAATATAAATACTTAAGGATATTTTCACTTTTATCCCTCAAATATTGATAAATTTTAATTTTGGTCCTTATGATATTTGGATAAGCACATTTAATCTTTAATTAATTAAATTGTACAGTTTTAATCCCTCTATTTGTGAATCTTCACGAATTTGACCGGATTATGTACCATTATATCATTAGTATTTGCTTGACTTGGTTTTGTTTGTGATCGATTTCATTGATTTAGTAATTAAAAGAGATCTTTATGAACCTAATTCGTCCCTTAGGCATTTAAGGGGATAAGTTAGTTAAACGACATGTCACCTATTTTAGGAATAAATTGGGTTATTGTTGGGTTATTGTACAGCAATCATATTGGACTAACTGTAAAGTTGTTTCTGTATGACCTATATAGATAACAGATTTGAGCCGTAAAAAATAGTCACTAATGCTTGTATTAGGATAGACGGTCTACATCACACTCCTTGGGATACGACTAGTGGCGTAGATAGAAATTTTTGTAAGCGATGTCAATATTTGAAGAAGTGAACAAATAAATAAATCACTATAACTACAAACGATGTTATTTTTTATATCTACGCCAAATGCTTTTATTTTTCTTATGATCTATACATACATATTTACGGAAATTTTTGACGAAGTGTACCACCATGTGAGATAAGGTGCCTACGTCTGTATCATGCATGAACACAAAATACTTCGTCAGTGGCGGATCTAGGATTTTTAAATCATGGGTGCTTAACTAGGGGTGTTCGTCGGTCGGTATGGTACGGTATTTAGATATTTCGGTTCGGTATTTTCGGTATTCGGTTTCTTAAAATCCTATACCAATACCGTACCTAATTAAATTCGGTATGGTTCAGTTTTTCTCCTTTCGGTTTCGGTTTATTCAGTTTGAATACTAACTAGTGCACAGAGCCATAGACTCTAATATTCTTAATTAAAGTACTTAAAAATACAAAACTGGAAATGTTTGTTGACAAAAATTTTGTCCAAAACTAGCAAATATCGACCCAAATAGAGAAAATTGTACATAAAAGAATATTTGTTCATTAGAAATGTCTTGTTATTTGTTTAGAGTTAATTGATGAACTTAGAGAATAAAGGAAAGTAAAATTTTAGATTTTTTTATATTTATGTTATAATTGATAATATGTGTTTTGTGTAATCTAATATATATATTTCGGTAAGGTATCGGTATTTCGGTATTTTATTTTAAAATACCAAATACCATACTTAATATCAATTTTTTTTTAAAACTTAAACCAAATACCAAAATACCGTATACCAAATACCAAAGTTTTTGGTTTTGGTATGGTAATTCAATATTTATCAAATTATGCACAGCCATATACTTAGCTATTTTTCATCTTAAAATTGCTACTAAGACTGAGTGCTCAGTTAATATATTTGTATTAATTTTTTAGTTTTAACAATAAATAATAGTGTTTGGTTCCATAACATGTACTTCATGCACTGCTTTTTTTTTTAATGCTTGAGAGAGTGAATTAAGAAAGGATTAGTAGGAATCCGAAGATTCTATTAGTTACATTAGATCCCAAAATTGATATAGCTAATAAATTCAAGTGAATTTAAAAGAAACAATAGAATTGATTAGTTAACAATGGCGAAATCATTAGCTTAAGTGGATTTTTTCATTCCTATACAATATTTGAAACTTTATTATCCTTAATGTCCATGTTTAGTTAATTACCCGGCATAAATAAGTTTTGTTTACAAAATATATACAATTCACCTTAAAAGGCTCGCAATCCATTATTTGTGCCTTAAATCAAGGAATATAGTTACATCATTTTCCTTTTTTCTCTCCTCTTTCCCCTTTTCTCTCCTGATCTTCCACCCATACTCCAAATCTTTTTGTTTCGTCTTTTCGTTCATACGTGTAATGAACCCTCTATTCAAATTACCCTACGGCGAAAACTCCTCTTTTTGTGGAAAAAAGAAATTGTGGACGTACCCACAAACAAAACAATCATGAGAAAGAACGTGTACTTTAGTTCCTCTTTCATATTTAACCGCCCTCAGTCATCATTTATTTCATCAATTATAACTCTCCATTTCCAGCTTGGAAATTCACCAGCTTGCAAAAGGATTCATCGATTCCCAGTCCAAGTTTCCTCCAGAAGTAGAATCAGATTTATCAGTAAGCATATTTAGTACTTACTGACGAAGATTCAGAAGAAATGGATACTTTTTGCTGGGGAATATGCAAGCACAACAGTATAACAAAGCTCTCATTTCCTCAGGACAGAGTTTTGAAAGTTGTTCATAATTCAGCAAAGATGATTATATACAACTACAATATCATACAACTTAAATATAATTTTTATACAATATGTCTTTTGTATATTTTATATTTGATTTATACACAGTAAAAATAAATTTCATACAACTAATTATATATTATACAACTTATACACAACTTTCACACATTATTTCTACCCAGTTATATACAACTACAATTTTTATACAATATTGTTCAACATTCATATAATATAATATATATTTTTTTTATATATATATATATATATATATATAAACAACAAAATATAATTTTTCTACAATTTTACTATAATTTTACTACAATTTCTGCAGTATAATATAATGTATGTCATGTCTTTTTCTTTTTCTTCGAGTTTCAATCTGAAATTCAGCCAAAATCAAGTCTAATCTTCACTAAAATACCCTCAAAATTGAGATATAAACTCCAAACCATATTCCCAATTGTTTGTAACAACACCCAATCCAAACAAATAATGCTTTTTAAAAACCCAAATTCGAATTCAAAAGTTTTTTAATGGTTGTCAATGGTGGAATTGCTGCTCTCTTTTCCTTTGCTTTACATTAGTGAAATTAGAGATTGAGAGATAGAGAGAGACATAGAGAGAATTCCAATTCTTTGCAACAACACCCAAATTAAACAAATAATATTTTTTGAAAACCCAAATTCGAATTCAAAGCTTCAAAGTTTTTTAATGGTTCTCAATGGTGTAATTGCTGCTCTCTTGTGCAAGATACGTGGGGGAAGGGGGTGGGATGTGAAAAGAGAAATATGGGGGGAATGAGATACAGAGAAAGAAATGTGGGGGCAGTGGGAGTGATTGTAGTAATTAATTAATTATTCTTAAATCCTAAAAATGTACATAATTGGTAATTTTGTATATAGGAGGTAATTAAAGTGAAACTTGAATACGGGGGGTAATAAAGTTTCTAATAGTATATAGGTATATAAAAATCTCTTAGCTAAATTGTCTTTCATACATAGTAGTAGTAATTCTTTTCAGCATGTATTTTTTCCGAAACTTTTTTTTTTTGTTGCTAAATTTACAACCTTCTTTATTTTATTTTAATTTTTTGGGGGGTGGGGTGGGGGGGGGGGGGTTAGATAAGAGAAGAAGAGGCTAAGAGTAAAATGCGGAGAGATGTTTGTTAAAAAATGATAAGAAACTTTGAAACCACTGAAAATCAAGAACAAAATTTTAGGAATATCAAGAATGCACTGTTTTTCCTTTTCCAACTTTACCATATCTCATTGGTAAAAACTAAAATAGTGCATTCTACTAACGATTCTTTTATGTTTCTCATAATTCATTGCATGAAAAGCCATGAAGATATCAATACAGACCTTTCTTGGCACTAATTTTCCAAGAATCATAGCATACAAGAAAAAATAAAAAAGCAAAATATTTGCGATGGCGACTTCTTCGAATCCAAGAAAAGCAGATTCCTCGAACCGACCACCTCAGGCGGTCAAATTCTCACGGCGCACGTCCAGTGGACGCATCGTGAGCTTATCCCGGGACGATGATCTAGACGTCCCGGGCGATAGTCAAAATGATTTTATTAACTATACAGTCATGATGCCACCAACCCCGGATAATCAACCAGGGGCTGATGCAAATGGTGACAAGCCAGATGGTCCTGGACCATATGGCTCGTCGAGATTCAGGACCGAGTCCCAAAGGCGAATGGGTAGTCGTGGAGGCGAAGATGATGATGGTGGTTTTGGTGGTGGTGCGCGTGATGGAAATGCATCGGGTTTTGATCGTAGGATGTCTGTACTAAAATCGAATAATAAATCGATGTTACTTAGGAGCCAAACTCAAGATTTTGATCATAATCGTTGGCTTTTCGAAACTAAAGGAAAATATGGTATTGGAAATGCATTTTGGCAACAAGATGAAGGATCATATGATCATGATACTGGAATGAGTATGTCTGATTTTATGGACAAACCATGGAAACCTCTTACAAGAAAAAGCAAAGTCCCTCCTGAGATTATTAGCCCCTACAGGTTTGAATCTTATATTTGTTAACAAAAGAAATTTATATAAATTGTGATTCATGGTAATAATCTATGTAGTGTGAACTCTCTAAAATAGTTGGTGCATCCGTGTCGGATCCTTCGAAAATATACTATTTTTGGAGGATGCGACTCGCACCCATCCACGTTTTCGGAAAGTTCGAACAACATAGGTAATAATCATAAAATGAAGAAGTTATTATTATTTCGCTCAAAAAACGTATACATGCATGAGAGTATTTTTGAAGAATTAACCTAAACAGCAGCCCACCACTTAAACTAAAAATAGTCGGCGGGTATAATATATGGTTCATGCGTAACATGTGTGAAAGGGAGCCTTGGCGTAACTGATAAAGTTGCTACCATGTGATCAGGAGGTCACGAGTTTCAATCGTGGAAACAGCCTCTTGCAGAAATGCAGGGTGAGGCTGTGTACAATAGACTCTTGTGGCCTGGCCCTTTCCCGTACGTCGCGCATAGCGGGACCCTTGTGAGGGGAGCCTTGGCGTAACTGATAAAGTTGTTGTCATGTGACCAGGAGGTCACGAGTTCAAGCCGTGTAAATAGCCTCTTGCAGAAATGCACCACAAGCGGGAGCTTAGTGCACCGAGCTGCCCTTTTTATTCAGGTTTTAAGAGTTTCATCTTGTGGTTGTTTTCTGATTTTTTTTTTTTTTCCAATTTCAGGTTACTTATTGTTATCCGGCTAGTGGCATTAATTTGCTTCTTGACATGGCGAGTCCAAAATCCAAATTATGATGCAATGTGGCTATGGGGAATGTCAATAGTATGTGAACTATGGTTTGCATTTTCATGGCTTCTTGATATTCTTCCAAAATTTAACCCCATTAACAGATCTGCTGATTTAGCTGCCCTTAAAGAAAAATTCGAAAGCCCGTCGCCTTCGAATCCTCATGGTAGATCAGATTTACCAGGAGTTGATGTGTTTATTTCTACAGCTGATCCTGATAAAGAACCTCCTCTTGTTACTGCTAATACTATACTTTCAGTTCTTGCTGTTGAATATCCTGTTGAGAAACTATCTCTTTACATTTCTGATGACGGTGGTGCTATCCTTACTTTTGAAGCTATGGCTGAGGCTGTCAACTTTGCTCAGGTTAAATATTTTTGTTCATCTTGTCTCCCTTAAATTATAATAATATCTACTTAGTGATTATTCCGATTGAAGGGAAGCCTTAGAACAACGGTATAGTTGTCTCCATGTGACTATAAGTCACGGATTCGAGCTATCTATGTTATAGGGACTCTCCAAAATGTTGTCGCACCCGTGTCGGATTCTACAAAATATGCTACTTTTGGAGTATCCGACACGCATCCGACGACATTTTCGGAGAGTCCGAGCAACATAGCGAGCCATGGAAGCAGCCATTAATGCTTCCATTAGGTTAGGCTGTCTATATAACACCCCTTGGATGCAGCCCTTTCTCGGACCCTGTGTGAATGCGGGATAATTTGTGCACCGGGCTGTTCTTTTTAGTAATTATTCATACTAGAATTTTGATCAAATCTTAGCTAGTCATGGTAGTACGTTTACTTTAGTTGGGAATTTATTTGTCCGTTAATACGTTTACATTAAGTCCTATGCTTTTAGGAGTTTTTTTGCCATATTAGAGAATCTTATACCAGTAGGAAATATAGAGAACTTCTAGTAATTTTTTGCTTTATTGGATTGAATGTAATACTACTAATGCTTATTTCTGCTGGTTAACTAAAGGTTTGGGTGCCATTTTGTCGAAAACATAACGTTGAGCCAAGAAATCCAGACAGTTACTTCAGTCAGAAGACAGATCCAACGAAAAACAAGAAGCGCCCTGATTTTGTGAAGGATCGACGTTGGATTAAGAGGGAATACGACGAGTTCAAGGTCAGGATCAACGGTTTACCAGAAGTCATACGCAAAAGATGCGAAATGTATAACTCAAAAGAAGAAATGAAGGATAAGGAACTTGCAAAAGAGAATAATGGAGGGGAAGATGTTAAGGTTCAAAAAGCAACTTGGATGGCTGATGGCACACATTGGCCTGGAACTTGGTTTAATCCTATTGCTGATCACTCTAAAGGAGATCATGCTGGAATTTTGCAAGTAACACTAAATATTCTCTGCCTTTATTATCATAAACTTGTTTATTGAAATCTGTGTTTTTCAAGTCATTTTTTTGATATATACAGTCAAATCTCTCTATAACAACCTCGTTTGTTTCGGACATTTTCTGATTGCTATAGCGAAGTTGTTTTATAGAGAACATATGTTATAGCATAACATGAAAAATTAGTTCCAAAAAACGTTAGCATTTATAATGAAGTGTTATTATAGAGGATTGTTGTTACAGAAATCTGGCAGTACAGTCAAACCTCTCTATAACAACCTCGTTCGTTCCGAACATTTTCTGGCTGCTATAGCTACGTGTTGTTATAGAGAAATTTAACCGTACAATCAAACATCTCTATAACTGCCTCTGGCTGCTATAGCGAAGTGTTGTTATAGAGAACAAATGTTATAATATAACATGAAAAGTTGATTGCAAAAAGAAAACTTGGTCGTTATAATGAAGTGGTGCTATAGAGGATTATTGTTATAGAGAAGTTTGACTATATTACTTATCTTCTCCTTGTAGATAATGAGCAAGGTGCCGGAAAATGATCCAATAATGGGAGGTCCCAATGAAAAGCAATTAGATTTCACCGGTATTGACATCCGAATTCCCATGTTTGCGTATGTGTCTCGTGAGAAACGGCCAGGTTATGATCATAATAAGAAGGCAGGAGCGATGAATGCTTTGGTGAGAGCTTCTGCAATTCTTTCAAATGGACCGTTCATTCTCAACTTGGATTGTGATCATTACGTCTATAACTCCATGGCCATTCAAGAGGGTATGTGTTACATGATGGATCGAGGAGGTGATCGTATTTGCTACCTACAATTCCCTCAAAGATTTGAGGGAATCGATCCCTCTGATCGATATGCTAATCATAACACTGTGTTTTTTGATGGTAAGAAATGTGCAATTCTCTAACTATTACGTTGTTTTCGCGATATGTGTAGTAGTAAAAAATCCTCATTTCTCATGACCTTTGTTCTTATTTGATGACAGGAAATATGAGAGCTTTAGATGGTCTACAAGGTCCTGTATACGTCGGGACTGGATGTATGTTCAGGCGCTATGCGCTCTATGGTTTCCACCCGCCACGAGCTAATGAGTACACTGGCTTCCTTGGGAAAAACAAGAAACAAGCAAAAAATGTTGCAATGCCATCAGACTTAGATGATGATTCACAACCTTTAACAGGACATCCTGACTTGAACTTGCCAAAGCAATTTGGAAATTCAACGATGTTTGTTGAGTCAATAGCAGTAGCAGAATTTCAAGGACGGCCTCTAGCCGATCACATTACTGTTAAAAATGGCAGGCCACCTGGCGCCTTGCTCATCCCGCGTCCTCCACTAGATGCACCAACTGTAGCTGAGGCTATTGCAGTCATCTCTTGCTGGTAATAGCAAGAATCTTTATAAGATTTTACTTAATTTCGGATTATTATCAACTTGTTAGCTATTCTATGACTACCTGTTGTTTCTAGGATTATACTGCATTTGTTGTTGTCGTTGTATCAACTTGTTAGCTATTTTTCACTTATTTATGTCTATATGATTCATAGGTTTGAGGACAAAACAGAATGGGGAGATCGAATAGGATGGATTTATGGATCAGTGACAGAGGATGTGGTCACTGGATACAGAATGCACAATCGTGGATGGCGATCTGTCTACTGTATAACGAAACGAGATGCTTTTCGTGGCACTGCACCTATCAATTTGACAGATCGTTTGCACCAGGTGCTTCGTTGGGCAACTGGTTCAGTCGAGATTTTCTACTCTCGTAACAATCCAGCTCTAGCCAGCCCGCGTCTTAAGTTCTTACAACGCGTTGCATACTTCAATGTTGGTGTCTACCCTTTCACCTCAATCTTCCTTGTTGTCTACTGTTTCATCCCAGCGCTTTGCCTCTTCAGCGGACAATTCATCGTATCAAACTTAAGCGTACCGTTTCTTTCCTACCTGTTACTCATTACCATCACTCTTGTTCTCATATCACTTCTTGAAGTCAAATGGTCTGGTATAGCCCTTGAAGAACTATGGCGAAACGAGCAGTTTTGGCTCATCGGTGGCACGAGTGCACACTTTGCTGCTGTAATTCAGGGACTTTTAAAAGTTGTAGCAGGCGTTGAGATATCGTTTACATTGACATCGAAATCTGCTGGTGATGAGGATGTAGACATATATGCTGATTTACACATAGTGAAATGGACAAGTTTATTTATACTTCCATTGACAATATTGGTGGTGAATATAACTGCAATTGTTATTGGAATGGCAAGGACAGTATACAGTGTCATACCACAATGGAATAGGCTACTTGGTGGTGCATTTTTCAGTTTTTGGGTATTATCTCATTTATATCCATTTGCTAAAGGATTAATGGGAAGAAGAGGAAGAGTGCCAACAATTGTATACATATGGACAGGGCTTATTGCTATTACTGTTTCTTTACTTTGGTTATCTATTTCTCAAGGTAATAATACCGATGGAGGAAACTTTAAGATATAGAACAACAACGACGACTACGACGCCTCAGTCTGAAACAAGTTGGATCGGCGATATGAATCCTGTAGAAACAAGAAGATATACAAAAAGGGGTAACCTTTTTTTATGTAATGGGAAGGTTATGAATTCCATGATTGTAATTGTTTTGCTATTACAGAAAGTTTTAAGTATATGAATTAGATGTAGCTTTGTAGGCCTCCATATTTTGTTAATGTAAAGGAGGAATGTTAATAGCTCAATGGTATTTTATTAATAAAGAATAAGGAGAATTACACATACCTTGCTTACTATTTTAACTTATACAGTCAAACCTCTTTATGATCCCATCGTGTGTTCCGATATTTTTTGATTTCTATAGTGAAGTGTTATTATAAAGAAAACTAAAGAAATTTGGCCGTTATAATGAAGTGTTTATATAAAGGATGACTGTGATAGAAATGCTTGACCGTAATACGTACTTTCTTTATGATGTCAAGTTTACAAGTACCTTCAAACTTTCATAATTTGTGTAACAAAACTAAAATTAATGTAATCTACACATGAACAAGTTTGTCCCAGATGTGCTAATTATATATTTCTTCTATTTTCTGCCACAAAACTAAGGGTGGCACGTGGGTCGGTTAGGACCGGGCCTGGCCCAGGACCGCAAGCCCATATGGGCGGTGGGCTTAAACGGTCATAACCGGATAGGACCTGGACCGTGGGGAGGTGGGCTGGGTAGTGGGCCGGTCTTGTGCATTAGGCCCGCGAGACCTGGACCATTTGGGACCGGGGCTGGAAAGTGGGTTGGTTCAAACGGTCCTAACCGGTCCTAAACGGGCCCAGCGGCCCCAAATATTTTTAAAAAAATTGCCCTTTAGGGCATTTAAAAAGTAGCCGTTTGGGCTGCCAAAATAGCCATTTAACCCCCCCTCCCCCCAACTTTGTTTTAACCCCAAACGTTTTATAATTACACTTTTTCCCTATTTTCAACTATAAATATTCCATCACTCTTTCATTTTTCTCACCAAATCATCAATCTCTCTCTAATTTTCTTCTATAATTGATTACTTTATTGTTGCAATTTAGTAAAAATAAGGGAAAATCCAAGAGTGATTGCAAGAATAGTCCTTTTTTGGGCACTATTTTTTAAAAAATAATACTTTTAGTAATTACTAATTTAGCCCTTTGAAAAACTATAAATACACCCCCCTCTTCTTCATTTCTTCACTCATCTCTCATTTCTCAAACTCAAATTCTCAATTCAAGTTAAATCATGTCCCGTATTTCTAGAGTGCGCTCATATATTTGGGGACACTTTGAGGTGGTAGAAGAATATGAAGAAGTTCACAAAGTAAAGTGCAATAACTGTGGTCTAGTCTTAAATCTTCGTCTAAAGTGGGTGGACACATGCTGTTTAAGGAGACATATGAAGAGTTGTCTTGAGCGTCCTCTAGAAATTCGTATTTAAGTTGATTTGAGACAATTTGTGTTATTTTAAAATTATTAGACGTATTTATGCTTAATGCTTTAGTTTGTTAGATTAATTTGAAGTATTATTATGCAATGAAAATTTAGTTTTACTCTTTTTTCGTTAATTTAGTTGTTGTTAAATGTAAACTTTAATTTGTAAGTTTGAAATAAAAAAAGAACTTGCAAATTATAAGTGTAATTTTTTTCCATCTTCATTGTATTCTATTATCTTAAATTCTTAATGAAATATTCAAAATTTCAAATATAAAGATTTTAAAGCCTTTGCATCCTTTTATTCAAACACTCTTTTTATAAGATAGTTTTTTTGTTTTATATTTTTACTTTATATTAATATAAAATGCCGGAGCAACCTATATGAGAGCAATGACCACAGTGTTTCATGATATGATACACAAGGAGATTGAGGTATACGTGGACGATGTGATCATAAAATCAAAGCATCAGGCCGACCACGTTGGGGATTTGAGGAAATTCTTCTTAAGACTTCGCAGGTACAACCTCAAGCTTAACCCTGCCAAATGCGCATTTGGAGTTCCATCTGGAAAGTTGCTGGGATTCATAGTCAGTCGGCGAGGCATCGAGCTAGACCCGTCAAAAATCAAAGCCATCCAAGAATTGCCACCTCCAAGGAACAAAACTGAAGTAATGAGTTTGTTGCGAAGGTTGAATTACATCAGCAGGTTTATTGCTCAGCTTACGACAACCTGTGAGCCTATTTTCAAATTGTTGAAAAAGGAAGTTGCGGTCAAATGGACCGATGAGTGTCAAGAGGCGTTTGATAAGATAAAAGGATACCTGTCGAATCCACCCGTGTTGGTCCCGCCAGAGCCAGAAAGACCTCTGATTCTTTACTTGACGGTCTTGAAAAAATCATTTGGTTGTGTATTGGGGCAACATGACCTCACCAGCAGAAAAGAACAGGCCATCTACTACCTTAGCAAGAAATTCACAGCTAATGAGGTTAAGTATACTCATCTGGAGAAGACATGTTGCGCCCTAACTTGGGTAGCTCAAAAATTGAAACACTATTTGTCATCCTACACTACTTACCTCATTTCGCGTCTGGATCCGTTGAAATATATTTTTCAAAAGCCTATGCCAATGGGAAGACTTGCAAAGTGGCAAATATTGCTCACAGAATTTGACATCATCTATGTGACTCGAACTGCAATGAAAGCCCAAGCACTGGCTGATCATTTAGCTGAAAACCCGGTCGACGAGGAGTACGAGCCGTTGAAAACCTATTTTCCCGATGAAGAAATAATGCATATCGATGAGATGGAGCAAATTGAAAAACCTGGCTGGAAACTTTTCTTTGATGGGGCCGCTAACATGAAAGGAGTCGGGATAGGAGCTGTAATCATTTCTGAAACAGGGCATCACTATCCTGTTACGGCTCAACTACGATTTTATTGCACCAATAATATGGCTGAATATGAAGCTTGTATTTTGGGGTTAAGGCTAGCCGCAGACATGGGTATCCAGGAAATCTTAGTCATGGGAGATTCGGATCTTCTGGTACATCAAATTCAAGGAGAATGGGAAACCCGAGACTTGAAGCTCATACCATACCGACAATGTCTACATGATCTTTGTCAGCGGTTTCAATCAGTGGAGTTCCGGCATATTCCAAGGATCCATAATGAGGTTGCCGATGCATTGGCTACCCTGGCATCAATGTTTCACCATACGGACAAAGCTTATGTGGATCCACTACATATTCAAGTCCACGATTAGCACGCTTACTGCAATATGGTTGAAGAGGAATTTGACGGTGAACCGTGGTTCCACGACATCAAGGAGTATATCAGAATGGGGATATATCCAGCACAAGCCATAGGGGATCAAAAGAGAACCATTAGGCGATTGGCAAATGGATTCTTCTTAAGCAGAGGAGTTTTGTATAAAAATAACACCAGACCTTGGATTATTAAGATGCATAGATGCCCGACAAGCTACGGCTGTCATGTCTGAAGTACATTCGGGAGTTTGCGGACCCCACATGAGCGGATATGTGTTGGCAAAGAAAATCCTCTGAGCTGGTTACTATTGGCTTACTATGGAGCGAGATTGTATCAGTTTTGTGCGCAAGTGTCATCAATGCCAGATACACAGAGATTTGATTCATTCTCCATCATCCGAGTTGCACACAATGTCGGCACCATGGCCCTTCGTCGCCTGGGGCATGGATGTGATTGGACCAATTGAGACGTCAGCATCCAATGGGCACAGGTTCATTCTGGTAGCCATTGATTATTTTACCAAATGGGTTGAGGCCAAAACATTCAAATTAGTGACCAAGAAAGCTGTGGTCGATTTTGTCCACTCAAATATCATATGTCGATTCGAAATCCCAAAGGTGATCATCACAGATAACGGTGCTAATCTTAACAGTAACTTAATGAAGGAAGTATGTCAATAGTTTAAGATTACACATCGCAACTCTACCCCATATCGGCCCAAGGCGAATGGAGTAGTCGAGGCAGCCAACAAAAACATAAAGAAAATACTTCGGAAAATGGTAGACGGTTCAAGGCAATGGCACGAAAAATTACCATTTGCGTTGTTGGGATATCGCACTACTGTTCGCACTTCAGTAGGAGCAACTCCTTATTTGTTGGTATATGGCACTGAGGCAGTAATTCCTGCAGAAGTTGAAATTCCTTCCCTTCGGATCATCGCCGAAGCTAAGATTGATGATGATGAATGGGTCAAAACCCGTCTGGAACAGTTAAACTTGATTGATGAAAAACGATTGGCCGCAGTATGTCATGGCCAATTGTATCAAAGAAGAATAGCAAGAGCATACAACAAAAAGGTGCGTCCCCGGAAGTTTGAAGTGGGTCAACATGTGCTGAAACGTATTCTTCCACATCAGGTTGAGGCAAAAGGCAAATTTGCCCCGAATTGGCAAGGACCATTCATCGTGACCAGAGTATTATCCAATGGTGCATTATGTTTAACAGATATTGAAGGCAAATGCATAGACATGGCTATCAATTCTGATGCGGTAAAGAGATATTATGCATGATTTTGTTTGGTATAGTTATTAAATTTTTGTATTCGGCATTATTTCGAAGATTGGAATGACAAAGGCAATTCATTCTGCTATCCAAACACTGTACCCTTTGTTTTCCCCTTTGAACCATATTCTTTTTTTATTACCCTCTCTTGGAATCAATGAAAGACAAATAAAAAATATATATATATATATATATATATATATATATATATATATATATATATATATATATATATATATATATATATAATAGAAAATCACTATTATTGTAGTGAACTACGTTTGACCTGATTCCTCAAGAAGGATACGTAGGCGCCTCACGGCTCGGTCATAGGGTGCACGATATGCATAATGTGCACAAAAAGAAACATCAAGAGACCCCAATCAAGAAACTGGGGCAGGAATTGTATTGGTAATAAGAAAAGATTCCAAGAGTTGTAATTTTAAACCCATATCAAAATTGTTTATCTTTTGATTCCAACCACATACCAAAAAGACCTTTTGATCAATCTTAGAAAAATGTCGAGTCGAGCAAATGAAGATGGTTCATAACACTCTGGTCCAAACAAGAAAAGAAAGTAAAAATGAGAGAGTCTTATAGGTGAAAACCCACACGGGCACCATGAGACGACGAAAGTTGAGAGAAAGTAAAATGAGAGAGTCTTATTGGTGAAAGCCTTCGCAGGCACCATAAGGCGAAAAGGAATTAAGAAATGAACAAATGAGGAAGGTTTGTCGGTGAAAACTCTTTAAGATATTGCAAGTCAAACAGGTCTGTAAAATGAAAAAAAATGAAGTTGGGTTATGGAAATTTTGGGAAAACAAAATGAAACAATTGAAAGGAGATTGATTAAAATACTGGGTTGATTAATCCAAAACGCATACCATGATCATTGGTGCCAGTGACTCCAATCAGATAAGTCCTTTATTCTTTCTCCAATAGTCATCCAAATTGGGATGTTTTTCTTTTCATTCTAGATTGTCAAAATCGTCATGTTTTCGTCACTAATAATCTTACTTTTCTAAAGCTTTTGAGATGAGTTTTGTTCCAAACAAATAAGAAGGAATGTCAAGGTATACTACCAAGATTCAAGATTGCATAGGACAAAAATACGGCCATGATGGGCAGGAGGTAATAGGATAAAAATAAGATATGGGTGTAAGAAAAGTGGAATCAAAAGTGGTTCAGCAATGTCAGGAGAGACATATGATTACAGTTGAAAGGGTTTGAAGTGAAAACAACAGTTGGGGATCCTATAGTTAAGGATCAATTACAAGGACAAAATAGTCTTTTCAACCATTCCAAGACAATAAAACAAGACTAAGAGAAGCCCCACCGTCGGCAAGAATGCCCCAGTTAACCACCCTGCTTTAAACTAACGAAGTTTTCTTTGATTTGAAATAGGGGCAAAAACAACATTTGTGTCAGGAAACACCCGGTGAAGAATTAAAGAAGAAATCAGGCGTCCACCTGGAGAATGAGGATGAAGAATTGAAGAAGAAATCAGGCGTCCACCTGGAGAATGAGGATGAAGAATTAAAGAAGAAATCAGGCGTCCACCTGGAGAATGAGGATAAAGAATTAAAGAAGAAATCAGGCGTCCACCTGGAGAATGAGGATGAAGAATTGAAGAAGAAATCAGGCGTCCACCTGGAGAATGAGGATGAAGAATTGAAGAAGAAATCAGGCGTCCACCTGGAGAATGAGGATGAAGAATTGAAGAAGAAATCAGGCGTCCACCTGGAGAATGAGGATGAAGAATTGAAGAAGAAATCAGGCGTCCACCTGGAGAATGAGGATGAAGAATTGAAGAAGAAATCAGGCGTCCACCTGGAGAATGAGGATGAAGAATTGAAGAAGAAATCAGGCGTCCACCTGGAGAATGAGGATGAAGAATTGAAGAAGAAATCAGGCGTCCACCTGGAGAATGAGGATGAAGAATTGAAGAAGAAATCAGGCGTCCACCTGGAGAATGAGGATGAAGAATTGAAGAAGAAATCAGGCGTCCACCTGGAGAATGAGGATGAAGAATTGAAGAAGAAATCAGGCGTCCACCTGGAGAATGAGGATGAAGAATTGAAGAAGAAATCAGGCGTCCACCTGGAGAATGAGGATGAAGAATTGAAGAAGAAATCAGGCGTCCACCTGGAGAATGAGGATGAAGAATTGAAGAAGAAATCAGGCGTCCACCTGGAGAATGAGGATGAAGAATTGAAGAAGAAATCAGGCGTCCACCTGGAGAATTAGGATGAAGAATTAAAGAAGAAATCAGGCGTCCACCTGGAGAATGAGGATGTAGAATTTAAGAAGAAGTCAGGCGTCCACCTGTAGAATGAGGATGAAGAATTGAAGAATAAATCAGGCGTCCACCTGGAGAATGAGGATGAAGAATTGAAGAAGAAATCAGGCGTCCACCTGGAGAATGAGGATGAAGAATCGAAAAGGCAATCAGGCATCCACCTGGAGAATAAGGGAATACAATTAAAGTATCAACAGTCAGGCGCCCACCTGGAGAATAAGGGAATACAATTGAAGGATCAGCAGTCAGGCGCCCACCTGAAGAACAGAATGGCAATGTAGTTTGACATTACGAGTTGAAGTCAAAAGCCCGCCCATATGAGAAAGGAGCACACGTAAAATCAATAAAGCAGAGGAGTCCAACCAAATCCCCAGCAAGAAACAACAAGAGTCCCAAACAAATAAAAGAAATACGAGGCACAATGAAAGGAAATGCGGAACAAGTCAGAAGCAAAAGATGCCCGAGAGTCACCGAGACATCAAGACAACAAGAAACGCAAGGGCATGATCTAGATAAGATCTTGTAATTCATATACCATAGTCTAGTTTAGCTTTTGTTTTACCTTTAAAGCAGGGGGTAATAAGGAGGTCAGCAAGCAGTAAAAGCAGCACGAAACAGCAGTAGCATCACAGTCCCATGGTAGTCCCAGCTACCCAAAACTGCCCGAACTACATTGACCTGATTCTTTTATAGCCAAGGATATGTAGGAAACCTTTGAAGCAGAGGTTCGGTCAAATCTTTCAAAAAATGCTTCTCATAGAGTATTCGAACAGGCAAAAATCGCTCGTATCCGCTCACTTTATCTTTGCACGCAAACTCTTCGAGTTTCCGCACAAAGAGGGGCAGCTGTGAGCACGTGATTTTTGTCTCACGAAAAATACTCTAAAATAAATCAAAAAATAAAACAAAATTCTCTTAGTATGCAATTTTTAGAATTTATGTGATGTTTATTAATTGTTTGTGTTTTGTCCGTAAATGTTTGCTTTGTTATAATTAAACGAAACTAAAATAAAAATACATGTTTCATGCATATCTAGGTTTTAATTATGCATTTAATAATTGATTAAAAATAAAATCACAAAAATATGCATTTGTTCTAGTTTTAATGTTTCACTATGTGATTAATGTTTTGTCTATGTGTTAATAGTTGTTAAAGGGTAATTAATATCTTTGTAAGGATAATTTTTGTTTTATTATTTTTAGGAATTTAATAATTAGGAATTTAATTAGAAAATGAAAAGAGTGGGGAATAATAGGCAAAACGGACTGGACCATTTAATTGAAAAGGCAGGACCAAACAAAACTAATTTCCCCGCAGCCCAATCCAAATACCCCTGTCCGGTCCAATTCGACCAAATCAAACGACGTCGTTTGGCCATCTTTCATCAAGGCCGTTGGATTAAATCAATCCAATGGCTAATATTCCATACCCTTACCCGTAACCCCCTACCCGGCCCATGGCCCGGTTCAACCCGTCCCCCCAACTTAAACCAAACGACATCGTTTGGTTAAGTGAGTTGATCCAGACCATTGATCCTGTTTGATCTGACGGTCATTATCAATCCACCCCATCCCTATATAAATCCAAATCCCTACCCCGGCCCCCTAACTAAACACCCCCCTCTCTACTGTTCATCGTCCTCTCCGATATCACACCCCTAACCCTAGCCGCCTTAACTCTCCATCGCCTGAAACCCGGCGGCAACAACGCCGCCGGTCACCACCTGAACACCCTCGACTCCTCACAACCCCCTCTTCATGGATCTGGTGTCAGTTTCCTTCGAATCAGGCCCCAACTCTTCGAATCTTAAATCGAAGGTTGGCCTGAAAACCTTATCTTCTCCAATGGTATCCAAATTAACACCACAGCTTCCCCTAACTACCCTCACTACGGATCTGTTAGTAGCATGGTTCGAATCCTCCTGGAATTTCTCGAATCTTCATTTGAAGATTCGAGTGAAACCGGACCCTATCCTAACCTGCCTCAAACTCACACCAGTTTTCCACCTGACCCCCCTTGTGCCTAGAACACCATTGGTTTGATTCGAATATACCTAGAAATGTTCGGATTTGAAATCAAAAAATCTGAAACCCTAAAAATTTCCAGTCATGGAATTTTTCCAATTCAAGTGAGGGATTGAGGTCTAAGAGACTTTAATCGAGGTATTCTCAATTGAGAATACTTCGAATAAAGTCTGTTCAGCCTCAAAAAGGTCTGAATCCAAGTTGAGTCTGAGTCCGTGTAAATTTAAAGATTCAGAGGTATTTTTCCTATTTTCTTTTGTTTCCTACATGTATTGTTGTTTGTTTCAGTAACATGTGTAATTTTTCATATGTTTTTTATTTAATTCTGTGATTCTGTCTCATACCCGTCTATTTGATCAAATAAGTGAATTGTTTCCGTTGGTTATGTTTGTTTACAATGTGTGTAATCGACTCGATTAAGTTCGTCGATTAGTTATATTATAAAATCCTGTTTCTGAAAATGCTGTTTGAAATGATCTATTTATCTGTTTATAAACTGATTGTTGGCAAATGTTGTAGATAATCAGTTTGATTAATACTCGTCAATTAAATCATCCTTGTTTATAGTTCAATAAGTTCATCAAAAGGATGCTGTGTATGTGTTGATTTCTGAGCATTAAGTTTCAGGGCATTGTCAGTATATTGACAATGCTCCTGTATTTGTTTGGATCTTAGTTCAATGTTGAAATTCAGTTTAAATTGTTATGCTGAATTCAGTATAATGTTATTGTGATGTTGGGTTTGAATTCAAGTTTACAAGGGTTGGTTAGATACAACTGTGTTAGGAAGTTGATAGGATTGGTTATAGCTGTTTAATTCAGAAAGATAATCGAGTTTGAACAGATTTTAAAATCTGTTTTGTATCAGATTCTGATTTCTTTGAGGGCAGTAATAACAGTAGGCTTTCAGGGGTACTATTGGGAATGAAACAGTGAGGGTAGTAGTGTGCTGATAGTGGAGTGTTAATGGCTCTTATTTAATGTAATAATGGGAAACAAAGGGTAATGGGAGTGCTGAAAATCAGGAAAAGAGATTTGTAATGGGATTTAAAGTAGTTAAAAGCAGGTTTTGAATGGGATGTTCTGTTTTTTTTAAAAGAGAAGGGGTCCAGGCAGCACTGAAAGGAAAGGGGCAGACCTGTATAAATACAGGGACACGCATTAAGGAAAGAAGGGATATAGAAATAGATGAACACATATAGAAGCAGAAAAAGAAATCTGATTCAAGAAAAAGAAAGAAAACAGAAATAAAGAAAGAAAAATCAGAAGTAGGAAAAACAGATTTCTACAATAGAAGCTAGTGTTAAGGTTGAATTTCTGAGATTGAAATTTTCAGTTTGCCTTCTCCTAAGTCTTGAAAAATCAGAAATACTGTGTTTTTATCTGTCTGGATTTGTTCAAATCCCATTGTTGAGTTTAAAATCTGAAATTTCTTAAAGAGTCATTCTACGTTGCGTCTGGGTTCTCGGGTTCTGTATTGTTGTTCAAATCTGTTGAAACATTGGGGTTTTCTACTGGTTTTTGTTGCTGCTATTACTGCTGAAATTCACTTCTCCTTCCCTCATTTCCAGGTATATACTTTAAAACTCATGTTATGGAAAGCTTCAACCTTGCCAAATAAACGAAGTTTGGGATTATAATTATGTCATCTACTCTGTTAAGTCTATTAGCTTAAATTCCAGTTTGTTTTCAGTTGGCCAACATAGTAGTATGCTTGACATAAAGAATACTAGTTAATCATTTCCTTTTGAAGTTCGTATGGGAGTTGTAATAATGTTACCTATTTCGGAATTTCATTAAAAGTATAGTTATGATTGGATTGCCAAGATAGGAAAATATGGCATAAAGATTGGCCACTAACTAAGCTTTGTGGCATTGTTAGTTGAATAAAGATTAGTATAAAAATGTCAAAAACCATATTACTAGCTTATTCTAATATCTGATTTAGTTGTGGATTGAATGATGTTAGTTGTAATTTATTCAGATATGGCGTAATAATGTTTATGTTTATAATCAATAGTAGAAAGATGCATTGTACAATCCGTTATGTTCACAATGTTGAAATATGGCGAATAATGTTGTATTCAATTTTCTCTTATTAAGTCAACAGGTAGATTAGTTCTCTTTCTTAATAACAAATGGCCTAGGAATTTACACAATGCGTAAAGTTAGTAGTAATAGTTCGCATAGATTGAGAATAAAAATCGGTTTGATTATGTATATCCCAAACTCAATCATAAGCAGAATTAATCAAAAATAATTAGGCCTATCAGATTAGGAACAAGCAATGTAGAAGGAGATTAGATTTATAATGTGTAACAATTTTAAGAATGTAAAATAACATTCGTTACAAATAGAGTAATGAAAATTCTTCGAAAATATCACCTCCTTTCATGAATCGATTTTTTTTTTTAGTTTCATACACCATTCACATTTTGAGTATACATATACGAGAAAAATGGTAGTATTAATCACACTTTGTTTATTTTATTCTTTAAGTTTAAATGGCTTGGAGGAATATAATTTATACGCGAAAAAATATAATTTGTGGTCAACACTCAATAATTTGTGAATTCTTTTCGAGTAATTTAGAGGCGTCTCAAATAGTGATTTACCATGACTTTCACATAAAAATATATGGATGTAATAAACAATTTGTGAAAAATTTATACTACCATCAAGAATATTTTTGTGATTAGGGATACGTTCGCGTGACTTGATTATATTTCTAAAAGCAATTCGGATTATGCATTTGCGCAACTTCGAGTGAACATTTAATAAAAAGGGATTTTTCGGAGAATATCAAATTAATTTCATAAAAACCCGAGGTGTGCGGTTCACTATTTAATCAATACAAGAGCGACAAATGTTCTTAATTTTATTCTAAGTACGATTTCAAACATATGATTTTTATAATAAAAAAAAAAATATTGCCAACCCTATTGTGTACACGTATGCATGGCACGATGCTCTACATTTATAAAAGGTATATAATACGAATATACGTACGCGTGATTCGTTTATATAATTGTAAACAATCTAAACAAAAAGCGGTAATAAAATCAAGCAACAAGAAAAAGGTATTTAGTAAATCAAGATAATTAAGCCAAATATAAAAATGGTTAAGCGACCATGCTAGAACCACGGAATTCGGGAATGCCTAACACCTTCTCCCGAATTAATAGAATTCCTTACTCAGGATTTCTGGTTCGCAAAATAACAAACAGAGTCATATTCTCCTCGATTCAGGGATTAAAACCGGTGACTTGGGACGCCTTAAAATTCCCAGGTGGCGACTCTAAAACAAACAAGTAAATCCCGTCTCGACTGTCCTTCAATTGGAGAAAACTCCCCCACGCGCCCCCGCGGGCGCGGTAAAAAGGAGGTGCGACAACATTTATGCTCAAAAAGGCAAAAATCTTCCAAAAACTCTTCCAAAATTTTTCCAAGCCTCATGGGATCCCAACAAAGTATACTAACAAGTCCCATAATATGACACAAACTTAGTTGTTCCTTTGAATCACCAAAAACAACGCAAAAATACTAAATTCACCACGGATTCAAGCCTATGAACTTTGAAATTTCAAATTTTCACATCCGATGTTGAAACGCGTCAAAACTAGTCCGGATGATCTCAAATTTTGCAAACAAGTCCAAAATGACATAACGAAGCTACAGCAACTCTCGGAATTCCATTCTGAGCCTCGAATCAAAATCTTACCTATCAACCGGAATTCGCCAAAATACTAACTTTGCCGATTCAAGCTTAATTCTACACCGGTCATCACAAAAATATTCCGGACTCACTCCTAAGTCCCAAATCACCTAACAAAGCTATCCGAACCATAAAATTCGCATTTCGAGCGCTCTAACACATAAGTCAATATCCGGTTGACTTTTCCAACTTAAGCTTTCTTAAAAGAGACTAAGTGTCTCAAACCTTACCAAAATCATTCAGGAATGACTTCAAATTTTGCACACAAGTCACATTCGACATTACGGACTTGCCCCAACTTTCGGAATCACATTCCAACCCTGATATCAAAATTTCCACTTCCGGTCGAATTTTCTCAAAAACCTTCAAATTTCTATATTTAGCCAAACGGCTCCAAAATGACCTACGGACCTCCGAATTCACTTCCGATCGCGCTCCCAAATCCAGAATCACCATACGGAGCTACTCCCAGTCTCGGAATTCCAAACGGACATCAATAACACTGAAATGCATTTTAAGCCAAACTGATGCAATTTCTTCTAAAATGCTATCTTCCACAATAAGCGCCAAAACGCTCCCGGGTTATCCAAAACCTGATCCGGGCATACGCCCAAGTACGAAATCATCATACGAACCTGCTGGAACCTTCGGATCCCAATTCCGAGGTCTTTTACTCAAAATTTCAATCCTAGTTCATTTCTTCAATTTTAAGCTTTCAAAATGAAAATTTCCATTTAGATTTGACTTCAAACTTCCTGAATTTTAATTCTGACCGTACACTCAAGTCAATATACCTGAGATGAAGCTGCTCATGGCCTCAAGCTGCTGAATGACGCACAAGAGGTCAAAACGACCGATCGGGTCGTTACACGTGCCAAAGACAAAACCGTCACCAGTGGTTTTGATACTCTTAAGGCTCGGAGTTGTCAAAAAGGGATATTGCTAGGTCTTTGTTATTGTTGCAAAAGGGGATGTACGTCAAAAATTAAAATGGGATAATTTTGGAAAATTGGGTTTGAGAAGAGGTGAAATTGGTGAATTAAAGATAAAGATTGAGCCTCTTAACACAAAATATAATTCTGAAAATTAGGTTTAATTAATCGTACAAGTTGTTCCACTTCTCAAGAAACCCCCAATTTCAAAATTCGTGTAATTTTACCATCCCAATCGAGAAAACCAATGGTGCGCAGACCTTTGATAATCTCCAGGCAACATGACCAATTAAAGAAAAGAGCTGGATTTTAAACAAAAAGAAATGAATAAAAGGAATGTCATTTTAAGTTATAATGATAATTAATTATATAACTTTTAATTATCTTCCTTTTATTAATAAAATATAAGTAATTGTAAAGTACATATCCAATTGTAAAATGACACATGTAGATATTAATAAATTTTTAAGGCAGTTTTATGCTCTCACACGCTTTCAAGGAAGTGAACACACTTTCTGTGCCACGTCATCTCTCAAGAGGATATTTATTCCACTTTAAAATAGTTCAAGGAGGTAAGTGTGTAGTTGGAAATCCGACTATAGGTCAAGAGATACTTATGCATTTTCTCAAATATGGATTTGGTCCAACTTATGATGAGTGAGTTGCAGGTTCGGCTGAACTCAGTAGTTTGGTTCAAATTCTATATTTGTCTTAAGAAATTTATTAAATTATGTACAAATTATTTAATTAGAACTCAATAATTTAAAAAACAAGAATTTCGAACTCATAAGTTTTAAATCTTGACTCCGCCTCTAATGAGCATCTATAAAAAAAATTATGGTGATAGACTGGTAGGTCATGGCCTCAGTTAATGTATCTAAAAAACATTTTGACAAATTAAGGGGTCGTTTGGTTGGGAAATAAATTATCTCATGATTAATTATTCCGGGATTAGTTATTCACTCTCCTATAGAGATAAAACAAATATTACAATTTCGGGATAACTAAGTTTCTTTTAACAACATCGCCATAACAACATCGCTATATAATAATCATTCACTATAAAAGCTAAGTTTCTTTTGGAACCAATTTTCATGCTATGTTATAATATATATTCTCTATAACAGCACTTCGCTATAACAATCAAAAAAAAAGTTGGAACAAACGAGGCTGTTTTAGAGAAGTTTGACTGCATCATGATTTTATTCCAACCAAACATGATATAAACTCATCTCAAATTGAATTCCGGGATTAATTATCCCTTATCCCTCGTACCAAATGCTCATCTTAAATTTAGTTCCAGAATTAAATATCCCTTATCCTCGTACCAAACGAGCCCTAAGGGTGTTGTCAGTGTTTCAGTCTCTCTTTCTTTATGTTTTTCCTTTAACTAAAATGGGAGGGAAGAGGCACGGTCCCACTCCCACCTCATGTTATACCATTTTCATATACCTAATTTACATAGGTTTATACTTTAAGGAGTCGTTTGGTAGGGTGCATAAGAATAATGCTGAATAGGGTGTATTAGTAATGCTGGTATTAATTATGTTTGCATTAGTTATGCTGACATATTTCTTATCCATTGTTTGGTTTGATGTATTAAAGCATTGCACAATTTTTAAAAGAATTGTTTATTTACAAAAATGCCCTCAAAACTAGTTCACACTCTAACTTTTTAAAAGAAATTTATGTTGAGAAATATTTTTATATGAAAAAGTTTACAAAAAATTATTTGATTTGTCTACCTATATTGTAAAATAAATTTAATATTTATTTATAAAAAAGAAAATATGCTAAGTATGTATTTATTTACTAGGGATATAATTTTATTTCTCACTATTTGGATTATTTTGAACTTGCATTAATATACTAACTAGCATATTTTAATCAAACATAAATTTTGAAGGACAATTTTGTCTTTAACTAAGCTAATGCATGCATTAAAACTCATTGCATTGCTAATACCATTGTTTTCTATGCATTAGTTATGCATAGGATAATACCAAATATGATGTATAGCTAATGCTTGCATAACTAATGCATAGGTTCAAAATGTGTACCAAACAATGTATTATTAATACACAAAGCTAATGCATGCATTATTTATCTAATGCATCCTACCAGACAACCCCTAAAAGACAAAGATACGTAAGCGGATAATACTTATTTAATGAAGTTGATTATTATAATATCAAATACTAACAGAAGTAGACTATAACCTAAAATTATGTACAAACAACCGCGACTAAATGACACAGAATTTCAAGGTTGTTAACTCAAAATAGATACGTTGTATTCTTAAAAGTCAATTCCCATGTCTGACTTTCTTCAAATTTGGTATAATTGATATAAATATAACCAAAAGTTAAAAAAAATCTCAATGGAAATGTATTGACGTTTTTTATTATCAATTTGTACGATAAATGATCTCGCGATCATCTCGAAGTACACCTTGTTTTTAGTATAGCAATATCTCAGACTCTAATCCAGCTCATACTTTTTTTTCTCGATGTTCGGTGTCCGATATAAGTATTAGGATCACAGATTAATTCAATTCGATTATATACGATTCATGACAATTAAACTCAATATTATAATTTTTGCGCACTGTTCATATGACTCTACGTTGACGCCCAAGTTTAGTCATGTCTATGAAAAAAATGACCTTAAAAAAAATCAGACACGTACACAAAGCATCTCGCGTTCATACGTGATCCTGGGGGAGGGGGGAGGGGAGGGAAGTATCACACCTCAAGGATGTGATGTAGACAACCTATCCTGATGCAAATATCAATGACTGCTTCTATGGCTCGAACTCCTAATTTATAGGTCATACCAGGATAATTTTAATTTATCATTGCTCAAAGATTCCTCCGCTTAATGAAGAAGAAAAAAATGACCTTAATTTATGTATTTTTATCCATTCACGAAAGTCACTTTTTTAGTAAATTAGAATAAAAGAGAGGAAAAATCGAAAGCTAAAAGGAAAGCCGTATTTTCACAAGAATTCCCATATTCATATGTATCTCTCCTTAAATAGAAAGCTTTGCAACTCCTCATATTCATAACATTTAATTGTTTGAGAAGTTCAATAATTCTTCTTATACTCGTTCGTTCCATTTTATATATGTGACGTAATTTATACTAAGGTCACGTTGACTAATTTTCGATATGAATTCGAACATAAAATTTTTCATTTTTTTAAAAAATTTACATATTCATTAGAAACCATGTAAACAATATTATAAGTCATAATAGTTAGCAATTGCTTGTCTACCTTCACAAATTAGGGGTAGGGTCTACGTACTTAATATCCTCTTCACATTCCACTTGTTAAAAATATTTGCCAAAAACACGTTCAAAGAAAATATTATGTGACTCTTTAAATAGTACTCCCTCTGGTTCACAATAAGTGTCCAATTTGCATTTTTATTTTGGTTCAAATAAGTGTTCAGTTATGTAAATAAGAAAGAATTCAATTTATTTTTACAAAATAACCCCTATGTACATATCCCTAAAAAGTTTTCTTACTCCTCACATTAAATGTTTAATTAGGGGTAGTTTAGTCATAGTAGGTATTTTTATATAGAATTTAGTATTTTCTTAATGGGCATGCTAAAAGCAAATTGGACACTTATTGTGAACCGGAGGGAGTAATTGTATCACATAAAATCGGAGATATAGTAATAAACATCTCAATTTTCGTGTCCTATAAATTTGGGTCTTTCTCCACCAACATTTTCACCTTGCAATTCACTTTCTTCACCAATATTGATCACCAAGGTTATTTGGGGGTGATTTATTTTTTTTGTTTTGGTTAATTACTCTACTTCTATCATGAAAAAATTAACCATGTGCACCAAATCACAAACTCTTCTTCTCCTTTTCTTCTTTGCTTTACTCTTGAACTCTCCATGCATAATCTCAGTTGCTCGTCCTCTCGATTTTCCGGCTCAAAATTCGTTGTCATCAAACGAAAAATTCACTATAATAACTACGCTTCAATCCCAAACGAATGAAAGATCCACGACAATCGTTAATTCCAAAAAATTAGCAGCCACCAGTAACAAGAGCGAACAACAATATATGGTGGCTGCTCATGATGTTCCTAGTGGTGCAAACCCTATTTCCAATGGATCAGATGAATATTAATAAATCAACATGACCTAAAACTAGCACGTACAATAAGTTTGCAATCTTAGGAGTTATGCTACTAACGAAGAGGGATTGTTGTATTTCCTTTTTGCTACCTAATAGTTATTATGTGTATGAATAAACCCTTTTCAATTTGGTTTTAGTGTAATGCATATCTACGTGGATTCATAATTATCTGAATTTTCTAAAGTTAATGAGTCTTTGCTTCCCTCCCCCCTCCCCCCCAAATTGTTTTATAATAAGACGTTTTGTGTCTATCTTTTCATAAATGCCAAGCCAACATACGGAAGCTCAGCCACTTCACTGCGGTAAAAATTATTGAAATATAATATAATTAAGTAATTAAAATATTTTTTTGCTTACTTAAGATGCTCTTTATATCTTTTTAATTGGCTCAATCAATATATCAATTCCCTTTACTTCAAGGGTGGTCGAACTCTGATATCCATCGCCCCGAGTAGTGGACATGTTAGGGTATATAGTTGGGTGCTTAAGGAGAGTCTTACGAGGCAAGCACTTTCCACATGTGCCTTAAAAGCGTTTTTCTCCATGGGCAAGCTCCGAGACAAATTCCAAAAAGAACTTTAAAATACAATCATTTAAATAAAATATTTTTAAAAAAAACTAAAATATACTTTTTAAAAATGGAAAAGAAAAAGCAAAAAGAACGAAAACCAAAACAAACAAAGGCTTGGATTGAACTATACACCTTTTCCCCCATGATATAAATTCTCAACACAATAATAAAAGCTCAAGATGAACAACAAGACCATCGCTACCTCCCCACCGGAACCGCCAGACATCAGTTCCATGCATATTGACCCACCAACTATCACAGAATGTCACGATCCGGAATTTCCACTCTCGAGAGTCGTGATGACGCCTACTCGTAGAAGCTAGGCAAGCCACGAACTTAGAAATCTTTAACTCTTCTATTTTAATTTTTTTTTACAACTTATATTAACAAGTGATAAACATCTAAATGACGACGGAATATGAGATTTAAGCGAAAGTCTTAAATAAATATAAAACCAAAATGTTTCGAAAGTCAACACATGCCTCTACCCAGAAATTGATGTCACAATATCCACGGACTACTAAGAGTACTACATACAACAGTTTGAAGGAAAAATAACATTGTTTGTCTCAGATACATGAGATAACAGAACATAATAAAGATAGAGGAGACGCCGGGCCTGCGGACGCCTGCAAGGCTACCTCAGTGTCTCGGTGGACTGAAGGTTGGCTCCCCTACTGCTGTTGATCAAGTGCCCCTCCGGTATCTGCACAGAGTGAAGAGTGTAGTATCAGCACAACCGACCTCATGTGCTGGTAAGTGTCTGGCCTAACCCCGACGTAGTGACGAGGCTAGGACCAGACTCCAGATAAACCTGTGCAGTTATATAATATATGGCGGAAAATAAACAGGGATAAGCATTTTAAAATGGGAGGGGGTACATGCTTCGGGGAAACATATCAAGACCAACAGAAACTTAATAAAATATGAAAGGACAACTCAATATCTACAACAATACAATAACAATACTGTTGCGGCGCGCAACCCGATCCCTTATTGTTTAACATTGTTGCCGCGTGCAAACCGATCCACATATATATAGTTGTTGCGGCGTGTAACCCGATCCAATATAATATCTGTTGCGACGAGCAACCCGATCCGATATAATATCTGTTGCGGCGTGCAACCCGATCCGATATAATATCTGTTACGGCCCGCAACCTGTTCCAATTATACAGTCAACAATAATCATAATCAACTGTCCTGGTAAGGGATCAACAATAGACTACACTATCCCGGCAAGGGAACTCAGCAGTACAAGTATATACGTTCCGGAAAGGGAGAATCAGCTATAACCAATCTTAACTCAACTTCTACTCGTCTCAGTTACCACCATTTCTCAATCACAAGTAGATTCCACGATAAACAAACTAAGTCTTTGCTCAATATCAAGGATTTACTCACTATTTCAACCATAGTAACATTCAAGAATACAACAAGTATCAATTTAAGACTCACGGTTATGCTTGACTCCAACGTATAGATACTCGTCATCATGCTTATACGTCATACTCAACAAGAAGCAAGTAGTAAATAGGACTCAACTTCTAATCCCTCAAGCTAAGGTTAGACCGGACACTTACCTCGATGCCTCGAACACAACTCAAGTTTCAATTATAGCTTTACCCCTTGATTCCACCACCAATTCGCTCGTATCTAGCCACAAGTTACTTAATTACATTAATAAATGCTAAATGAAGCAATTTGAATGCATGAAAATGAGTTTTCCAAAGTTTTACCCAAAAAGTCAAAATCGCCCCCGAGCCCATGTGGTCAAAACCCGAGATTCGAACCAAAACCCGATTACCCATTCCCCCACAAACTCAAATATATAATTTGTTTTGAAATCGGACCTCAAATCGAGGTCCAATTCCCCAATTTTGAAAAACCTAGGTTCAACCCAAAACACCCAAATTTTCCCCATGAAAATCATTGATTTGAAGTTGAAATCATGTTAGAAGATGTTAATGATTGAAGAAAACTAGTTAAAAAATAACTTACAATTGATTTGGAGAAGAAAGGTTGTTTGAAAAATCGCCTCTTATGTTTTTGGGGTATTAAAAATTGAAAAATAACTGAAAATCCCGTCTAAATATACTGCCCTCAGATGCCCTGTGCAGACCGCACAAAATCAACCGCAGCCGCACAGGCTTCCTGTGTTCTACAGTGACAGGTCTTAGTATTTTGGCCATAACTTTCTCTACAGATGTCCTCATTATGATTTCTTTATCTTTCTGGAAACTAGACATGAATGGATACAACTTTCATTTTTGAATCATCTCAAAATTCCTTGTAGATCAAAAGATATAGGCTTCCGAAGTCGGACCAGTGAATCTGTTCTTCACCGCGGACCACACAGAATCTAGTGCGGCCGCGCATGCCTATTCGCGGCCGCGGTCCATATCGTGCGGACCGCACTAGCCTGTTCAGAGGTCCTCCACCCCTCTGAGCCTGCAACAAATTTGATTTTTAGGCCTAAGATACCTCGGAACCTACCCGAAACTCACCCGAGCCCTCAGAACTACAAACCAAGTGTACACAAAACTTCAAAAATATCTTACGGATTTATTCGTGTAATCAAATCATCAAAATAACATCATGAACATCAAATTAAATCTCAATATCAATGAAATTTTCTCAAAACTTCTTTAAACATCAATTTATTTTTGCAATTTAAGTCCGAATCACGTCAAATGACATCCATTTTCACCAAATTCCACAGAAACATCTTAAGTCATATATAAGACCTATACCGGGCGCCGGAACCAAAATACGGGCCCGATACCATCATGTTCTAAGCAAATTTCATTTCAATTTTCCTTAAACAGTTTCAGAAAACAATTTCCTTTAAAAAATCTCTCGGGTTTGGGACCTCGGAATTTGATTTCGGGCATACGCCCAAGTCCCATATTTTCCTATGGACCCTCAGGACCATCAAATCACGGGTCCGGGTCCGTTTACCCAAAACGCTAACCGAAGTCAAATTTATTTATTTTACAGTCAAAACTTATCATATTTCATATATTTTCACATTTAAGCTTTCCGGCTACGTGCCCGGACTGCGCACACAAATCGAGGTGGTGTTAAGGGAGGTTTTTAAGGCCTCGGAACATAGAATTTTATTGCAACACAAGTGATGACCTTTTGGGTCTTCACATTTCCACCTCTAAAACAACCGTTCGTCCTCGAACGGACAGAAGAAGGAAGTACCTGAGTCAGGAAAAAGATGGGGATAACGGCTCTGCATATCGGACTCGGACTCCTAGGTCGATGCCTCAGGAGGCTGACCTCTCCACTGAGCACGAATAGAAGGAAAACTCTTCGACCTAAACTGACGAACCTGCCGGTCTAGATTGGTTATCGGCTCTTCCTCATAAGACAAGTCCTTGTCCAACTGGACAGTGCTGAAATCTAACACGTGGGATGGATTGTCGTGATAGTTCCGAAGCATGGACACATGAAACACTAGATGCACGGCTGATAAGCTCGGCGGCAATGCAAGTCTATAAGCCACCTCTCCTACTCGATTCGGAATCTCAAACGGGCCAATGAATCTAGGGCTAAGCTTGCCCTTCTTCTCATCACGCCCTTCATAGGCGACACTCGGAGCAATACCCGCTCACCGACCATAAAAGCCACATCTCGAACCTTACGGTCTGCATAACTCTTTTGCCTGGACTGAGCTTTACGAAGCCTATCCTGAATAATCCTGACCTTATCCAAGGCCTCCTGAACCAGATCCGTACCTAACAATCGAGCCTCTCCCGGATCAAACCATCCAACCGGAGACCGACACCGTCTACCATATGACACCTCATAAGGAGCCATCTGGATACTCGACTGGTAGCTGTTGTTGTAGGCAAACTCTGCTAAAGGCAAAAACTGTTCCCACGAACCTCCAAAGTCAATGACACAAGCTCGAAGCATATCCTCCAAAATCTTAATAGTCCGCTCGGACTACCCATCCGTCTGAGGATAAAATGTTGTACTCAACTCAACCTGCGTACCCGACCCTCGCTGAATTGCTCTCCAGAAACGTGAGGTAAACTGCGTACCTTGGTACGAAATGATAGACACAGGCACACCATGAAGACGAACAATCTCCCGGATATAGATATCAGCTAACCTCTCGGATGAATAATAGACTGCCACAGCAATGAAATGCGCTGACTTGGTCAGCCTATCAACAATGACCCATACTGTGTCAAACTTCTTCCGAGTCTGCGGGAGTCCAGTAATGAAGTCCATAGTGATCCGCTCCCACTTCCACTCGGGAAGCTCTATCCTCTGAAATAACGCACCAGGCCTCTGATGCTCGTACTTGACCTACTGACAATTCACACAACGAGCCACATATGCTACGAAATCCTTCTTCATTCTCCGCCACCAATAATGCTGCCACAAATCCTGATACATCTTTGCGGCGCCCGGATGAATAGAGTACCGGGAACTATGGGCCTCCTCTAAGATCAACTCTCGGAGTCCATCCACATTAGGCACACAAACTCAACCCTACAATCTCAAAACTCCATCATCATCTAAGGTAACCTACTTGTCACCTCCACGCTGCACCGTGTCTCTAAGGACACACAAATGGGGATCATCATACTGTCGATCACGGATACGCTCCAATAAAGAAGAACGAGCAACCGTGCAAGCTAATACCCGACTAGGCTCAGAAATATCCAACCTTATAAACCGATTCTCCAAGGCCTAAACATCCAAAGCAAGCAGCCTCTCACCGACCGGAATATAAGCAAGACTACCCATACTGGCTGACTTCCTACTCAAGGCATTGGCCACCACATTGGCCTTTCCCGGGTGATATAAGATAGTGATATCATAATCCTTCAACAACTCCAACCACCTCATCTGCCTCAAATTCAACTCCTTTTACTTGAACAAATACTGAAGATTCTTGTGATCCATGAACACTTCACATGCCACGCCATACAGATAATGCCTCCAAATCTTCAATGCATGAACTATGGCTGCCAACTCTAAATCAAGAACTGGATAGTTCTTCTCATGAATCTTCAACTACCGCGAAGTATAGGCAATGACCTTGCCATCCCGCATCAACACTGCACCAAGCCCAATACGAGAAGCATCATAATAAACTGTATAAGGCCCTGAACTTGTGGACAAAACCAACACCGGTGCCATAGTCAGAGCTATCTTGAGCTTCTGAAAGCTTGCCTCACACTCGTCCGACCATCTGAACTGGTCACCCTTCTGGGTCAACCTGGTCATCGGGGTTACGATAGATGAAAACCCCTCCACGAACCGACGATAGTAACCTGCCAATCCCAAGAAACTCCGAATCTCTATAGCTGATGTTGGTCTAGGCCAGTTCTTGACTGCCTCAATCTTCTTCGGATCCACCTGAATACCCTCTGTTGATACAACATGACCTATAAATGCAACTGAACTCAATCAGAACTCACACTTTGAGAACTTAGCATATAACTGACTATCCCTCAGAGTCCGAAGAACCACTCTAAGATGTTGCTCGTGCTCCTCCTGGCTACGGGAATATATCAAAATATCATCAATAAAGACTATCACGAACGAGTCCAAATAAGGTCTGAATACCCGGTTCATCAATTCCATAAAAGCTGCGGGGGCATTTGTCAACCCGAACGATATAACCAAGAACTCATAATGTCCGTACCGAGTGCGGAATGCTGTCTTAGGGACATCTGATGCCCTAATCCTCAACTGATGGTAGCTAGATCTCAAATCAATCTTTGAAAATACCTTGACACCCTGATTATGATCAAAAAAATCATCAATCCTCGACAATGGATACTTATTCTTGATTGTAACCTTGTTCAACTGCCGGTAATCAATACACATTCTCATCGACCCATCCTTCTTATTAACAAACAACACCGGCGCACCCCAAGGCGAAACACTAGGCCTAATGAAACCCTGCTCAAGCAAGTCTTTCAACTGTTCCTTCAACTCTTTCAACTCCGGTGAGGCCATATGATTCAGCAGGATAGAAATGGGCTGAGTGCCCGGAGCGAAATCGATGCAAAAATCATTATCCCTGTCGGGTGGCATACCCGGCAAGTCTGAAGGGAATACCTTAGGAAACTCACGAACAATAGGTACAGAATCAATAGAGGGAACCTTAGCACTAGAATCATGAACATATGCCAAATAGGCCAAACACCCCTTCTCGACCATGCGTTGAGCCTTCACATAAGAGATAACACTACGGGTAGAATGACCAGGAGTCCCTCTCCACTCTAAACGAGGCATACCCAGTAAAGCTAAGGTCACAGTCTTGGCATAACAGTCCAAGATAGCATGGTAAGGTGATAACTAGTCCATCCCCAATATAACATCGAAATCGACCATGTCTAAAAACAACAAACCTACACGAGTCTCAAGACCCCCAATCACCACAATACGAGAATAATGGACTCGATAAACTACAATGGAATCACCCACCGGTATAAACACATAAATGAGAACACTCAATGAATCACTAGGCATAACCAGATACGGTGAAAAATAAGATGACACATACGAGTAGGTGGACCCTGGATCAAATAACACTGAAGCATCTCTATCACAAACCACAATAGTACCTGTGATAACCGCATCTGAAGCCTCAGCCTCGGGCCTGGCTAGAAGTGCATAACATCGGGGCTGAGCCCCACCACCCTGGGCTCCATCTCTAGTACGGCCTGCAGCTTGCTGGCCTCCACCTCTAAATCCTCTACCTCTACCTCTAGCACCTCTACCCCCACCTATAGCTGGCTGGGCGGTTTGTAGAACACCTGGTGCCTGGACCATAACATGGGAACCCTGCTGCTATGACTGACTACCCACCAACCTCGGACAAGTCCTCCTGATATGACCATACTCACCACACTCAAAACATCCACCTAAGTGTTGTGGCTGAGGAAACTGAGACTGACTCTGGTGACCCAAATGACCACCTCAAAAACTCTAGAGCGGCGGTGCACTGATAGGAGCTGGTGGTGCATTGTAATACTGCTGATCAGAATACTACATCTACGGGCCACGGCTACCTAAAGCGCTGTGAGAGACCTGAAGAGCTGAATGAAAGGGCCTAGGAGGATGACCTCTACCATATGAATCTCTACCTCCAGACGAGGCACCACTGAATCTACCTGAATGACGGGGCCTCTTATTCGACCAATGACCACCTCCCTACAACAGGACCATCTCCACTCTACGGGGACACATTGGCCGCCTCCTGAAAAGTGATCTCACTCCCTGCCTCCCTAGCCATATGAAGGCGAATCGGCTGAATAAGACCATCAATAAACCTCCTCACCCTTTCTCTCTCGGTAGGAAGCATGACAAGAGCCTGGCGAGATAAGTCAATGAACCTAGTCTCATACTGGGTAACCGTCATAGAACCCTATTGGAGGCGCTCAAACTGCCTCCAATAAGCCTCTCGCTGAGTAATGGGGAGGAACTTCTCCAAAAATAGTTGTATGAATTGCTCCCAAGTCAAGGCTGGCGATTCGGCTAGCCTAGCTAAGCAATAATCCCTCCACCAAGTCTTGGCAGATCCATACAAGCGAAATATAGCAAAATCAACCCCATTGGTCTCAACAATACCAATGTTCCTGAGAACCTGGTGGCAGCTGTCTAGATAATCCTGGAGATCCTCAGTAGATGCACCGCTGAAAGTGGAAGTGAAGAGCTTGGTGAACCTATCTAGCCTCCACAAAGCATAGGCAGACAGAGTCGCTCTATCACCGGTTTGAGCTACCACACCCGGCTGAACTTCTCCAACTAGCTGAACCGCTGGAGTTTGAATCTGAGGAGCTACCTGCTCCGGAGTGCGAGTATGGAAGCAAGCCCGCTTGGGTGACACTCTCCATGAGGCCCACTAATCGTACAAGAGCATCGTGAAGGACTGGGGTAGAAATAAACCCCTCTAGGACTTGAGCTGAGGCCACCAGAGCTGCTGGGGCCAGGACCTCGTCATCAAAGTCAACCTGAGGCTCCGCTACTGGGGTTGTTGCTCGGGGTTGAGCTCTACCCCTACCTCAGTCTCTAGCACAGCCTCGGCCTTGCCCTCTGCCCCTTATGGGAGCTGCTGCAAGGGGCTCGAGCTACTGAGCGATAGATGAGGAAGTGCGTATTCTCGCCATCTGTGAAAGAACAGAGTAGAAATTCAATTAACATTGAGAAACAGAACCGCACGACATGAAAGAACAAATGTGAAGTTTTTCCTAACTCTGTAGCCTCTAGGGGATAAATACAAAGGTCTCCATACCGATCCCTTAGACTCTACTGAGCTTGTCCGTGAATTATGAGACCTATGTAACCTAGAGCTCTCATACCAACTTGTCACAACCCAGAATTCCCACCCTCGGGAGTCGTGATGGCGCCTACACGTAGAAGCTAGGCAAGCCACGAACTTAGAAATCTTTAACTCTTCTGTTTTAATTTTTTTTACAACTTATATTAACAAGTTATAAACATCTAAATGACAGCGGAATATGAGATTTAAGCAGAAGTCTTAAATAAATATAAAACCAAAATGTTTTGAAAGTTAACACATGCCTCTACCCAGAAACTGATGTCACAATATCCACGGACTACTAAGAGTACTACATACAATAGTTTGAAGGAAAATTAACATTGTTTGTCTCGGATACATGAGATAACAGAACATAATAAAAATAGAGGAGACGTCGGGCTTGCGGACCCCTACAAGGCTACCTCGGTGTCTCGATGGACTGAAGTCTGGCTCCCCTACTGCTGCTGATCAAGTGCTACTCCGGTATCTGCACAGAGTGCAGAGTGTAGTATCAGCACAACCGATCTCGTGTTGGTAAGTGCCTGACCTAACCCCGGCGAGGTAGTGATGAGGCTAGGACCTGACTCCAGATAAACCTGTGTAGTTATATAATATATGGCGGAAAATAAACAGGGATAAGCAGTTTAAAATAGGAGGGGGTACATGCTTCGGAGAAACATATTAAGACAAACAGAAACTTAATAAAATATGAAAGGTCAGCTCAATATCTACAACAATACAATAACAATACTGTTGCGGCACGCAACCCGATCACTTATTATTTAACATTGTTGCGGCGTGCAACCCAATCCACATATATATAGATATTGCAACGTGCAACCCGATCCAATATAATATTTGTTGCGGCGTGCAACCCGATCCAATATAATATCTGTTGCGGCGTGAAACCCAATCCGATATAATATCTATTGCGGTGTGCAACCTGATCCAATATAATATCTATTGCAGCGCGCAACCCGTTCCAATTATATAGTCAACAATAATCATAATCAACCTGTCACGACTCCGGATTTCCCACCCTCGGGAGTCGTGATTGCGCCTACTAATGAGAGCTAGGCAAGCCAATCCTTAACCGCTTACTTCATTAGCAATTACTTCTTTTAACAATTATAAGTGATAGCATGAAAGAAACGAAATTAAATAAATATGTGGAAGACTTAAATTAAAGAAACTGAACAATAATGTGCGAATCAACATATGTCTCTACCCAAGGACTGGTGTCACATTACTCACGAACCTCTAAGAGTACTAAATACAACCGTTTGAAAGAAAAATATAAACTGTTTGTCTCAAATACATAAGATAACAGATTGAAATAAAAGATATAGGAGACGCCGGGCCTGCGGACGCCTGCAAGGCTACCTCGGTGTCTCACTGGACTGAAGGCTGGCTCCCGCGCTACTACTGTTGTCCAAGACCTAGATCTATGCAAAAGAGCACAGAGTGTAGTATTAGCACAACCAAACCCATGTGCTGGTAAGTGTCTGGCCTAACCCCGGTGAGGTAGTGACGAGGCTAGGACCAGACTCCAGATAAACCTGTACATTTATATAATATCTTGCGAGAAAGTAAACAGATAATAAGCAATTTAAAACTGGGGAAGGGGAACATGCTTCGGGGGTAGCTGACAAAAAAAATAATAAGAAATAGCAAGGAAGCTAACAATATAACTTCTAACACAAATAAAGAAAAGTAAAGACAACTTTCACTTTCAGTTTCCATCTTGTTGCAGGCGTGCAACCCGATCCCATTTTTCATATCTCGTGGTAGGCGTACCACCCGCTCCCATTTCATGATATCTCGTGGTAGGCGTACAACCCGCTCCCATTTCATGATATCTTGTGGTAGGCGTACCACCCACTCCCATTTCATAATATTTTGTGGTAGGCGTACCACCCGCTCCCATTTCATAATATCTTGTGGTAGGCGTACCACCCGCTCCCATTTCATAATATCTTGTGGTAGGCGTACCACCCGCTCCCATCTCATAATATCTTGTGGTAGGCGTACCACCCGCTCCCATCTCATAATATCTTGTGGTAGGCATACCACCCGGTCCCTTTTTACAGTTCATCACACAATCACAAGAAATCCCGGCAAGGGATCAACAATAATATAAAAATTTCCCTTCAAGGGAACAACAATATCGAAAAAAAAATCATCCCGGCAAGGGAGAATCAGGTATAACCAATCTCACTTATCTAGTACTCAGTTCAATTAATGGAAATGCTCAATCATAGAGGATCACTAATTAAACCATACACGGTATCGTTCAAGAACACAACAACTTTCAATTTAAGACCCACGGTCATGCTTGACACCAACGTATAGATACTCGTCACCATACCTATATGTCATACTCAACAAGAAGCAAGTAGCAAATACGACTCAACCCCTAATCCCTCAAGCTAGGGTTAGACCAACCACTTACCTCGATGCCTTAAACACTACTCAAGTCTCAATTATAGCTTTACTCCTCGATTCCACCACTAATCCGCTCGAATCTAGTCACAAGTTACTTAATTACTTCAATATGTATTAAATGAATCAACCCCAATGCATGAAAAATGAGTTTCCAAAGTTTTACCCAAAAGTCAAAAATCACCCCCGGGCCCACGTGGTCGAAACCCGAGGTTCGGACTAAAACCCAGTTTCCCATTTCCCCACAAATTCAAATATATTGTTTGTTTTAAAATTGGACCTCAAATTAAGGTCCAACTCCCCAATTTTAGAAAAACCTAGGTCCTACCCAAATCCCCAATTTTCCCCATGAAAATTATTGATTTGAATTTAAAAATCATGTTAAAAGATATTAAGGAGTGAAGAAAATGAGTTAGAAATCAATTACCAATCGTTTTGGAGAAGAAACGTTGTTTAGAAAATCGCCCCTTATCTTTTGGGGTTTTGAAAAGTGTAAAAATAACTGAAATCACGTGTATTTATACCCCTCTGAAGCACCCACCGCAGACCGCGCAAAAAGGATCACTGCCGCGCTGGCCTCCCTGAAGACCTGCAGATCATAGCCCCTGCGCAGAGCGCAGCCGCACAACACCCACCGCGGACCAAGCTGGCCCCTCCGCGGCCGCATGCGATTCCTCGCGGGCCGCGCAAAAGGGTTCAGAGGCCTGCAATATTTTCCTGAACCTACAACATCTGATCTGTTAAGCCTACGGCATCCCGGAACCTAATCGGAACTCACCCGAGCTCTCGAAGCTCTAACCCAAGTATGCACACTTCCTCAAAAACACCCTATGAACATATTTATGTGATCAAATCACCAATATAACATCATGAACATCGAATTAAGCCTCAAGATCAATGAAATTTCTCAGATTTCCTTTTAAACATCAATGTCCCAATTAGGGTCCGGATCACGTCAAACGACATCCGTTTTTAGCCAAACTTTACAAGAGTGATTCAAAATATATCTAAGACTTGTACCGGGCGCCGGAACCAAAATACATGCCCGATACCATTACTTTCACATCAGATTTCGTTTCAATTTTCTTTAAACATTTTCACTAAAAAATTCATAACTCGGGCTTAGGACCTCGGAATTCGATTCCGGACATACGCCCGAGTCCCATATTTTCCTACGGACCCTCCGGGACCGTCAAATCACGGGTCCGTTTACCCAAAATGTTGACCGAAGTCAAATTTATTCATTTTATTATCAAAAATTAGCATTTTTTATAGGATTTCATATTTAATCTTTCCGGCTACGCGCCCGGACTGCGCACGCAAATCGAGGCAACTCTTAATTAGGTTTCAAGGCCTCGGAGTCACAGAATTCAATTAAAAGTAAGCGATGACCCTTTGGGTCATCACATTCTCCACCTCTAAAACAATCATTCGTCCTCGAATGGACAAGAGAAAGAAGTACCTGAGTCGGGGAAAAGATGGGGATAACGACTTCGCATATCGGACTCGGACTCCCTGGTCGATGCCTCACGAGGCTGACCTCTCCACTTAACACGAATAGAAGGAAAACTCTTCGACCTCAACTAACGAACCTGCCGGTCTAGAATAGCCACCAGCTCCTCCTCATAAGATAAGTCCTTGTTCAACTGGACAGTGCTAAAATCTAACACGTGGGATGGATCGTCGTGATACTTCCGAAGCATGGACACATAAAATACTGGATGCACGACTGATAAACTCGGCGGCAATGCATGTCTATATGCCACCTCTCCCACTCTATCTAGAATCTCAAATGGACTAATGAACCTAGGGTTAAGCTTGCCCTTCTTCCCGAATCTCACCACGCCCTTCATAGGCGACACTCGGAGCAATACCCTCTCTCCAACCATAAAATCCACTTCCCGAACCTTACGGTCTGTATAACTCTTTTGCCTGGACTAAGATGTACGAAGCCTATCCTGAATGATCCTGACCTTGTCTAAGGCCTCCTGAACCAAATTTGTACCTAACAACCGAGCCTCTCCCGGCTCAAACTATCCAACCGGAGATCGACATTGTCTACCATACAACGCCTCATAAGGAGCCATCTGGATGCTCGACTGGTAGCTGTTATTGTAGGCAAACTCTGCTAAAGGTATAAACTGATCCCACGTGCCTCCGATGTCAATGACACAAGCTCAGAGCATATCCTCCAAAATCTGAATATTCCGCTCGGACTGCCCGTCCGTCTGAGGATGAAATGTTGTACTCAAGTCAATCTGAGTGCCTAACTCTCGCTGAACTGCTCTCCAGAAATGTGAGGTAAACTGCGTACCTCGATCCGAAATGATAGACACCAGCACACCATGAATGTGAACAATCTCCTGGATATAGATCTCAGCTAACCTCTCAAATGAATAGAAGACTGCCACAGGAATGAAATACGCTGACTTGGTCAACCTATCAACAATGACCCATACTGCGTCGAACTTCCTCCGAGTCTGCGGGAGTCCCACAATGAAGTCTATAGTGATCCGCTCCCACTTCTACTCGGGAAGCTCAATCCTCTTAAATAAACCACCAGGTCTCTGATGTTCATACTTAACCTGCTGACAAATCAAACACCGAGCCACATATGCAACAATATCCTTCTTCATTCTACGCCACCAATAATGCTGCCGCAAATCCTAATACATCTTCGCGGTGCCCGGATGAATAGTCTACCGGGAACTATAGGCCTCCACTAAGATCAATTCTTGAAGCCCATCAGCATTAGGAACACAAACTCGCCCCTGCAATCTCAAAACTCCATCATCATCTAAGGTCACCTGCTTGGCACCTCCACGCTGCACCGTGTCTCTAAGGACACACAAATGGGGATCCTCAAACTGCCGATCATGAATACGCTCCAATAACGAAGAACGAGCAACTGTGCAAGCTAGCACACGGCTAGGCTCAGAGCAACCGATTGGCCAAAGCCTGAACATTCAAAGCAAGTGGTCTCTTACCGACCGAAATATAGGCAAGACTGCCATACTAGCTGACTTCCTACTCAAAGCATCGGCCACCACATTGGCCTTTCCCAGATGATATAAGATAGTGATATCATAATCTTTCAACAACTCCAACCACCTCCTCTGCCTCAAATTCAACTCCTTTTGTTTGAACAAATACTGAAGACTCTTATGATCCGTGAACACCTCATATGCCACGCCGTACAGGTAATGCCTCCAAATCTTCAATGCGTGAACAATGGCTGCCAACTCTAAATTATGAACCGAATAGTTCTTCTCATGAATCTTCAACTGTCGCGAAGCATAGGCAATGACTTTGCCATCCTGCATCAACACTGCACCAAGTCCAATATGAGATGCATCACAATAGACTATATAAGGCCCTAAACCTGTGGGCAAAACCAATACCGGTGCCGTAGTCAGAGCTGTCTTGAGCCTCTAAAAGCTAACCTCACGCTCGTCCGACCATCTGAATTGAGTACCCTTCTGGGTCAATCTGGTCATTGGGGCTGCGATAGATGAGAACCCCTCCACGAACCGACGATAGTAGCTTGCCAATCCCAAGAAACTCCGAATCTCTGTAGCTAATGCTGGTCTAGGCCAGTTCTTGACTGCCTCAATCTTCTTCGAATCAACCTGAATACCCTCTATTGATACAACATGACCCAGGAAAGCCACTAAACTCAACCAGAACTCACACTTCAAGAACTTAGCATATAACTGACTATCCCTCAAGGTCTGAAGAACAAATCTAAGATGTTGCTCGTGCTCCTCCGGCTACGGGAATAGATCAAAATATCATCAATGAAGACTATCACGAACAAATCCAAGTAAGGCCTGAACACTCGGTTCATCAAATCCATAAAAGTTGTTGGGGCATTTGTCAACCCGAATGACATAACCAAAAACTCATAATGCCCGTACCGAGTGAGGAAAGTTGTCTTAGGGACATCGGATGCCCTAATCCTCAACTGATGGTAGCCAGATCTCAAGTCAATCTTTGAAAATACCTTGGCACCCTAAAACTGATCGAACAAATCATCAATCCTCGGCAGTGGATACTTATTCTTGATTGTAACCTTGTTCAATTGCCGGTAATCAATGCACATTCTCATCGAACCATCCTTTTTCTTTACAAATAACACCGGCTCACCCCAAGGCGAAATGCTGGGTCTAATGAAACCCTTCTCAAACAAATCCTGCAACTATTCCTTTAACTCCTTCAACTCCGGCGGGGCCATATGATATGGCGGGATAGAAATGGGCTGGGTGCCCGCATCCAAATCAATGCAAAAGTCGATATCCCTGTTGGGTGGCATACCCGGCAGGTCTGAAGGAAAAACCTTAGGAAACTCCCGAACAATAGGTACAGAATCAATAGAAGGGACCTCCGCACTAGAATCACGAACATAAGCCATATAGGCCAAACACCCCTTCTCGACCATACGCCGAGCCTTCACATAAGAGATAAAACTACGAGTAGCATGACAAGGAGGCCATCTCCACTCTAAATGAGGTAAGCTCGGTAAGGCTAAGGTCACAGTCTTGGCATGACAGTCTAAGATAGCGTGGTAAGGTGATAACCAGTTCATCCCCAATATAACATCGAAATTGACCATGTCTAGAAGCAACAAATCAACACGGGTCTCGAGACCCCCAATCACCACAATACATGAACGATGGACTCGATCTACCACAATAGAATCACCCACCGGTGTAGACACATATACAATAACACTCAATGAATCGCTAGGCTTGACTAGATACAATGCAAAATAAGATGACACATACGAGTACGTAGACCCTGGATCAAATAACACTTAAGCATCTCTATCACAAACCAGAACCGTACCTATAATAACTACATCTGAAGCCTCAGCCTCAGGCATGGCAGGGAGAGCATAACATCGGGTCTGGCCCCCACCACCCTGAACTACATCTCTGGGATGGCCTGCTACTGGTTGGCCTCCACTCTAGCACCTCTACCCCCACCTCTAGCTAGTTGGGCGGGCTGTGGAACACCTGGTGCCTAAACTATAGCACGAGAACCCTAATGCGGAGAACTGCTCGAAGCTCGAGGGCAATACCTAGCAATGTGACTTGTGTCGCCACAAGTAAAACAAGCCCTCGGCTGCTGGGGCTGACGACCCTAGAAACTCTAAAGCGGCGGTGCACTGATAGGTGCTGATGGTGCACTGAAGGACTGCTGATCAGAATACTGAATCGGAGGACCACAACCACCTGAAGCACCGTGAGAAACCTGAAGCTGACTGAAAGGGCCTAGAAGGATGGCCTCTACCATATGAATCTCTACCTCCAAATGAGGTACCACTGAATCTGCCTGAATGAGGGGGCCTCTTATCCGACCCATGACCACCTCCTATGACAGAACCATCTCAACTCTGCGGGCCACATTGGCCGCCTCCTGAAAAGTGATCTCACTCCCTGCCTCCTTGGTCATCTAAAGACGAATCGGCTGAATAAGATCATCAATAAACCTCCTCACCCTCTCTCTCTCGGTAGGAAGTATGACAAGAGCATGGAGAGCTAAGTCGATGAACCTGGTCTCATACAGGGTGACCGTCATGGAACCCTACTGGAGGTGCTCAAACTGCCTCCGATAGGCCTCTCTCTGAGTAACAGGGAGAAACTTCTCCAAAAACAACACTATAAATTGCTCCCAAGTCAAAGATGGCGACCCGACTGGCCTAGCTAAGCAGTAATCCCTCCACCAAGTCTTGGCGGATCCAGACAAGCGGAATGTAGCAAAATCAACCCCATTGGTCTCAACAATGCCCATGTTCCTGAGAACCTAGTGACTACTATATAGAAAATCCTAGGGATCCTTAGAAGAAGCACCGCTGAAAGTAGTAGTGAAGAGCTTGGTGAACATATCCAGCCTCCACAAAGCCTCGGCGGACATAGCCGCTCCATCGCCGGTCTGAGCTATGGCACCCGGCTGAACTGCTCCAACTGGATGAACCGCTAGAGTCTGAATCTGGGGAGCTACCTGCTCTGGAGTGCGTGTAGCAGGAGTCTGAGCCCCTCCTCCAGCCTGAGAAGTGGTTGTTGCTACAGGAAGCAAACCTGATCGGGTGACACTCTCCATGAGGCCCACCATCGGACCAGAGCGTCCTGAAGAACTGGGGTAACAATAAACCCCTATGGGACCTGAGTTAGGCCCACCGGAACTGCTGGGGCCGGAACCTCCTCCTCAAAATCAACCTGAGGCTCCGCCACTGGTGCCACTGCTCGGGGCTGAACTCTGCCCCTACCTCGGCCTCTAGCACGGCCTCGGCCTCGCACTCTGCCCCTAGTGGAAGCTGCTGCTGGGGGCTCGGGCTGCTGAGCGGTAGATGAGGAAGCGCGTATTCTCGCCATCTCAAAAGAACGGAGTAGAAATTCAATCAGTATTCGGAAACAAAACCGCATGACAGGAAAGAACAAATGTGAAGTTTTCCTAACTCTGTAGCCTTTGGGGGATAAATACAGACGTCTCCATACCGATCCCTCAGATTCTACTAAGCTTGTTCATAAGTTGTGAGACCTATGTAACCTAGTGCTCTGATACCAATTTGTCACGACCCCGGATTTCCCACCCTCGGGAGTTGTGATGGCGCCTACTAATGAGAGCTAGGCAAGCCAATCCTTAATTGCTTACTTCATTAGCAATTACTTCTTTTAACAATTATCAGTGATAACATGAAAGCAACGAAATTAAATAAATATGCGGAAGACTTAAATTAAAGAAACTGAATAATAATGTGCGAATCAACATATGTCTCTACCCAAGGACTGGTGTCACATTACTCACGAACCTCTAAGAGTACTAAATACAACCGTTTGAAAGAAAAATATAAACTGTTTGTCTCAAATACAAGAGATAACAGATTGAAATAAAAGATAGAGGAGACGCCGGGCCTGCGGACGCCTGCAAGGCTACATCGGTGTCTCACTGGACTAAAGGCTGGCTTCCGCGCTACTACTGTTGTCCAAGACTTGGATCTGTGCAAAAAAGGACAGAGTGTAGTATTAGAACAACCGACCCCATGTACTGGTAAGTGTCTGGCCTAACCCCAGCGAGGTAGTGATGAGGCTAGGACTAGACTCCAGATAAACCTGTGCATTTATATAATATTTTGCGGGAAACTAAACAGATAATAAGCAATTTAAAACTGGGGAAGGGGAACATGCTTCGGGGGTAGCTGACAAAACAAAATAACAAGAAATAGCAAGGAAGCTAACAATATAACTTCTAACACAAATAAAGAAAAGTAAAGACAACTTTCACTTTCAGTTTCCATCTTGTTGCAGGCGTGCAACCCGATCCCATTTCTCATATCTTGTGGTAGGCGTACCACCTGCTCCCATTTCATAATATCTCGTAATAGGTGTACCACCCGCTCCCATTTCATGATATCTCGTGGTAGGCATACCACCCACTCCCATTTCATAATATTTTGTGGTAGGCGTACCACCCGCTCCCATTTCATAATATCTTGTGGTAGGCGTACCACCCGCTCCCATTTCATAATATCTTGTGGTAGGCGTACCACCCGCTCCCATCTCATAATATCTTGTGGTAGGCGTACCACCCGCTCCCATCTCATAATATCTTGTGGTAGGCGTACCACCCGCTCCCTTTTTACAGTTTATCACACAATCACAAGAAATCCCGGTAAGGGATCAACAGTAATATAAAAATTTCCCGGCAAGGAAACAACAATATCGAAAAAAATCATCCTGGCAAGGGAGAATCAGCTATAACCAATCTCACTTATCTAGTACTCCGTTCAATTAATGGAAATGCTCAATCATAGAGGATCATTAATTAAAGCATACAAGGTGTCGTTCAAGAACACAACAACTTTCAATTTAAGACCCACGGTCATGCTTGACACCAATGTATAGATACTCGTGACCATACCTATACGTCGTACTCAACAAGAAGCAAGTAGCAAATACGACTCAACCCCTAATCTCTAAAGTTAGGGTTAGACCAACCACTTACCTCGATGCCTTGAATACCACTCAAGTCTCAATTATAGTTTTATCCCTCGATTCCACCACCAATCCGCTCGAATCTAGTCACAAGTTACTTAATTACATTAATAGGTGTTAAATGAATCAACCCCAATGCATGAAAAATGAGTTTTCCAAAGTTTTACCCAAAAGTCAAAAATCACCCCCGGGCCCACGTGGTCGAAACTCGAGGTTCGAACCAAAACCCGGTTTCCCATTCCCCCACAAATTCAAATATATGATTTGTTTTGAAATCGAACCTCAAATTAAGGTCCAACTCCCCAATTTTAGAAAAACCTAGGTCCTACCCAAATCCCCAATTTCCTCCATGAAAATCATTGATTTAAAGTTAAAAATCGTATTAAAAGATGTTAAGAAGTGAAGAAAATGAGTTAGAAATCACTTACCAATCGTTTTGGAGAAGAAATGTTGTTTAGAAAATCGCCCCTTATCTTTAGGGGTTTTGAAAAGTGTAAAAATAACTGAAATTCACGTGTATTTATACCCCTCTGAAGCACCCACCGCGGACAGCACAAAAGGACCGCGACCGCGCTGGCCTCCCTGAAGACTTGTAGATCATACCCCCTGCGCGGATCGCGCTAAGACGACCGCGGCCGTACAGCACCCACCGCGGACCGTGCTAAGGCGACCGCGACCGCGCTGGTCCCTCCGCGGCCGCACGCGATTCTTTGCGGGCCGCGCAAAAGGGTTCAGAGGCCTGCAATATTTTCCTGAACCTACAACATCTGATCTGTTAAGCCTACGGCATCCCGGAACCTACTTGGAACTCACCCGAGCCCTCGAAGCTCTAACCCAAGTATGCACACTACCTCAAAAACACCCTACGAACATATTCATGTGATTAAATCACCAATATAACATCATGAACATCAAATTAAGCCTCAAGATCAATGAAATTTCTCAGATTTCCTTTTAAACATCAATTTCCCAATTAGGGTCCGGATCACGTCAAACGATATCTGTTTTTAACCAAACTTTACAGGAGTGATTCAAAACATATCTAAGACTTGTACCGGGCGCTGGAACCAAAATACGAACATGATACCATTACTATCATATCAGATTTCATTTCAATTTTCTTTAAATATTTTCAGAAAATAATTTCACTAAAAAATTCATAACACGGGCTTGGGACCTCGGAATTCGATTCCGGACATACGCCCGAGTCCCATATTTTCCTATGGACCCTCCGGGACCGTCAAATCACGGATCTGTTTACCCAAAATGTTGACCGAAGTAAAATTTATTCATTTTAACATCAAAATTTAGCATTTTTCACAAAATTTCATATTTAAGCTTTTCGGCTACGCGTACGGACTATGCATGCAAATCGAGGCGACTCTAAATGAGGTTTTCAAGGCCTCAGAGTCACAAAATTCAATTAAAAGTAAGTGATGACGGGTCGTCACATTCTCCACCTCTAAAACAACTGTTTGTCCTCGAACGGACAAGAGAAAGAAGTACCTGAGTCGGGGAAAAGATGGGGATAACGACTCCGCATATCGGACTCAGACACCCAGGTCGATGCCTTAGGAGGCTGACCTCTCCACTGAACACGAATAGAAGGAAAACTCTTCAACCTCAACTGACGAACCTACCGTTCTAGAATAGCCACCGGCTCCTCCTCATAAGATAAGTCCTTGTCCAACTGGACCAGTGAATCTGTTCTTCACTGCGGACCGCACAGAATCTAGTGCGGGCGCGCAGGCCCCTTCGCGGCTGCAGTCCATATCGTGTGGACCGCACTGGCCTGTTCAGAGGTCCTCAACCCCTCTGGGCCTGCAACAGCTCTGATTTTTAGGCCTAAGACATCCCGGAGCCTACTTGAAACTCACTCGAGCCCTCGGAACTCCAAACCAAGTATACACAAAACTTCAAAAATATTTTACGAATTTATTCGTGTAAGCAAATCATCAAAATAACATCATGAACATCAAATTAAATCTCAAGATCAATGAAATTTTCTCAAAACTTCTTTAAACATCAATTGTTTTTGCAATTTAAGTCCGAATCACGTTAAATGACATCCATTTTTCACCAAATTCCACAGAAACGTCTTAAGTCATATATAAGACCTGTACCGGGCGCCGAAATCAAAATACAGGCCCGATACCATCATGTTCTAAGCAAATTTCATTTCAATTTTCCTTAAATAGTTTCAAAAACAATTTCCTTTAAAAATTTATTTCTTGGGCTTGGGACCTCGGAATTCGATTTCGGGCATACGCCCAAGTCCCATATTTTCCTACGGGTCCGGGTCCGTTTATCCAAAATATTGACCGAAGTCAAATTTATTCATTTTATAGTCAAAACTTATCATTTTTTACAGATTTTCACATTTAAGCTTTCTGGCTACGCGCCCGGACTGCGCACACAAATCGAGGTGGTGCTAAGGGAGGTTCTTAAGGCCTTGTAACGTAGAATTTCATTGCAACACAAGTGATGACCTTTTGGGTCGTCACACAAAAGCTACATTTCCCTTTCTTCCTACCCATACCTTCAGGCAAAAATTAATCTCAGATAACCAATTCACACATATCCCAAATACCCTCCATACATCACACTCATCTATCGATTTTTCCGACAAAACTACCAATGACCAGCACCAAGAAACCTTTATCCCATTAACGAACACAAACAAAAATAGACTTTACTCACCCTGAAAATTTTTAGTAATTCGACGAGGCCAATATGTATTGGAATTTCTTGCTCGTACTCTGTCAAATTCTAATATAGTTTAAGATATTATCCCACAGAGACTGGATAATCTATGCTACAGTCTTGTAATATTTTAACTACTATTTGAAAATTGATGAAAAGTGAGTGAGATATAAAACTTGTTAATTAATTAAACAAAACAAAATATTTTTGGAAGATTTATAATTTAAAAAGGAGTTGGGAATCATTGAATTCACTTGATAATATTACTATAATAAAATCTCAATTTCTACATTTATTTCTCTAAAGAATAATTGCTTATTTCTAGTACAATTATATTTTGCTCACTAAGAAATAATCAATTAATAATACTCTGTGAGAATTATGTTAATTAATCAATTTAAGACTTGTGACGTTTAAACTGAAATATTTTTCTTGCTTGAATTGTGCTAAAAGAAAGTAAAAACTTCGTGAGAATATTTTTACCAAGGATCAATAATCTTTCCTACAACAATTCCTTCATGAGAATTAAAACTGAGGCAAGCAAGATTACTGACTTGAAATAATAGTTTACTGAAAAATTACTTTTACGCTACTATTTTATTCATCAGTTATTATATATTAATTTTGCTCCGCGAGAATTACAAAATTAATATATGAATAACTTAGAGATAAAATATGTAGATGTGATGATAGAGTAATTAAAAACCATTATTTTAGTACAGTATGAAATGTATAAAAAGTTTCAAGCCAAGAATATAAAGACTGAGATAGTATTTTAAAATATATCAAGCTTCATCAACTATCCCAACGAAAAGAGATTACTCCATTATGGAGTAACAAAAGCTAAAAAAGATATTTATAAGACTAGAAATATTTAAAAAGACTAAGGAAATAGTTTACTACAAAGAAAGAAGATCAAGACTGTAAGCACGTGATTTTTGCCCTATATGAGAATTACTCCCAAAAAATTCAAAAATAAAATGATTTTTCTTTGGTGTACAATTTTGTGATATTTTGAAGAATTATTTGTATTTGTCTGTGCGTGTTTATTCGCTAAATTAATAAAAAATACAAAAATATGTCGCATTTTGCATGTAGGATTTAATTCTACAATTGTTAGTAATTAAAATTGTTTTACAAAAATTAAAAATTACAAAAATAGGCATCGTTTGCATTTTTAGCATTTAATGTCCAAATATACAATTTTATGCTTAATTAATACTTAATTGTGCGTTAATTGTTATTGGGAGTTAATTTGCGCCTTTATAACTTAATTTAGTTCTTAATAATAGTTTAAGTATTTTTATAATTTAGTTTTAGAAAAATAAAAGAAGAAAAGAGAGCGAAAATATAAAGAAAGTCGGAATTGGGCCTCTTCTTCAATTTCAAGCTATAGGCCCAAAAAATGGCCCAATCTTCCCTACGACCCAGTCCATTTCGAACTGGGTCGACCCAGTCCATTAACCCAACACCCCTTCTTCATTTTTGTCCAACACAAAACAAAACCAAAAAAAAAATAAAAAAAAAAAAAGTGAATTATCACTATTAATAGTTTTATTTTTTGTTTTTTTTATATATATAAAAAAATCCGAAAATATTTTATTTTATTTATTATTTTTATTTAAAATATATATATATATATATATAGTAATTTCGGAAATGATTTTAAAAAAATAAAAAATAAAAAAATAAAAAAATGTAAAAGAATGTAGAAAATTTTAAAAAAAAAGTAAAAAGTTTTAAAAAATTTAAAAGTAAAAGAAGGTTGGAATTAAAAAATAAATATAAAGATATCTGAAAATTTAAAAAATTTAAAGTAATTGAAAGTAGCATTTTTAAAAGAAAAAGAAAAGATAGTGGTTTATTTTTTAAAGAAAAGTTAAATAAAGTGAGATTCTCTTTTAAAAAAAATAAAAAGTGGGATTTTAAATAAGATAAAGTAATTAAAGTTGGAATTTTAAAAATAAAAGTAAATAAAGGTGGGATTTCTTTTTCTAAAAAAATAAAAGCAATTTGTAAGTGGGATTTCTTTTAATTAAAAAAATAATAAAATAATAAAAAACAAATCTGAAAATTTCGAAAATTTTGCTATAAATAGAAGAGAAAATTTAGGAAGAAGGGTGGAAAAAAAGAGAGGAAAAACTAGATAGAGAGAAGAAAAAAAGAGGGGGCGGAGTGAGAAGTATACACCCGATATACATTCTGTATACACTGAATATACAGGGGCAGAATTCATTTTGGAGAGTTTTGAAGTTGAAAAAAAATAGTTACTGCTTCATTGCCTCGCTTAAGATCTGAAATAGTCAGAACCTTCCTGCCTTTTACTTCTTCACTATACTTGGAGTCGTTTATAGTCTCCTGGGTTTTCTGCTATTCCTACTGTACTGGTTTGCGATGTTGCTGAATCTGTTGTTGCTGTGTTATTACTGCTGCTGACTTCTCCTTCTTTTGTTCTTGTACTGCTGTTTCCAGGTACACATTTGTACAATCTCGGCTTGAAGCAAAAAATGAAATATTAATCAGGCTTTGTTCCTGTTGAATTCCTCCTGTTTAGATTTGTGGTTGAATATAATTTTTCTTTCTTCGTATAAAGATGTAGTTGAATGATTAATGAATAATGAGGTTGCATATGTATACTTTCTTCATCTAATAATGTTAGTTTAAATTACGGAGAATAATTAATCTGTTTTGATATTATGGTCAATCTCATGTTCTAGTATTATTGAATAACAGAATATAAAATGAAAGCAGTTTTTCTTTGTACAAACTCGATCGCAATTTTCCATTCGCATTAGCCGTAAACTAATAACTAATAAGTTACGTTTTTCAGCATGTAAATAATTAAGAGATTTTCTTTTAGTTTAGAGACGAACTTAATAGAAAATATAGTCATTGTAGGTTTATCCTGTAAAAATAAAAATGAGACGAGCCTCGCCAAATAAAACGTATAGATTGCGGGGCCCTCACAAAATGTATGGTTTAATTAGAATTCGGAAGGACCGTTTAGCGAATTTCACGGTCTTCCCCAAAATAATAACGCGATAGTCTCTTTAGGCGCGTGTTTAATATTTTACTTTCTTAAGCCTGGGTGTGCATTTCATGTGACCCGAATCCAAATCCCAAAACATCAAATAAAACGTGTTCCGGATTGTGGGTGCATTTCATGTAACGCAGTCCAAAGACGTGTTTTAAGCGATGTTCATATTTCTTTTAAAAACAATAATAATAAAGCGGTTAAAAGATAAAATTTGCACATAAGTTCATATTTGTATAAAATCAGACAATCAAGCCGAATATAACAGTTGAGCGACCGTGCTAGAACCACGGAACTCGGGAATGCCTAACACCTTCTCCCGGGTTAACAGAATTCCTTATCCGGATTTCTGGTACGCAGACTGTAATATGGAGTCATTCTTTTCCTCGATTCGGGATTAAAATTGGTGACTTGGGACACCCTAAATCTCCCAAGTGGCGACTCTGAAATAAATAAACCAATCCCGTCTCGATTGTCCTTTAATTGGAAAAACTCCCTTGCACCCTCGCGGGTGCGGAAAAAGGAGGTGTGACAGCTCTGGCGACTCTGCTGGGGACTTGGCCCAGAACCACTGGTTCAGGGTTAGAAATTCGAGCTTAAAATAACTGTTATAGTTGGCTTTATTTATTATCTGATTTTTACATGTTTATGCTTAATATGCTAAATGATGCTTTTACCGCTTTAATATTATCTGAATTGTGTATAAAACTGCTACGAAACTCTTCTTCTTTCTGAGTCTTCTAAATTTATGGTGTACACGTGCGCGTGACCCACCTTTCTGTTAGAAGTCATACCAAATAAGACGAAGTTGGGACAAGTAACTAGGCCGGGCAGACTTTCGTGCTCCCGGTACGTTGCCCCCATTTCGGCTCAAGCTGTCCACTTGGGTAAGCCAGGGCTAGAACAATATGCCTCAGGTTTTTTTTCACTTAGAATAACTCAGCTTCATGCCGGATCCCTAGTAGGAACGTTTGTTTGCATCACGTGCATTTGACTTTGGAGGCTCAACACAGGGGTTGGGTCTGTCTAGGACAGGTGTACCAAAAAATGAAAATGACCATCCTGATGCATCTTACTTGCTGCTATTTGCGCATTTATTTGATTCGGACTTTTGTGTTGACTGACTTTTGAATATCAGGAATAATATTTTGAAATTGAAAAAAAATAGTGGTTAGGGAATTGATTGTTTATTTTTGGAAAAAAAAACAATGCCCAAATAACTGTCAAAACTCTGCCGAAATTTTGAGAAAATGAAAAAAAATAATATTTTATTAGTTTGTTTTATTAAAAGCAAAGGAAAAATAGAAAAAAAAAGAGTCGTTGTTCTGTCTTGTTTTTAAAAAACAAATTAGAAAAAAAAATAGTTTGTCTTGCCATAAAAAAAAATGAAAATGAAAAAAAGTCTTGTTTTAAAATGAGTTTTTATTTATTTATTTGTTTAGATACCAAAATAAAAATAACTAATAAAATAAAAAGAGTCGCGTCGAAAGTGGTTTTATTATTTGTTGCAAATATGTATATATATAAAAATCCAAAAAAGTTGTTCTTTATTTCCAAAAAATGTATATATATCTTTATTTGTTGCAAAAATATTTGTCGTGCCAAAAGTCTAGAAAAGTTTTTTTTAGACTCTCAATTTTCAAAACAAAAAAAAAATCCAAATTTTTTTTTTCCGTTATTGACTTCTTTAGAAAGTCTTTTTAATTATTTAAAAAAATAATATATATATATATAATAAAATAAAATAAATTCGAAAATATTTTCCTTCTTCTTTAAAAATTGAAAAGAAAATTCAAAATTCAAAAAATATTTTTTTTAGAAAGCGTTTCTTTTATTAAAGGTAAAATTCCAAAAAAAAAAATATTTTCTTTCTTCTTAGAATAAGAAAAAAAAATATCTTCCTTTTACTTTTGAAATTCTCAAAGTTCAAATCAAAAGAAAAGGAATTCTTAGAAATCTTTCTTTCAAAAAGAAAATCAATCAAAAATCCAAAAAAAAAATATAAAAATACTTCCTTTCTTCTTTTAAAGCAGTTCTTTTACAAAAAAAAATCATCATAATTTAAAATCAGTTTATTTACTTTATTCATGACCGGCCCGAACTACGCGGGTTTGATTCTCACCGGATGTGAGATACGTAGGCAACCCTCATCGGGTCCAACCCCCATTTTTGCTAAAATAGCCAAAAACCAATAAATAAATAAAAAACATGTCAAAATTTTAATTTTTTTTCATAAATAAGTCGGGCAGTGTCCAGCCTCCACTTTTTGCTAAAACAAAATAGCCAAAAAAAAATATGTCAAATTTTAAGAGTCATAAAGAAGTCGGGTGACGTTGTTTTATCAAGACATAGCCGAATGTTCCCGAATGGGACGCCAGAAGGCCGACTTTGCATAAACAACCACCTTTTGGGTCATGTTTAGGATTTTGGTCTAGTTGACCCACACAGCCTTAAAAATCTTCGTCCCCGAGGCGCTGAAAGGCCGTGTTTGCAACACCAGGTTTTTATTGTAATTTAAAAAAAAAAAAAAATAGTCGGCGGTCAGGTGAATACCGTTTGAATTTTGTCATAATAAGCCGAGCCAGCTTCGGCCGCGTCTTAAACCGTTCTTGCCGAAATAGCCTCAGAGTATCTTTCAGTTGTCGAAAGGCTATTTTCGTAAAAGAACGGACAAGTGTGTAAAGTGTCATAAAATAATCCTCTCCGGCCTCAAAATTTGGACGGGGCCACATTTGCAAAAATAACCGTTTGGTTGCATTTGTCAAACGGAGAAAGGAAGCTGACCGTTTGTTTTGGAGTTTGTAAAACTTTTGATTATAATATGTGGGTCGTTTGATTTTCTAGTTTGTAGGTCATTTTTAAACCTTTGAAACCCAATTTGAAAATTGAAAAAAAAATGATTAGTATTGCTTATCTTTTATTGGTCCGAATTACGCAAGGTCTGATTCATGCGGGGGCATGATACGTAGGCAATCTCTATAAGATTCGACCACCACAATAAAATATATATAATAAAATAAAATAAAATATAAGTGAATAAAATTTTCAAGAAAACTGGGACGACACAAGCAGTCGAGCAAATGCATAATAGAAAGGGGATATTTGTCTAGGAGCATTGCATCTCAACGTGTAATTATATATGTGTTAAATTCTCAAAACTAACAAGTTTGTTCATTTCCAGAATTCAAGCAGTTAGTTTCTCTAAAGAGTATACTGGCATATTATCATTATCACACGAGATCAAAAGGACGAATACCCGAAAGTATGTCTATCCCAGATGTTGACACAGGTATTGAGCTAGAGGAGATGGATGTCGGGAAAATGAAAGAAGAGATGTTTAAACTCAAACAGCAAATGGCTGAAATGTACCAGGCTTGGTCTACAGGGCAGTTACCCCTATCTTACCCAACTAACCCTGCTCCATCAATGACCCAAACTCAGGATAATATTACCACTGAATTATCCCCAAATTTCCCCATTTACCAACACTACCGAGGAACCACCTCTCAAACACCGCAGTCTCCACCTCCAAAACCAGTTTCATACTTTCCTCCACATGTGACTCCTGTTTTCGTAGCACCTCCCCCGGCTACATTCCACAAATCTCCTAGTGAGCCTACATTCCAGGCCCAGGACAACCAATATTACCCCCCGGAGCCCACCCTCAAAGCCTCCGAAATCCATTCAACTGCTCCTCGTTTTGATATCCCAACCGAAATTGACAAGCCAGCCAAAAATGCTGAACAAGAAGAAATGTTCAGGAAGGTCAAAAGTCTAGAACAATCATTCCGAGACATGCAGGGATTAGGTGGGCAAGTCAGTGTAGCTTACAAGGATTTGTGCTTGTTCCCAAATGTACAATTACCAGTTGGTTTCAAGATGCCTAAATTTGACCTATACGATGGGCACGGCGACCCAGTAGCCCACTTAAGGGGTTTCTGTAGCAAGATGCGAGGAGCTGGGGGAAAGGATGAATTATTGATGGCTTACTTCAGTCAAAGTCTAAGCGGATCAGCTTTGGAGTGGTATACACGCCAGGACCATGGGAGATGGTACACCTGGGATGACCTGGCACAGGCATTCGCATACCATTTCCAATACAATCTGGAAATCATCCCAGATAGATTATCTTTGACAAAATTTGAGAAGAAACATAATGAAAGTTTCAGAGAGTATGGTTTTCGGTGGAGAGAACAGGCAGCAAGAGTGGATCCTCCTATGAAGGAGAGTGAAATGGTAGACTACTTCCTCCAAGCCTTGGAACCAACTTACTATGCCCATTTGGTTTCAGCGGTAGGGAAATCATTCAACGAGGTAGTGAAGATGGGAGGTATGGTGGAAGAAGGCCTCAAGACAAATAAAATTATGAGCTATTCAGCAATTAAGGCAGCTACTCAAGCTATTCAAGGCAGGGTAGGAGAAATCGGAAGAAAGAAGAGAGAGGAAGCAGCGGTAGTTGGTTCAGGAATTTGGTCGGGACCCAGAGGTTCACCGCCTTACTATAATCAACAACGACCTCGCCAATCAACTTACCACCACAATTCATCCCAACACTACTATCACCTTACAGAGCCCCATTCTTCCATTAACCAAGCCCAAACATATACTCAGCCTCCGGTTCGCTCGCAATGGCGCGCACCGGCTCCCCAGAACACACATACACCACTGCAAAACACCTATTCACCACCAAGAGCCTACAAGAACCCTCCAGGGGTAGGTTTCCGGGGAAATCAGGCTTTCAGAAATGAAAAAATACAAAGAACATTCACTGAGTTAGGGGAAACCTATACTGCCGTGTTCCACAAATTAAGGCAGTTAGGCTTGTTGAGTCCTGTTGAGCCCAGATTGCCAAATCCCTTTCCCAAAAATATGGACCACTCGGTAAGCTGTGAGTATTGTTCGGGGGCTCTCGGTCATGATACCGAGAAATGTTGGAAGTTGAAACATGCAGTACAAAATCTTATTGACACCAACAAGATTGAGGTTCAGACACCAGAGGCACCCAACATTAATCAGAACCCGTTGCCGGCACAACTTGAAACCCACATGATTGAGCTAATGCACGAAGGAGGGAAGCTAAAGAAACCCTCACAAACAGTGATGATGATCCGTGTCGGTTCAAAATAAATGTTAACCAGTGGGAAAACGGTGGTATAGTTGGAAAAGGTGGATAACAAGCCAGTTATGGTGTTGGGAAAAGGGTCCAATGAGGCAGATGTACAGTTTGTGGGGTTGAAAGCAAAAATCAACAATTGAATGGCTACTCCTCTTCCTATACGAAGGGAGTCTTGGTAGTGGGCTCTGATTTTCTTTTTTGTTGTCTGGATTATTCCAGGGTTGTAATCCAAATCTTTCTTGTGCTCGCCAAAGTGTGAAACCTTGCTATCCCGTATTTTAATAAAGTGAAAGTTTTTTTTCCCTCATTCCTTATTTGTTTTAATTTTTCTTCTTATTTTTGTCTTCTGAACAGTTCTCTTTCTACTGATTCTAATGACATGGCATGCACGACGGATCTTCAACCTAGTCTAAAAAAAGAAATCAATCAATCTGATTTCGAACTTATAGTACAAGATTGTGATGATAAGTCGGAATACGATGAGGACTAAGCCTTCAGAAAAATTAACAGAGAGTTGAGCCAAGTTAAAAAAAAAAAGAGCCCAACTCAAATGACACGGAAGCCGTCAATCTAGGGGATGCGGATGACATCAGGGAAGCTAAGATAAGCATCCACATGGAACCAAACATCAGGGAAGAACTAATCAAAGCACTTACTGAATTCAAAACATTTTGCATGGTCATACGACGACATGCCGGGCTTAAGCACCAATCTAGTGGTTCAAAAATTGCCCACTGACCCGGCATTACCCCCCGTCCAGCAAAATTCAGGAAGATCAAAACCAACGTGAGTGGGAAGATTAAGGAAGAAGTGACCAAACAGCTGAATACTAAGGTTATTCGGGCCGCTCGATATCCTGATTGGTGGGCTAATGTGGTGCCAAAAAAAAAAAAAAAAAAAAGGAAAATCCGAGGTATGTGTTGATCATCGCAATCTAAACAGAGCAAGCCCGATGCTTTATGATCCACAGATATCGAAGGGAAATGCGTCGACATGGCTATCAATTCTGACGCAGTTAAGAGATATTATGATTTCTGGTAATTGTAATTGTTGTTTGTTTGTACTTAGCATTTATCAGAGAATGAAATGACGGAGGCAATTCTTTCTTCTATCCAAACACTTTGACCTTTGCTTCCCCTTTTGAGCCTTATTTACTCTTTCATACCCCTCTTTTGGAATCTGTAATGAAAACGAAAAAAGTAATGATAATAAGAACAAAAGAAAAGTCAAGAAAAAAAACAAAGGAATGGGAACTACGTTTGACCTGATTCCTCAAAGAAGGATACGTAGGCGCCTCACGGCTCGGTCATAGTGTAACATAGTGTGCATAAGGTAACATATTGTGACAAAATAAAAATCCCCAAGCAAGAAAAACTGGGGCAGAAGTTGGCGCTTGTAATTTTGGCAAGAAAGTTTGATTCCAAGAGTTGTACTATTTTACCCCTAAAAATTATTTTTGAACTTTTGATACCCCCTTCTCCTTTCAGCCATACACAAAAATCCCTATTGATGTCCAAAAAAGACCTCCCGATCAGTATCTGAGAAGTGCTAAGTCAATGCAAATGGAAGTCGGGAATAACACTCTGATCCCCAGCAAAGAAGAAGATCATAAGCTGGAACTGAATTGATAGCCGAAAGAATCCCCAACAGAGAGAGTCATATCGGCAACACTCCAATTCCCAGCTGAAAAATAAAATAAAATGAGAGAGTCTTATCGGTGAAAACCTTCACAGGCACCATAAGGCGACAGGAGTTGAGAGAAATGAGAGAGTCTTATTAGTGAAAACCCCTCGAAGGGCACTATGAGGCGACAAAACAAGATTGGCGGGAAGGATCCGCAAAGAGTTGAGTGCCTGTTTATCCCCAGCAACATGAGGCCGTCTGGAAGGTTGATTGATACAAATAGACTGGGTTGATTAATCCGGAATGCGCGACATGAACGTTGGAATCGGTTATATCATTCAGATAAGTTCTTTTCTTTCCTTTTCCCTAGCATTTGTTCAGAAAGACTTCTTCTTTTTTCTATTTTTTGAAATCATCACTTTTTCATTTCTTGGTTTAAAAGACTTACCTTCCCAGCAGTTTGTTTTTGAAAAGGATTTTCAGAGCTTACTACCAGTTGCCAAAATGATGCAAAGCAAAATGCGAATAGGACACGCCAAAGATAAGGCGATAAAGAGAAAAGAAGTTGGTCGCAAGACCAAATGATGAAAGGGGCCTAGATCCCAATAGGACCAAATTTCCAGGGGAAGTTGGAGAAAAACAGGAAAACAACAGTTGAGAAAATTGTGGACCTAATTCCAAGAGGGCCCCCGACAGATCATCGAGATGTAGGAGCATCCCCAACAGATTTTCGACCAAGTTCCAAGAGGGTCGGACAACATAGAGTGGGGAAGGGAGAAAGGGAAAAAACCATCCCAGTAGGAGTATCATAACCAACCACCGGGTTTTTAAACTAACAAATTTTGTTTGGTTTGAAACAGGTAAATGGAATGGCAGTGAAGACCATAAGGGAAAATGCAAACTGGGGCAGAAAATTTTCTTTTCAGTTAGAAAATTTTCTGGAAATCAGGTACCCATTTGGGGAAGAATAAAGATAGCACCAAGGAAGTGGTCTTTGAACCAGGGTTTCCCCCAACATAATAAGCTTCCAATGGAGGAAGTTGATCCCCAGCAGACAAAACAAAGAGATGACATTTGTGCTCAGAAAAGCAAAGAGCCATTATCCTCCCCAGCAGCTTCCAGAAGAATGAAGCATCGATTTGAAGGGATAAAATTCCCCAGCAGCGTTATCCTCAACAACGTTATCCCAAGAAGATAACACTTTTATCCCCAGCAGTGTTAAGAAAGAAAAAAAAATAAAAAAGAAAAAAAAATTGAATTTGAAGGAAGGAAAGAAAGGAGACTCCCCCAGTGGTATTATCCCCAGCAATCAGGCATCCACCTGGAGAACAAGGATGAGTAGTTGAAGTATTAGTAATCAGGCATCCACCTGGAGAACAAGGAAGAGCAATGAAATATCAGAAATCAGGCGTCCACCTGGAGAACAAGGAAGAGCAATGAAAGAAACAGCAATCAGGCATCCACCTGGAGAACAAGGATGAGTAGTTGAAGTATTAGTAATCAGGCATCCACCTGGAGAACAAGGAAGAGCAATGAAATATCAGAAATCAGGCGTCCACCTGGAGAACAAGGAAGAGCAATGAAAGAAACAACAATCAGGCGTCCACCTGGAGAACAAGGATGAAGAAAAGAAATAGCAATCATCTGGAGAACAAGGATGAAGAATTGAATTAGCAGTCAGGCGTCCACGTGGAGAACAAGGAAGAACAGTTGAAATATCAGAAGTCAGGCGTCCACCTGGAGAACAAGGAAAAGCATCAAAACTGGGGCAGAAGATTTTCTGCCATGGTCGAAAATTTTCTCAGAAGAACAAGGAAATCAATTCAAGTTTTAAGAGATAGCAAGACAACAAGATTTGGAGAAAAACAGTCGGAGGTAAGACAATTCCAAGATGTTGAAAATGGGATCATCCGCCCTCGAATAGGATATTTTGGGATCATCCGCCCTCGAATAGGATATTTGGGTTCATCCGCCCTCGAATAGGATATTTTGGGTTCATCCGCCCTCGAACAGGATATTTTGGGTTCATCCGCCCTCGAACAGGATATTTTGGGTTCATCCGCCCTCGAATAGGATATTTTGGGTTCATCCGCCCTCGAATAGGATATTTTGGGTTCATCCGCCCTCGAATAGGATATTTTGGGTTCATCCGCCCTCGAATAGGATATTTTGGGTTCATCCGCCCTCGAATAGGATATTTTGGGTTCATCCGCCCTCGAATAGGATATTTGGGTTCATCCGCCCTCGAATAGGATATTTGGGTTCATCCGCCCTCGAATAGGATATTTTGGGATCATCCGCCCTCGAATAGGATATTCTGGGTTCATCCGCCCTCGAATAGGATATTCTGGGTTCATCCGCCCTCGAATAGGATATTCTGGGTTCATCCGCCCTCGAATAGGATATTTTGGGTTCATCCGCCCTCGAATAGGATATTTTGGGTTCATCCGCCCTTGAATAGGATATTTTGGGTTCATCCGCCCTCGAATAGGATATTTTGGGTTCATCCGCCCTCGAATAGGATATTTTGGGTTCATCCGCCCTCGAATAGGATATTTTGGGTTCATCCGCCCTCGAATAGGATATTTTGGGTTCATCCGCCCTCGAATAGGATATTTTGGGTTCATCCGCCCTCGAATAGGATATTTGGGTTCATCCGCCCTCGAATAGGATATTTGGGTTCATCCGCCCTCGAACAGGATATTTTGGGTTCATCCGCCCTCGAATAGGATATTTGGGTTCATCCGCCCTCGAATAGGATATTTGGGTTCATCCGCCCTCGAATAGGATATTTGGGTTCATCCGCCCTCGAATAGGATATTTGGGTTCATCCGCCCTCGAATAGGATATTTTGGGTTCATCCGCCCTCGAATAGGATATTTCGGGTTCATCCGCCCTCGAATAGGATTTTATTTTTTAAAGTTGTTGAAATCAGGAGCCCCCTCTGAAGAACAGAATGGCGATGTATTGGTTGAAGAGAGGAATGACATTCATTTTTAAAGTTGTTGTTGAAGTTGGGAGCCCGCCCATAGAACAGAGGCATACATTTCAGTCTTTAATTTTCAAGCATTGAACTTGGGAGCCCGCCCAGATAACAGAGGCATACATTTCAAGTCTTTAATTTTCAAGTATTAAAATTGGGAGCCCGCCCAGATAACAGAGGCATACATTTCAAAATCAAGTCAGAGGACAATAAAACAGAGGGTTACAATAGGAATCCCCAGCAGGAAACAATAAAATTCCCCGGCACCGGGAAACAGAAGGTTGCAACAAGAGGTCACAGTACAAACTCAAGTACATGTGTCAAAAGAAGTAAAGCACCGAAAGAAATGCAAGCAGACAAGGAAGCAAGGCAACAAAAACAAATTGTACTCTAGCCTAGCTTCTTGTTTTTTTAAGCACGGTGTAACAAGGAGATCGGTAAGCAGTAGTAATAGCATGCAACAACAGTAACATTGCAGTCCAACGGTAGTCCCAGCTACCAAAATTTCTCGAACTACATTGACCTGATTCCTGTTTAGCCCAGGATATGTAGGAAACCTTTGAAGCAAAGGTTCGGTCAAATCTTTTTCAAAAAATGCTTCAACGGAGTACTCGGATGGGCAAAAATCGCTCGCTTTATCTTTGCACGAAAACCCTTCGTGTCTCCGGGCAAAGAGGGGCAGCTGTAAGCACGTGATTTTTGCCCTATATGAGAATTACTCCCAAAAAATTCAAAAATAAAATGATTTTTCTTTGGTGTACAATTTTGTGATATTTTGAAGAATTATTTGTATTTGTCTGTGCGTGTTTATTCGCTAAATTAATAAAAAATACAAAAATATGTCGCATTTTGCATGTAGGATTTAATTCTACAATTGTTAGTAATTAAAATTGTTTTACAAAAATTAAAAATTACAAAAATAGGCATCGTTTGCATTTTTAGCATTTAATGTCCAAATATACAATTTTATGCTTAATTAATACTTAATTGTGCGTTAATTGTTATTGGGAGTTAATTTGCGCCTTTATAACTTAATTTAGTTCTTAATAATAGTTTAAGTATTTTTATAATTTAGTTTTAGAAAAATAAAAGAAGAAAAGAGAGCGAAAATATAAAGAAAGTCGGAATTGGGCCTCTTCTTCAATTTCAAGCTATAGGCCCAAAAAATGGCCCAATCTTCCCTACGACCCAGTCCATTTCGAACTGGGTCGACCCAGTCCATTAACCCAACACCCCTTCTTCATTTTTGTCCAACACAAAACAAAACCAAAAAAAAATAAAAAAATAAAAAGTGAATTATCACTATTAATAGTTTTATTTTTTGTTTTTTTTATATATATAAAAAAAAATCCGAAAATATTTTATTTTATTTATTATTTTTATTTAAAATATATATATATATATATATATATATATAGTAATTTCGGAAATGATTTTAAAAAAATAAAAAATAAAAAAATAAAAAAATGTAAAAGAATGTAGAAAATTTAAAAAAAAAAGTAAAAAGTTTTAAAAAATTTAAAAGTAAAAGAAGGTTGGAATTAAAAAATAAATATAAAGATATCTGAAAATTTAAAAAATTTAAAGTAATTGAAAGTAGCATTTTTAAAAGAAAAAGAAAAGATAGTGGTTTATTTTTTAAAGAAAAGTTAAATAAAGTGAGATTCTCTTTTAAAAAAAATAAAAAAGTGGGATTTTAAATAAGATAAAGTAATTAAAGTTGGAATTTTAAAAATAAAAGTAAATAAAGGTGGGATTTCTTTTTCTAAAAAAATAAAAGCAATTTGTAAGTGGGATTTCTTTTAATTAAAAAAATAATAAAATAATAAAAAACAAATCTGAAAATTTCGAAAATTTTGCTATAAATAGAAGAGAAAATTTAGGAAGAAGGGTGGAAAAAAAGAGAGGAAAAACTAGATAGAGAGAAGAAAAAAAGAGGGGGCGGAGTGAGAAGTATACACCCGATATACATTCTGTATACACTGAATATACAGGGGCAGAATTCATTTTGGAGAGTTTTGAAGTTGAAAAAAATAGTTACTGCTTCATTGCCTCGCTTAAGATCTGAAATAGTCAGAACCTTCCTGCCTTTTACTTCTTCACTATACTTGGAGTCGTTTATAGTCTCCTGGGTTTTCTGCTATTCCTACTGTACTGGTTTGCGATGTTGCTGAATCTGTTGTTGCTGTGTTATTACTGCTGCTGACTTCTCCTTCTTTTGTTCTTGTACTGCTGTTTCCAGGTACACATTTGTACAATCTCGGCTTGAAGCAAAAAATGAAATATTAATCAGGCTTTGTTCCTGTTGAATTCCTCCTGTTTAGATTTGTGGTTGAATATAATTTTTCTTTCTTCGTATAAAGATGTAGTTGAATGATTAATGAATAATGAGGTTGCATATGTATACTTTCTTCATCTAATAATGTTAGTTTAAATTACGGAGAATAATTAATCTGTTTTGATATTATGGTCAATCTCATGTTCTAGTATTATTGAATAACAGAATATAAAATGAAAGCAGTTTTTCTTTGTACAAACTCGATCGCAATTTTCCATTCGCATTAGCCGTAAACTAATAACTAATAAGTTACGTTTTTCAGCATGTAAATAATTAAGAGATTTTCTTTTAGTTTAGAGACGAACTTAATAGAAAATATAGTCATTGTAGGTTTATCCTGTAAAAATAAAAATGAGACGAGCCTCGCCAAATAAAACGTATAGATTGCGGGGCCCTCACAAAATGTATGGTTTAATTAGAATTCGGAAGGACCGTTTAGCGAATTTCACGGTCTTCCCCAAAATAATAACGCGATAGTCTCTTTAGGCGCGTGTTTAATATTTTACTTTCTTAAGCCTGGGTGTGCATTTCATGTGACCCGAATCCAAATCCCAAAACATCAAATAAAACGTGTTCCGGATTGTGGGTGCATTTCATGTAACGCAGTCCAAAGACGTGTTTTAAGCGATGTTCATATTTCTTTTAAAAACAATAATAATAAAGCGGTTAAAAGATAAAATTTGCACATAAGTTCATATTTGTATAAAATCAGACAATCAAGCCGAATATAACAGTTGAGCGACCGTGCTAGAACCACGGAACTCGGGAATGCCTAACACCTTCTCCCGGGTTAACAGAATTCCTTATCCGGATTTCTGGTACGCAGACTGTAATATGGAGTCATTCTTTTCCTCGATTCGGGATTAAAATTGGTGACTTGGGACACCCTAAATCTCCCAAGTGGCGACTCTGAAATAAATAAACCAATCCCGTCTCGATTGTCCTTTAATTGGAAAAACTCCCTTGCACCCTCGCGGGTGCGGAAAAAGGAGGTGCGACAAAGAGATTATATCCTTATACAAAGAGAGCTTGCTATTTATAGGAAAAGATGAGTAGCTTTTGTCATGTTCCACTTTTGCGAATGTGAAATCCATGTTTGCATAGTGACCTTTGTGTACGTAGATTCTATATATGCAAGTATGACACTTGTGCTCCACTCTTGACTTCATGAGTTAGTCTTGCAAATGTAGCTTCCATGTATGTGAAGTGACCTTTGTGTAGGTAGATTCAATATATGCAAATATGATACTTGTTCTTCACTCTTGACTTCATGACTTAGACTTGCAAATGTAGGTTCCATGTATGCAAATGTGACCTTTGCAAGTATAGATTCCACACATGCATATATGACTCTTTTGCTTCCATTCTTGACTTCATGGGTTAGATTTGCAAATGTAGGTTCCATATATGCAAATGTGATCTTTGTGTATATAGATTCCACATATGCATCTATAGCTCTTTTTCATCTCTAATTGTCTCTTTCCATAAGCCCATATGTATATTCCACATTTGCGAATATGAACATGATGTGTGCAACTGTGGCTTTGCTGCATTCTCTTGTCTTTTATCTTCTTTCCATCTTTTTCATAATTTCTTTTTCCAACAAGAAATGTTAAAAAATATGCGAGGATAGGATATTATTATTCATATATTATTTTAAAAACTTATTTTTTACATATGAAATTACATGAATAAATTATATCCATCAAATACCCCCATACTTGAACTTTTGCTCGTCCTCGAGGAAAAAGAATACTTTAAAAATATATTTTCCAAACTCCATGACTATTGTAGGATATATTTATACAAAATAAATATTCTCCAATCTGGTCAATGCAATTAACCTTTTTAAATTCACCAAATCTTTTACCTTATTTCTGAATTCAGCTTTGATCAACAAGTACTTGCAATCTTCTTCCCTTGAATCTTTCAGAATTGATAGATTTATGATCACTTATTCAGTTAATATCATATTCTTGTCCATAGGCTTGCTCCTTATGTTTTTCTCCACTAATATAGGTTCAACACTGATTTTTAGTATCTTTCTAGGACTTTGTTTGGCTTGTAATGTTAGGCTTCGGGCTGGTAGGATAAGTATATTTTTAGAGTGACTTCTTTTCCCCAGCTTGGAGCAAACATTTCTTGGTGCTCGATATTTCCTCCCTTTGATAATACTTTTTTTTTTGTTTTTTTTTTGTATTCTCAAATATCTTATATTCACATAAAAAAAATTTCTTCTTCTATCCTTTTCTTTTAAACAAATATATACGTCAATCTCTGCTCATTTTTAGCTGGAAGATCTCATGACTATATATGTATATATATAATTACTCCATTTTTCTTCTTTTTCTTCTTCTTTATAAGAGATCAAGGTATTGAAAAAAAATGAGATAAAGGCTCAAAGAAGGGTTCTAATTGAATATTTATATATATTTGGTTAGAAAATAAGAAGGCTAGAAAATGGTAAATCAAAGAAAGCCTAATTTTATTTTTCAAAATTCAGTGTCACGTATTATTTCGTCTTGAGAAACATTTAGAGCAAGTTCTAGCCAAGTTTATTGATTCTACCTGTTTTGCGATCATAATTGTTCTCAATTCCAATGATTTCCGGAGATAAAGATGCTTGCTCCTGCCTTCACAAAATCAAAATTATAGATATGGAATTTACATGGTGAAGATGAAAAGCATTAATCATTGGACATACAGTAAAGAATTTATTTTGTTAATTAAGAACCTACAAATAGGATATAGGAGAGAAAAATAATTATATATAAAAAAAAATAGAGCTTTATATAAACATATATATATATATATATATATATATATATATATATATATATATATATATCTATTAATTAGATAAATATATAACATATACTAGAAATGCATCAGAATATACCCCTCCACACGTGAACTATTTTATCCTCCTGGATAAAATACGTGATGAGCGATATACATATACAAGTATTAATTTAAGGAAAAGAAAAAAAATAATACTAATGTATATAAAATAAAATAAAATCTTTTTGGCTTTCAAATTTACAATCACAGAAGAAAGCTTGAAAAAAAGCTATGACTACACATGTTCTATGTGTAATATAGTGACTAAATTTAAGATCTTATCAGTCATTTGGTCCTGGTTTAAATATAAACCAAAACTTACCTGAGCTAGCATTCGACTTTGAAACATTAAATGGTTGACCAACCAGTTACTTAGGCATACCGATCACCATAGAGTTGCTCCTGTATAGGTGATTCTGTTTTTGTAGAGGTCTTCATAAGATGTCTTGGTTGTATAGTAACCTGGATATTGACCAAATTAATTGGTTAAGCATTTAATTATCAAACCTAAGTTGGACTTATAAGGCTCCATTGCTTCACCCTCAATGTCTACGGGTATGTTACTATAGTTCTGAGTTTAACATCGTCAGCTCGACGTATTACCTGTGGAATTCATCAATCTATCAAAGTGATTGATGAATGTTGCTCAAAATGTCCTCCAAAGTACAATTTTAGTCTTTGACCATTTACCTTGAACTTGTCACCTCTATTGTTCTGTTGGATTTCAATTTCTCCATATGGAGTAACATTTGTTACATTGTAATGACCTGTCCACCTTGATTTTAACTTTCCTGGGAATAGCCTGGGTCGACTATTGTAAAGAAGCACTTGATCTCCAATTTTAAAACTTTTTATTCGAATCAAATTGTCATGCCATTTTTTTGTTTTTTCTTTAAAAAGTTTTGCATTTTCATAGGCCTCCAATCTCATTTTTTCCAACTCATTAACCTGAAAAAATCTATTTTTACCAGTAGAGGCTAATTCAAAGTTTAGTACTTTTAGTGCCCCAAAAGCTTTGTGTTCTAATTCAACTGGCAAATGACAAGCTTTCCCAAAGACTAATCTATATTGGGATGTTCCAATTGGCGTTTTGAACGTCGTTCGATATGCCCATAATGCATCATCTAATTTTAAAGCCCAGTCTTTTCTTGAGATTCCAACCGGCTTTCCAAAAATTCTTTTTAACTCACGGTTGGAAACTTTAACTTGTCCTTGCTTTTGAGCATGATATGGTGTTCCTGTTTTATGAGTCACACCATATTTTGTCAGCAAAGCAGAAATTTGTCTATTCATAAAATAAGTTCATTGGTCACTAATGATGACTCATGATGTGCAAAATCCGGTAAAAATATTTTTTTGAGAAAATTACCCACAGATCGAGCATCATTTTTCCTTATGGAGATGGCTTCAACTCATCTTGACACATAATCCACAGCCAAAAGGATATATTCAAAAGAATGAGCGGAAGGAAAAGGACCCATGAAATCTATTCCCCAAACATCAAATATTTCACATACCTGTATTGATTGCAATGACATCTTATCTCTCTTAGTGATGTTACCTGTTCTTTGACACATGTCACATTGTGCAACATATACTTGGGCATCTTTAAAGAGAGTCGGCCAGAAAAATCAAGCTTCTAAAACTTTAAAGGCTGTTCGATTTGTTGCATAATGACCTCCAATTGCTCCATCATGACAATGATATAAAATTTTGTACATCTCTTCCTCAGGCACACATCTTCTAATGATATTATCTGCACAATTTTTAAACAAGTAAGGTTCATTCCATAAATAATATTTTACATCAGATATAAGCTTTTTCTTTGCTGGTAAGAGAGATCTTGGGGTATCCACTTTCCAACCAAGTAGTTTTCAATATCTGCAAACCAAGGTGGTTGAGTCACAATTGAGTTAACTGAGAAAATATGTTCATTAGGAAATTCTTCCTTTATCGCTAAACTCAATAGAGGAAATTTTCTAATCTATACAAATGATCAGCTACTTGATTCTCTGTTCCTTTTTTGTCTTTTATCTCAAAGTTAAATTCTTGTAGAAGAAAAATTCATCTTAACAATCTAGGTCGAGCATCTTTCTTTGCTAAGAGGTATTTTAAAGCTGCATGATCAGTAAAAACAATGACCTTGGTTCCTATCAAATAAGATCGAAACTTATTAAAAGCAAATACTACTGCTAGTAACTCTTTTTCTGTTGTGACATGATTTAGTTGAGCCTCATTCATTGTTCTACTAGCATAGTAAATGGGACAAAAGATCTTATCCTTTCTCTGGCTTAAAACAGCTCCAACTGATGTATCACTAGCATCACACATGACCTCAAAATGTTGATTCCAGTTTGGGGACACAACTATAGGGGCGGTTGATAACTTTTCCTTAAGGGTCTCAAATGCTTTCAAACAATCACCTGAAAAAATAAACTTAATATCTTTCATCACAAGGTTAGTCAACGGTTTTGAAATCTTTGAAAAATCTTTTATGAACCGTCTGTAAAACCTGCATGACCTAGAAAGCTTCTAATGCCTTTCACAGTTGTAGGAGTGGGTAATCCTGCTATGAGATCAATTTTAGCCTTATCAACTTCTATCCCTTTAGCAGTGATTTTATGTCCTAAACAATTCCCTCATTAACCATAAAATAACATTTTTCCCAATTAAGAATCAAGTTTCTCTCTTCACATCTCTTAAGAATTAGGGTCAAGTGGTGAAGACAATCCTAAAATGTTTTTCCAAAGAGTGTAAAATCATCCATAAAAATTTCAAGAAAATTTTCGGTCATGTTAGAAAAAATTGCTGAAATATAGCAGGGGCGTTGCATAGACCAAATGACATTCTCCTATAGGCCTATGTTTCATGAGGACATGTGAAAGTTGTTTTGTCCTGATCTTCAGGTGCAATTGGTATTTGGTTATACCCTGAATAGCCATCAAGAAAACAGTAAAAACCATATCCTGCAATTAGGGGTGTTCACGGTTCGGTTTGGCCGGTTTTTGATTAAAACCAAAACCAACCCAATTTAATCGGTTTTTAAAATTTTAAAACCAAAACCAAACCAAATTACATATAAACCATCGGTTTGGTTGTTGTTGGTTTGGTTCGGTTTTTCGATTCCTAGTAAGCTAATGATAAGACGATAATAGTAAAACAATACTAGACAACAATCTGAAAATAATTTGCTAAATTTATGCTTTTTTATAAATATTTTATTTCGGAACTGAAAGTTTATTTACCTGTTTATACGAAAAAAATGAACAAAAAACAAACTAAAAGTTTACTTTCTCAAGATTTAGCTACTACAGTCTTGCAATTTGAGTTTGCTTTCTTTACTCTTGTCGTAGAATTTATTTTATAACTCTTTTATTAGGAAAAAGTATGTGTGTAGGTTAGAGAATTAGATTCTCTTAAGGAAAAGAAAATTGGCCGAATCCTATTCTTTTGGGCTTAGGCAATCTTTTAAGATATAAGTAGGATAAATCAAAATTAAAAATAATAATTAAAATGCATAAAGTATTTAAAATTATTTATGAAAAGATATTATATCATATATCAATAATTATTCATATTTTTATATAATTATTCGGTTCGATTCGGTTTTTTATAATAGAACCAAAACCAACAAAATATTATCGATTTTTAAAATTTAAAACCAAAACCAATCCAAATCAAGAAAAATATCGGTTTACTTAATCGGTTTGATTCGGTTTTCGGTTTGGATCGATTTTTTGTCAAACCATGAACAACCCTACCTACAATTCTTTCTAATATTTGATCAATAAATATTAAAGAAAAATGATCTTTTCTAGTGGCATCATTGAGACGTCTGTAATCAATACAGAATCTCCATCCCGTGACAGTTCTGGTTGGTGTAAGTTCATTACTTTCATTTTTTATAACCGTTATACCTCCTTTCTTTGGTACTACCTGAACAGGGATTACCCAAGGGCTGTCTGAAATGGGATAAATAATACCTGCCGCCAAAAGCTTTACGATCTCCTTTTTTACTACTTCCTGCATTGCTAGATTCAATCTCCTTTGAGGCTGTACTATTGGCCTATAGCTATCCTCCATGAGAATTCTGTGCGTACAAATAGCTGGATTAATCCCTTTGATATCTTCTATAGTCTATCCCAAGAATTTTTTGTGTGCTTTCAACACTTCAATCAGTTTTTCTTCTTGTCCTGCAGTAAGAGAAGATGAAATAATTACTGAAAATAATTCTTCCTCAAGATAAACATATTTTAAATGAGATGAGAGAACTTTGAGTTCAATTTTTGGTTGAACTTGTTCTAATTGCATCTCCTCCTCTTCATAATCTTTTTCTAGTATTTTGGCTTCTCTTCTGATGATAGGATCATCATCTTGTATGGTGTCACATTTGGCCAAACATCTTTCCATTGAGTCTGGAATCAACTGATCAACTTTGAATTCGTCTGTAAGATAATTAAGCATGTCAATCGAAAAACATGAAGATGATGTCTCATCTCCTGAAAATCTTAATATCTTTTGCATATCAAAAATGACTCTTTCTTCATCAACTCTCAAAATCAGTTGTCCTTGATGGACATCTATGATTGTTCTACCTGTGGCAAGAAATGGTCCACCCAAAATAATTGGTTCATTAGGACATTCCTTCATTTCAAGTACTATAAATCTACAGGGAAAACAAACTTATCTACTCTTAAGAGCACATTTTCAATTATTCCCTTAGGTTTCTTAGTACTTTGATATGCAAACTGAAGAGAAACACCTATGTCTTACATTTTACCAAGATTTAATTTTCTAAAAATAGAAAATGGTATCAAGTTAATTGAAGCTCTAGAATCACAAAGTGCTTTTTCAAAATATACTCCTCCCAAAGTGCATGGAATTATAAAACTACTTGGATCACCAAGTTTTTGTGGTAGCTTATTTTGAAGTATATCATTGCATTTTTTCAATAAGCATCACCACAGAAACTTCTTCCAATTTCCTTTTACTTGACAAAATTTCTTTTAGGAATTTGGCATAAGAAGGCATTTGCAACAAAGCATCAGAAAGGAATATTAATTTGAATTTGTTTTAAAATCTCCAAAAACTTTGAAAATTGATTATCAAGATTTTCTCTTTTCAGTTTTTATGGAAAAGGAATTGTCACAGGGAAATGAGTCAATTTTTCAATATTCTTTTTTTTTCTTGACTTCTTTATCTTTAGATAGTTCAGACGGTATTTCAACATTATTACCCTTGTTTACCTGTTGTTCTGACTTGTTTGCATATGGCTCATCAAGCTCCTTACCTGACTGTAAGGTGATGGTTTTAAGGTGCTCCTTTGAATTTTTCTCTGTATTGCTTGGCAAGGGACCTTGAATCTTTTCTGACACAAGAGTTTCCAGTTGACTTAATTGCATTTTCAAATTTTTGAGGGTTGAACCCTGGCTTTCCATCTTTTCATCAGTGACCTTAATGTACTTATACAAAAGGTGATCAAGACTTGAATGATCTTGTTGAGGCCTTTGCTGATACGACCTTGCTTGTTGATAAGGTCTATAGTTTGGTTGCCCACGATTCTGATTCTAGTATCCCCACGGACCTTATACTTATTGTTTCTGGAAGTTTTGAGAGTTCTCTGGACCATTTGGATTGCTCCATTGAAATCCTGGGTGCCTTTGTGTCATTGGACTGCTAAAAGGGTACAGTTTATAACTGACAGAATGGACATGTTCGTCATTATGATTGTTTGTTTGACATTCATGGTTCATATGGTTTCCTCCACATATGTCACAAGTCTCAGATTGGCTTGGTTGTTGTGTATTCACCTGGAAAGATTCAAATTTTTGTACCAAAGAAACAATTTGTTGTGTTAGTGTATTTAAAGCATCAACCTGATTTATCGTAGCAGCCTTCTTGATGATTACACGTTCAGATGGCCATTAGATGGCATTCTCAGAAATCTCGTTCAACAATTGCAATGCTTCCTCCGTGGTTTTTCCCATTACAGAACCTCCTACAGCTGCATCAATCACCTTTCTAGCAGAGGGTTTTAACCCGTGATAAAAAATATACAGTTGCATGTGTTCAGGAATGTCATGGTGTGGACATTTTCTTAACATTGCTTTTAATCTTTCCCAAGCTTGATAAACTGACTCAGTGTCAGTGTGCAAGAAGTTAGAGATGTCTTGTCTTAACTTTGTGGTTTTAGCATGGAAAAAATATTTATTTAAAAATTTCTAAGTCATTTGGTCCTATGTGGTAATGGAACCTTGTGGCAAACTTCGCAACCAAGTCTTGGCAGCTCCTTTTAAAGAAAAAGGAAATAGCCTTAACTTGATAGCTTCAGGAGGTACTCCATTATACTTAGCTGTTTCAACAAGTTCCAGAAAGTCAATTAAATGACTGTGTGGATCTTCACTTGCGTCTCCAGTGAAGATGCAAGACTGTTGAATTGTTTGAATCAGGCCAGTCCCGATTTCAAAGTTGTTGGCTGCCACTTGAGGTTTTCTGACACTAGATTCACAGTTGAAGCGGTTAGGTCTAGCATAATCCCTTAGGATTCTGTTTGCTGGCCTTGGTGCTACTTCATCAAACTGATCCTCCACATAGATTGGTGGTTGAATGTCTTCTACTCCCTGATTCTCCATTCCTTCACCAACTATGCTTTGAGAAGATGATGTTTTTCTTTTCCTGCACAATCGAAGAGATTTTTCAATTTCTGGATCGTAACTAGCCAACTTTTTTGTAGAAGAGCGGGTCATAATACTTAAAATTTTAAAGAGAAAAAAAATAATAGTAGTTTCTAAAGCAGTACTAGTAGTTAATAAAATAACTAATGAAATTTTTAAAGACAAAAAAGTACGATAATATATATTAAATATAAGTAAAGGTAGTACTAGTAAATAATAGTAATTAGAAATAAAGTTAGAATACTATTTATAGGTAAAAGTGCTAGTAATATTATACTAAATATACTAAAGGAAAGTTAATAATAGAAATAGTAGGAAGAAGTACTAGTTAGTAGATAGTGAAAATACTGACATAAATAATAATAATAATAATAATAATAATAATAATAATAATAATAATAATAAAAATTATCAAATTAGTAACAAAATATTTAATCTGAAGTAGATGTATGCCAATCCCCGGCAACGGCGCTAAAAATTTGACGAGGCCAATATGTATTGGAATTTCCTACTCGTACTCTATCAAATTCTAATATAGTTTAAGATATCGTCCCACAGAGACTGGATAATCTATGCTATAGACTTGTAATATTTTAACTACTATTTGAGAGAATCAAATTGATGAAAAGTGAGTGAGGTATAAAACTTGTTAATTACTTAAACAAAACAAAATATTTTTGGAAGATTTATAATTTAAAAGGAGTTGGGAATCATTGAATTCACTTGATAATATTACTATAATAATATCTTAATGTCACGACCCGGATTTCCCACTCTCGGGAGTCGTGATGGAGCCTACTAATGAGAGTTAGGCAAGCTAATCCTTAACTGCTTATTTTATTAACAATTACTTCTTTTAACAATTATCAGTGATAGCATGAAAGCAACAAAATTAAATAAATATGCCGAAGACTTAAATTTAAAGAAACTGAACAATAATGTGAGAATTAACATATGCCTCTACCCAAGAACCGGTGTCACATTACTCACGAACTTCTAAGAGTGCTAAATACAACCGTTTGAAAGAAAATATAAACTATTTTTCTCGAATATATAAGATAACAGACTGAAATAAAAGATAGAGGAGACGCCGGACTTACGAACGCCTGCAAGGCTACCTCAGTGTCTCACTGGACTGAAAGCTAGCTCCCGCGCTACTGCTGCTGTCCAAGACCTGGATCTGTGCAAAAGAGCATAGAGCGTAGTATCAGCACAACCGACCCCATGTACTGGTAAGTGTCTAGCCTAACCCCGGCGAGGTAGTGACGAGGCTAGGACCAGACTCTAGATAAACCTGTACAGTTATATAATATATGGCGGAAAAGTAAACAAGTAATAGGCAGTTAAAGCTGGGGAAGGGGAAACATGCTTCGGGGATAGCAGTTAAAAGAAAATAACAGGGAATAATAAGGAAGCTAGCAATATAACTTCTATCACAAATGAAGAAAATAACGCAACTTTCACTTTCAGTTTCATCTTGTTGCAGGCGTGCAACCCGATCCCATTTCTCATATCTCATGGTAGGCGTACCACCCGATCCCATTTCTCATATCTCGTGGTAGGCGTACCACCCGCTCTCATTTCATTATATCTCGTGATAGGCGTACCACCCGATCCTATTTCATTATATCTCGTAGTAGGCGTACCACCCGCTCCCATTTCATAATATCTTGTGGTAGGCATACCACCCATTCCATTTCATCATATCTTGTGGTAGGCGTACCACCCGCTCCCATTTCATTATATCTTGTGGTAGACGTACCACCCGCTCCCATTTTATAATATCTTGTGGTAGGCGTACCACCCGCTCCCATTTCATCACACAATTACAAGAAATCCCGTCAAGGGAACATAAGTGATATAATAACCTCCCGACGAGGGGACAAAAGCAATATAATAGTTTCCCGGCAAGGGAACAAAGATATCGAAACAGTCATCCCAGCAAGGGAGAATCGGCTATAACCAATCTTAACTTAGCTTGTACTCAGCCCAAATAATGACAATGCTCAAACATAAATAAAATCTTCGAGGATAGAACAATTCTTTGCTCAATATAGAAGATCATTAATTAAAGCATCTGAAATGTCATTTAAGGACACAACAACTTTCAATTTAAGACTCACGGTCATGCTCGACACCAACGTATAGATACTCGTCACCATGCCTATACGTCGTACTCAACAAGAAGCAAGTAGCAAATATGACTCAACTCCTAATACTTCAAGTTAAGGTTAGACCGAACATTTACCTCGATGCCTCGAACACCACTCAAGTCTCAATTATAGCTTTACCTCTTGATTCCACCACCAATCCGCTCGAATCTAGTCATAAGTTACTTAATCACATTAATAAATGCTAAATGAATCAACCCCAATGCATGAAAATAAATTTTACAAGGTTTTACCCAAAAAGGTCAAAAATGTCCCCGGGCCCACGGGGTCGAAACTCGAGGTTCGGACCAAAATCCGGTTACCCATTCCCCCACGAATCCAAATATATGATTTGTTTTGAAATCGGACCTCAAATTGAGGTCCAACTCCTCAATTTGTAGAAAACCTAGGTTCTACCCAAAACACCCAATTTTCCCATGAAAATCTTTGATTTGAAGTTGAAAATCATGTTAAAAGATGTTAAGAAGTGAACAAAATGAGTTAGAATCACTTACCAATCGTTTTGGAGAAGAAAAGTTGTTTGGAAAAATCGCCTCTTATGTTTTGGGATTTTGAAAAGTGTAAAAATAACTGAAATTCACATGTATTTATACCCCTCTGAAGTTCCCACCGCGGACCGCGCAAGAAGGATCGCGGCCGCACAGGCTTCCTGAAGGCCTGCGGATCTATGCCCCGCGCAGACCTCGCAAAGCCGACCGCCGTCGCGCAGCACCCACTGCGGACCGCGCTGGCCCCTCTGCGGCCGCACGCGTTTCCTTGCGGGCCGCGCAAAAGGGTTCAGAGACCTATCAAAATTCCTGAACCTGCAACATCTCATCTTTTTAAGCCTAAGGCATCCCGGAACCTACTAGAAACTCACCCGAGCCCTCGAAGCTCTAAACCAAGTATGCACACTACCTCAAAAACACCCTACGAACATATTCGTGTGATCTCATCACCAATGCAACATCATGAACATCGAATTGAGCCTTAAGATCAATGAAATTTCTCCAAAATTCCTTTTAAACATCAATTTCCCAATTAGGGTCCGGATCGTGTCAAACGACGTCCGTTTTAAACCAAATTTCACAGGAATAACTCAAGTCATATATAAGACCTGTACTGGGCGCCGGAACCAAAATACGGGCCCGATACCATTACTTTCACATCAGATTTCATTTCAATTTTCTATAATATTTATAGAAAACAATTTCACTTAAAAATTCATAACTCGGGCATGGGACCTCGAAATTTGATTCCGGGCATACGCCCACGTCCCATATTTTCCTATGGACCCTCCAGGATCGTCAAATCACGGGTCCGGGTTCGTTTACCAAAAATATTGACCGGAGTCAAACTTATTCATTTCGAGGTCAAAACTTAGCGATTTTCACAAGATTTCACATTTAAGCTTTCCGGCTACACGCCCGGACTGCGCACACAAATCGAGGCGACTCTAAATGAGGTTTTCAGGGCCTCGGAGACACAGATTTCAATTAGAAATAGGTGATGACCCTTTGGGTCGTCACACTTAATTTCTACATTTATTTCTCTAAAGAATAATTGCTTATTTCTAGTACAATTATATTTTGCTCACTAAGAAATAATCAATTAATAACACTCTGTGAGAATTATGTTAATTAATCAATTTAAGACTAGTGACTTTTAAACCGAAATATTTTTCTTGCTTGAATTGTGCTAAAAGAAAGTAAAAACTTCGTGAGAATATTTACCAAGGATCAATAATCTTGCCTACAACAATTCCTCCGTGAGAATTAAAATTGAGGCAAGCAAGATTACTGATTTGAAATAATAGTTTACTGAAAAATTACTTTCACGCTACTATTTTATTCATAAGTTATTATATATTAATTTTGCTCCGCGAGAATTACAAAATTAATATATGATTAACTTAGAGATAAAATATGTAGATGTGATGATAGAGTAATTAAAAACCATTATTTTAACACAGTATGAAATGTAAATAAAAAGTTTCAAGTCAAGAATATAAAAACTGAGATAGTATTATAAAATATATCAAACTTCATCAACTATCCCAACGAAAAAAAATTGCTCCATTACGGAGTAACAAAAGCTAAAAAAGATATTTAGAAGACTAGAAATATTTAAAAGACTAAGGAAATATTTTTACTACAAAGAAAGAAGATCAAGACTAGTTCTTGTCTTACTAAGATTTTATATCCTTATACAAAGAGAGCTTGCTATTTATAGGAAAAGATGAGTAGCTTTTGTCATGTTCCACTTTTGCGAATGTGAAATCCATGTTTGCATAGTGACCTTTGTGTACGTAGATTCTATATATGCAAATATGGCACTTGTGCTTCACTCTTGACTTCATGAGTTAGTTTTGCAAATGTAGCTTCCATATATGCGAAGTGACCTTTGTGTAGGTAGATTTTATATATGCAAATGTGGCACTTGTGCTTCACTCTTGACTTCATGACTTAGACTTGCAAATGTAGGTTCCATGTATGCAAATGTGACCTTTGCAAGTATAGATTCCACACATGCATATATGACTCTTTTGCTTCCATTCTTGACTTCATGGGTTAGATTTGAAAATATAGGTTTCATATATGCAAATGTTACCTTTGTGTATATAGATTCCACATATGCATCTATAACTTTTTTTCATCTCTAATTGTCTCTTTCCATAAGCCCATACGTATATTCCACATTTGCGAATATGAACATGATATGTGCAACTGTGGCTTTGTTTCATTCTCTCATCTTTTAGCTTCTTTCCTTATTTTTCATAATTTCTTTTTCCTACAAAAAATATTAGAAAATATGCGAGAATAAGATATTATTATTCATATTTTATTTTAAAAACTTATTTTTTACATATGAAATTACATGAATACGTTATATTCATCATAATTATTAAAGGTTTTGGATGTAAGGTAGAACATCAAACTATGCGAACAAAGCTCATTCAACTATGGAAACCCACGAAGAATCTTCCACTAATTGACTTGGGATCTGATTTTTTTCTAGTTAAATTCCAGAAGGAGGAAAACATGGTTAAAGCATTACATGCTGGACCTTGGTTTCTATCAACCACTTTCTATCTGTAAGGAAATAAGAGCCTAAGTTCATTGCATCAAACGCTCAACTAAAGCTTATTACAAGAATAAATCTAAGAATATAAGCTAAATGTCACGACCCAAATCCCGGTCGTGATGGCGCCCAGCACTCTACTAGGCAAGCCCGACCATTATTCAACACTTAACCCAATTTATCAAAAATAGCGGAAAGAAATATCAATTAAGCAAGATTAAAGTACTGAAGAATTTAACAAAATACACAATATAATCTCACTAGGACCCGGTGTCACGAATCTGAGCCTCTAGAATACAGAATATCATCCTAATACATGGTATATCCAAAGTCTGATAATGCGGAAATAAAGAGATAGGATAGGAGGGAGAAGATCAATGGCTGCGAACGCCGTGCAGCTACCTCGATACTCCCAGAAGCTGGATCTGCTGATCAACTGGATCTACTGAGCCTGAGACTGCCCTGGATCTGCACACAAGGTGCAGGGAGTAAAGTGAGTACTCCGACCCAGTGAGTAATAAAAGTAACTACAGTCCGAAGATAAGAAAATCCAGTAAATACACAAAGTAAGCTAAAATCCAAATATACAGCAACATATGGAACTGAGCAGCTAAACAACAGTATAAATAGAAATACATGAATGCAATGCAATGCATATGATGGTACATTCCAGTACCCACTGCGGCGTGCAGCCCGAGCCATCCATATTTATTTATCATCGACGACGTGTGTACAGACTCCGGAGGGGCTCCTACAGCCCAAGCGCAATATCCTGGTCAATCGTTGTTACCTGATCGGTCAGACATTTTTACCTAACCAATTTATATCATACAGTGCCATTGTTACCACTGTTCAAGTATATCATCCAGTGTCATTGTTACCACTATTTCAAGTATATCACACAGTGTCATTGTTACCACTGTTTCAAGTATATCACACAGTGTCATTGTTACCACTGTTTCAAGTCACTTTATAATCAGTCCAGAAAATAATATAATAAGCCCCTTGGGCATTTACAAAACAGAAGTTCCCAGCCCGGAATACATTTAAAAATATCATTTAAGTTTTCAACACTTAGAATTATGGCTGAGTTTGCAAAACAGCATTTAAAACCTTGGACTGAAATTAAATGATATGCAAATCATGCTAAGCAGTAATATCAATCCTCGAAGGATTTTACAAATCGGCACAAGGCCCCAAACATGGCATCAAGCCCAGTAATATCAATGAAGTATGTGTATCAATCACCAGTATAGTATAAACATCACACGGGATGGACCAAGTCACAATCCCCAATAGTATCCGACCCCGCACTCGCCATGGAGTGCGTGTCACGCCTCAATATAGCGTTACGATGTGAAAGTCCGGGGTTTCAAACCCTCAGAACAGCATTTACATCTATTACTCACCTCAAGACGGCCAAAAGTCTACTCCGCGATGCCCTTTCCTTTCGAATCGACCTCCTCGCGCGTCGAATCTTGCCAAAACCACAAGGAATATATTACAATAGGCTAAGGGAATATAACTCAATCGAAAAGACTCGAAAAATATCGAAAATTACGAAATTTGCAAAACCCGAGCCCCGGGCCCACTTCTCGAAAAATTACGAAAGTCACATCACCTGATTCCTCGTCTTGCCACAAGTCCGTACATATAAAATTTACCAAAATCGGAGTTCAAATGACCCCTCAAATCTTCATTTTAGAATTTCAATCTCAAGCCCTAATTTCTTATAATTTGGTTATATTTTCATGGATTTCAAGGATGATTCTTCAATAAAATCATGTATTTAACTCATAAAACTTATCTCCAATCGATCTCAGTTGAAACTCCCTTCAATCCCCGTCCAAAAGCTCTCAAAATGACTATAAATGGTGGAAAAATGACCCAAAATCGGATATAAACTCACAGCCCAGATTTTTCGCAATTACTGTTCACCCCCGCGGCAGTGTTCACGCGCGGGTTACTGTTCACCGCTGCTAAAAAAATGCACCAGCAGCCAATTTAAATTGCAGCACAGCCATTTTTCACTAAAATGGCTCTAACTCCATCATACGAACTCGGAATTAGACGATTCTTGTTCCTATGAGTCACAAATAATAATAAGAATACAACCCTTCAATCGAAACTCAATTCGAAGCTCATTTGCCCAGTGCGATATCCATTTCGCTCGTTAAACAATTACTCATGTTTCGCGTCAAAAACCTAATCGCGACTTGATGAAATTAGACCAAAATTTCCAGATCAGTCCTATAATTCATTATCAAAATTCAGGAAGTCTCGGAATCAAATTTGGATCTCTAAAACTAAAAATGAACCTTTAGATCATTACATTTATGCTCAAAACGGCAAAAATCTTCCAAAAACTCTTCCAAAATTTGTCCGAGCCTCATGGGATCCCAACAAAGTATACTAACAAGTCCCATAATATGACACAAACTTAGTTGTTCCTTCGAATCACCAAAAACAACGCAAAAATACTAAATTCACCACGGATTCAAGCCTATGAACTTTGAAACTTCAAATTTTCACATCCGATGTCGAAACACGTCAAAACTAGTCCGAATGATCTCAAATTTTGCAGACAAGTCCAAAATGACATAACGAAAGCTACAAAAACTCTCGGAATTCCATTCCGAGCCTCGGATCAAAATCTTACCTATCAACCGGAATTCGCCAAAATACTAACTTTGCCGATTCAAGCTTAATTCTACACCGGTCATCACAAAAATATTCCGGACACACTCCTAAGTCCCAAATCACCTAACAAAGCTATCCGGACCATAAAATTCACATTTCGAGCGCTCTAACACATAAGTCAATATCCGATTGACTTTTCCAACTTAAGCTTCTTTAAAAGAGACTAAGTATCTCAAACCTTACCAAAATCATTCAGGAATGACTTCAAATTTTGCACACAAGTCACATTCGACATTACAGACTTGCCCCAACTTTCGGAATCGCATTCCTACCCCGATATCAAAATTTCAACTTCCGGTCGAATTTTCTCAAAAACCTTCAAATTTCTATATTTAGCCAAACGACTCCAAAATGACCTACGGACCTCCGAATTCACTTCTGATCGCGCTCCCAAATCCAAAATCACCATACGGAGCTACTCCCAGTCTCGGAATTCCAAACGGACATCAATAACACTGAAATGCATTTAAAGCCAAACTGATGCAATTTCTTCTAAAATGCTATCTTCCACAATAGGCGCCAAAACGCTCCCGGGTTATCTAAAACCCGATCCGGGCATACGCCCAAGTACGAAATCATCATATGAACCTGCTGGAACCTTCGGATCCCAATTCCGAGGTCTTTTTACTCAAAATTCCAATCCTAGTTCATTTCTTTAATTTTAAGCTTTCAAAATGAGAATTTCCATTTAGATTTGACTCCAAACTTCCTGAATTTTAATTCTGACCATACACTCAAGTCAATATACCTGAGATGAAGCTGCTCATGGCCTCAAACTGCTGAATGACGCGTCGGAGCTCAAAACGACCGATCGGGTCGTTACAATCTCCCCCACTTAAACATACATTCGTCCTCGAACGTGCTGAGAACTACACTAAAGTAGTCTGAAATCACTTGTTTAACACCTCATGCACCTTCCCGTGCTACCACCACTCAGTTGAGCACATTAGCTCGACAACTCTGTAGGTATACTCCCTTATTCAAGCAAATAAGCCATTAGGTCCAATTCCAACATCCTGAATTTCCTGCCAAGCCTGTTTCCATCATACGACCACCATATCAATCTCCACACGCTGTACCCAACATGGCTGTATAACTTTGCTGAATTCACACTTTGCATCACTTTACTCATAGGACCACAATAACATTCTTTAAACATAATAGTCGAAATTCCACAAATTTGATTCTCCCATTACATCTCATGACCTACATAGGTCTTGCTCTAGTTTTTACAACACCGATACGACTGAAGAGATGTGCCGAAATTCATAATCAACTGTTGAATCAACAATTCATTGGATCTATACTCCTGACAAGTTCCATTACCTTGTCTCAAACCAAAGAATGATCTTTGCTCTATAATATACTTCATATAATCAGTTTGCACTGACCCCAAATCTAGTAACCTCGTCTCACCCAGTACGAACTGCTCAGGCAATAAGTCACCTCGGACATAATCAAAAATTCCACAAGACGCCACAATGTGCCAGTGGGCTACCAATTCGAACGTGATACAAAAGGAAGGCAAACTCTGGGAGGAACTACTCAACTCGCACACTAACATGGACTTCCTCAGAAAATAGGGAAACAGAACACATAAAAGCAAATAAGGGCAATGAACTGAAAATCACACTGTTGCGGTGCGCAACCCGATCCAAACAACATACCCATGGCGGCGTGCCACCCGATCCACATATAGAACTCACATAAGGAGATACACGTCGAGCTGAATAGCTCACCACATCCAAATACCGAATATCGGTCATAAGCACACTAAGGTGCATAATACCATTCCCAAGGAAACATATAGCGTTATAGGCTACAACTCAAGCACAACTGAGGTGCGATATATGATCTAAGTCTCAAGAGCCATCCTGCTCATATAACATCACCGCTGAGCGGAACCTCAACACTAAGGAATTTACCAAGCCGTCTCACAACTCATACATCGCAATATATCTTTACATGAATTATCTGACCACGAAATAAGACCGCGACTATCCTTCCATAAAGAGCGCATTGCTGAAATAAACACAACTGGCCTGACGTAAGGCTCACTTCCACATTTAAATCTATCCCCCGACCTCAAGTCGATCCTGATCGTGCCAAGCTAGGCCAATAATATTTCACAGGTCTATAACCCAATAAGCAGAGTGCCCTCCAGGCATAAATTCTTAAATGGATGATATTACCAAAATCCTCATACTTGGTTTAAATTTCTAATTAATCAAGTGACTACATGTCACACTTATACAATCTTCCCGCGGGACAAGCTCCCACCATCTTCCGAAATAATTAACAGGCCTGCACATTCAAACCACTGGCTGCACTAACACTGAAAAGCGATAAGGAATCCCTAACCAGGATACAAGGCCTTTCTCACAGAACACCGATCTCAGGTGATACTGACGCCAATACCCATCTTACTCAAAACACTGAAACTCCTTTCCTGCTCATCCGAACTCTTGACATCACATTCATTGACCAAACTGCGACCTTGGTCCTTACTTCAAATTCCATACCACTCACTGCACCTCACGTGCCGATATACGATAGACACAATCTCCATCACAACTCTGGAACCAACGATAGGCTAATACTTCATCACATAAGACCTTCCATTCAACTCACTTCAGGAGAACTATAGCAACATACAGGCGAATTCTCATAACCGTCGAATATGCCAATCTCTAAGTAGTGGTCCAAGCAGCCATAACCCTTTCCGGGACCCGCCTACTCATAACAGGCCCTAATAGAAGAATGATTCAGAATAACATCAATCACTACGGCCGACAAGCCTCACACGCACCGCCACAAATCACATGCATAACTCGATCACGCTGAACGAACCGATCACTGACACCAATATGCCAACTCAACTATGGCTAATCAATCTACTTCCTTCCAGTTTATCCTTGATTGCCTTAGAAATAATAATATCTCCCTTCAACACCTAACTTATTCCAACCGCACTCACCCTGAGTGACCTTAAATTATGAGACCATGCTGTCTCAAAAACCATGACCATTTCATGTCTCTCAATGCTACACCGCAAGTCAAAACATCATAGAACATTCTGTGTCTTTCTTCATAAGCTGCTTCAAAAGTTTGACTCCTAACTGTACTTATAGACTCAGAATCATCAGGCACCACACTTTGCCTCTTGAATTCACTAGGACCGCTATTGAGAGCCACCCAGCTCTGACTTGGCCCCGAATGCAACCAACTCTACTGAATTTTATAACATATGAATACCATCTCGATAAAGCACCCAACAGAATCACTTCCCTCGAAGCCTGCACCTATACGAGGCATAAATCATGAATCTTCCCTCAAGTCTAAATATGAGCCAATAAGGCTAACCATAGCATGCATCCAACAATTCATTTACTCAAATTACCACTCATGGTCCTTTTCTGTAGCTGCAATAATCCACCAATACGCCAATAACCAGAATTCACGCATGTAATAAATCGTGCAATCAGCTAATCAACAGCAAGCTCCCCAACTTGGCTCGAAGTCATAGATCACAACACATATACTCTATTGCTGTCGTAATATCATGGTGAGATTAAACTCACTCCATCATAAGCTCGTGGAAACACGAATCATCTGGAATTTTAACTCTTTCGCAATTCTTGCATTTACTCACACAACAGTTAAGCCCACTCTCTAGGCGACCAAATTTTTTTTTTTTTACTAAGTTCTTTTTCAAAAATTTCGGCAGAGCCTCCTTTGTAATTGGTCATATCCACCTGCCAGAGAATCACCAAAACCATTCTAACAACACATCCACAACTTGACAAAGCATCACAATGCATATCAATTACATAAATCTAAATTGATACATGGACATGCGTTGCACCTATTTGAATCATAACACATAGAAAATACCCTTCAACCCTCCATTATTGGGCTATTCAACCAAGTAGGAACATATTCTTCCTTTAATATTTTCGACCTTCAAGGTGGTCTCCTTGACTCAACGATTTCGTCATAATACATTTACGGAAGCGATCTCAGCTCCCAGACTTATCTAACTAGGAGACACGAAAAATATTCTTCACGCGCCCATAACTCGGGCTACTCAACAAATCACAATAAGAAACGAATCACTTAACAGTTCATCTACTATCCAGTAGGCTTCTTCGCCACTACCAAGTCGTACAAATACACCTCGCAACACTAACATACTCATCACGTGGATATCCAACCGCCATTCCGGCTAACAAGGACAATAATGAACATATGAGTTCAAAACACTTGCTCACAAAATCAGCACCTCGGTGCTCAAGCCATTGGCAAAGATTTGGCCTCAAGTCCTCCAGACTGGTCTAACTTCAAACTCACAGAGATTACACCTCGCCCCTCGATCGGGGAATCAAAGCCATCGAGACACATCTGATACTGAGCGCCCGTTGGTGCATACGATCACGCGGAAGGAATTTCAAAAGTTTCTTTTCAAGCTGAATCAAGGACGCACGATAAGAATTCAAGAATGTGAAGTTTTCCTAAAGGTTCGGCAGCCTCTCGAGGATAAGTACAGACGTCTCTGTACCGATCCGCGAGACTCTACTAAACCAGCTCATGACTCGCGAGACCATGTAACCTAGACTCTGATACCAACTTGTCACGACCCAAATCCCGATCGTGATGACGCCCAGCACTCTACTAGGCAAGCCCGACCATTATTCAACACTTAACCCAATTTATCAAAAATAGCGGAAAGAAATATCAATTAAGCAAGATTAAAGTACTGAAGAATTTAATAAAATACACAATATAATCTCACTAGGACCCGATGTCATGAATCTGAGCCTCTAGAATACAAAATATCATCCTAATACATGGTATATCCAAAGTCTGATAATGCGGAAATAAAGAGATAGGATAGGAGGGAGAAGATCAATGGCTGCGAACGTCGTGCAGCTACCTCGATACTCCCAGAAGCTGGATCTGCTGATCAACTGGATCTACTGAGCCTGAGACTGCCCTGGATCTGCACATAAGGTGCAGGGAGTAAAGTGAGTACTCCGACCCAGTGAGTAATAAAAGTAACTACAGTTCGAAGATAAGAAAATCCAGTAAATATACAAAGTAAGCTAAAATCCAAATATACAGCAAAATATGGAACTGAGCAGCTAAACAACAGTATAAATAGAAATACATGAATGCAATGCAATGCATATGATGGTACATTCCAGTACCCACTGTGGCGTGCAGCCCGAGCCATCCATATTTATTTATCGTCGACGACGTGTGTACAAACTCCGGAGGGGCTCCTACAACCCAAGCGCAATATCCTGGTCAGTCGTTGTTACCTGACTGGTCAGCCATTGTTACCTGACCAATTTATATCATACAGTGCCATTGTTACCACTGTTCAAGTATATCATCCAGTGTCATTGTTACCACTATTTCAAGTATATCACACAGTGTCATTGTTACCACTGTTTCAAGTATATCACACAGTGTCATTGTTACCACTGTTTCAAGTATATCACACAGTGTCATTGTTACCACTGTTTCAAGTCACTTTATAATCAGTCCAGAAAATAATATAATAAGCCCCTTGGGCATTTACAAAACAGAAGTTCCCAGCCCGGAATACATTTAAAAATATCATTTAAGTTTTCAACACTTAGAATTATGGCTGAGTTTGCAAAACAACATTTAAAACCTTGGACTGAAATTAAATGATATGCAAATCATGCTAAGCAGTAATATCAATCCTCGAAGGATTTTACAAATCGGCACAAGGCCCCAAACATGGCATCAAGCCCAGTAATATCAATGAAGTATGTGTATCAATCACCAGTATAGTATAAACATCACACGGGATGGACCAAGTCACAATCCCCAATAGTATCCGACCCCGCACTCACCATGCAGTGCGTGTCACGCCTCAATATAGCGTTACGATATGAAAGTCCGGGGTTTCAAACCCTCAGAACAGCATTTACATCTATTACTCACCTCAAGACGGCCAAAAGTCTACTCCGCGATGCCCTTTCCTTTCGAATCGACCTCCTCGCGCGTCGAATCTTGCCAAAACCACAAGGAATATATTACAATAGGCTAAGGGAATATAACTCAATCGAAAAGATTCGAAAAATATCGAAAATTACGAAATTTGCAAAACCCGAGCCCCGGGCCCACTTCTCGAAAAATTACGAAAGTCACATCACCGGATTCCTCGTCTCTCCACGAGTCTGTACATATAAAATTTACCAAAATCGGAGTTCAAATGACCCCTCAAATCTTCATTTTAGAATTTCAATCTCAAGCCCTAATTTCTTATAATTTGGCTATATTTTCATGGATTTCAAGGATGATTCTTCAATAAAATCATATATTTAACTCATAAAACTTACCTACAATCGATCTCAGTTGAAACTCCCTTCAATCTCCGTTCAAAAGCTCTCAAAATGACTGAAAATGGTGGAAAAATGACCCAAAATCGGATATAAACTCACTGCCCAGATTTTTCGCAATTACTGTTCACCTCGCGGCACTGTTCACACGCGGGTTAGTGTTCACTGCTGCTAAAAAAATGCACCAGCAGCCAATTTAAATTGCAGCACAGCCATTTTTCACTAAAATGACTCTAACTCCATCATACGAACTCGAAATTAGACGATTCTTGTTCCTATGAGTCACAAATAATAATACGAACACAACCCTTCAATCGAAACTCAATTCGGAGCTCATTTGCCCAGTGCGATATCCATTTCGCTCGTTAAACAATTACTCATGTTTCGCGTCAAAAACCTAATCGCGACTTGATGAAATTAGACCAAAATTTCCAGATCAGTCCTATAATTCATTATCAAAATTCAGGAAGTCTCGGAATCAAATTTGGATCTCTAAAACTAAAAATGAACCTTTAGATCATTACATTTATGCTTAAAACGGCAAAAATCTTCCAAAATTTGTCCGAACCTCATGGGATCCCAACAAAGTATACTAACAAGTCCCATAATATGACACAAACTTAGTTGTTCCTTGGAATTACCAAAAACAACGCAAAAATACTAAATTCACCACGGATTCAAGCCTATGAACTTTGAAACTTCAAATTTTCATATTCGATGTCGAAACGCGTCAAAACTAGTCCGAATGATCTCAAAGTTTGCAGACAAGTCCAAAATGACATAACGAAGCTACAGCAACTCTCGGAATTCCATTCCGAGCCTCGGATCAAAATCTTACCTATCAACCGGAATTCGCCAAAATACTAACTTTGCCGATTCAAGCTTAATTCTACACCGGTCATCACAAAAATATTCCGGACACACTCTTAAGTCCCAAATCACCTAACAAAGCTATCCGAACCATAAAATTCGCATTTCAAGCACTCTAACACATAAGTCAATATCCGGTTGACTTTTCCAACTTAAGCTTCTTTAAAAGAGACTAAGTGTCTCAAGTCTTACCAAAATCATTTAGGAATGACTTCAAATTTTGCACGCAAGTTACATTCGACATTACGGACTTGCCCCAACTTTTGGAATCGCATTCCTACCCCGATATCAAAATTTCAACTTCCGGTCGAATTTTCTCAAAAAATTTCAAATTTCTATATTTAGCCAAACGGCTCCAAAATGACCTACGGACCTCCGATTTCACTTCCGATCGCGCTCCCAAATCCAGAATCACCATACGGAGCTACTCCCAGTCTCGGAATTCCAAACGGACATCAATAACACTGAAATGCATTTAAAGCCAAACTGATGCAATTTCTTCTAAAATGCTATCTTCCACAATAGGCGCCAAAACGCTCCCGGGTTATCCAAAACCCGATCCGGACATACGCTCAAGTACGAAATCATCATACGAACCTGCTGGAACCTTCGGATTCCAATTCCGAGGTCTTTTACTCAAAATTTCAATCCTAGTTCATTTCTTCAATTTTAAGCTTTCAAAATGAGAATTTCCATTTAGATTTGACTCCAAACTTCCTGAATTTTAATTCTGACCATACACTCAAGTCAATATACCTGAGATGAAGCTGCTCATGGCCTCAAACTGCTGAATGACGCGCCGGAGCTCAAAACGACCGATCGGGTCGTTACACTAAAGCTGCTCTAAATTACTCTAAATGGTAAAGTACGGCTGTTCACGATCTCCCTGATACAAAAGATAACCTAAAAATGTGAAAAAGATCTATTTATACACAACTAAAATTACTGGACAAAAATATCCCTATGGAGGTTCCGCTGTCAGCGAAATACTGTGGACTTTCGCGGCCGCGGACCGCGTTTCTTCTCTCTTGTGCTTGATTTGGACTTGATGAAAAAATATTTTTTAAATATATTTTTCAGTTTTAATTTTTTTATTTATCGGTTTAAAGACTCAAAATTTTACAAGTTTCAAAATTATGAATTTGGAGGTTTATGTATTTGGAAGTTTACGGGTTTAGAAATTATAAAGTTTACAGGTCCGAAATTTCGCGGTTTTGAAAGTTTACAGGTTCGAAATTTCGCGGTTTTGAAAGTTTAGCGGTTCAATAATTTATGAAATTTGTGGGTCCGGAAGGTTGTTGGTTTGAAAGTTTATGGCTTTATGTTTATTATATCTAAATTATTTATAAATACTCTTGAGAGGTCATTTTTCTTAATTTGCGTACCAAACACCGAAAAATGAATAAGATTAGTACTTTTTTTCCAAGAAAATATATTCTTGGAAAATATTTTCCATGAAAAATATATTTCGTTATACCAAACACACCCTTAAGATAATAAAATTTACAATAGTGCACCCGAAGGAAAAATACCTTAATCTAATGAAGACCCAACTCTTAACTTAGAAATAATTTAAGGCCAAATACATACACAGACCCCTCCCCGCTACCCCCGCCAACACACACACACACAGCGTCTCTTCTTCTCCAGAAGGTCATACCTGAAACACTCTAGTTTGCCACCTAAACTTCCCATTTGGACCCTTATCTCTGTTTCACTTCCGTCAAACAATTAACAAATTAAGCAGCGTGCAGTTCAAACGCTGTGATAAAAGAAATATCCCCCTCCCCCCTACCCCCGCCAACACACACACAGCGTCTCTTCTTCTCCAGAAGGTCAGACCTGAAGCACCGCCCTTCTTTCAATTTGTTTGTAATTCTAGTTACCCAACTTCAATTTTCAGCGCCTTTATCCTCCACTAAAGGGAAACGAAGAAGCATTAATTTCTCTCTTTGTTGATGGTATCCTCATTAAGTTCGGTGTGGAAATTTGCGTGCTCGTTTCTATTTGAGTATATGCTGGATTTCTGGTGTTTCAAAAGATTGTAGGGTGCGAGGACGGAGTGGCTAATTTCTGTGGACGGAGTGGAGTTTTCTGGTAGACGCTGATAGAGCATCGTTAGGTTGCTGAGGTAGATACTGGGGTTTAGCTTCCATTGTGAAGGAGAACACTATTTTAGTCTTTTTACTAGTCCACACCCTCAAAAGAGTTCAGGGTTACCCTTTGTGCCACATCAGCTTCTTGTGTCTAATAGACACAATTTGAGGGGAGATTGAGTGCTCAATGTGTTGTGGGTTTAGTTTAGGTGTCTAAGTGGAATATTTGGACAAGTTTAAGGGGCTGTCTATGTATTCAGCCTTTTTAAAGAGCATTGTTAAGCAGCAATGAAAATGTTATAAGGATCTAAATTGAAATAATGCAATAGTAAAATGGCAAAAGGTAGAGAAATTGTTGATCAATAATATAGGTCCTGAGGCTGTTGGAGTAGTCACTCTTCAGTCTTGACTCTTGACTTTCTACTTCCTTCAGTTTGTTTACTGCATTTCTGATCTGCAAATCCATGGACTTGGAATCTAATATTAGCGATCTTATCAAATTTATTGAAAGATGGCACCTTCAAATAGTGACGCTTAAGATGGAATTAATATTTCTGTTACAACTTGTTCACAGTGCCCCTTCATGGATCAGCGTGGATGAGGATAATGATGTGAGAGATCTTTTGAATCGTATCCAGAGTTTGATCACAAAGGCAAGAGGGGACCTTCATTTGACTTGTGATATTGGAAGATCTGAAATGGCTTTTGACATACTTAAAGAGATTTGGCTTCTCAAGCCAGACATGGTTTTAGTTCTAAGACTACTTCCCAAGCTAGGATTTTCAAAAGACATGATCGGAATTCTGGCTCGATACATTGATTCCCTCGTCGACAGTCTGGAGTATTTGCTGGAGTTCAGGGCAGATTTTCTTGCTCCTGTGAAGGAAAAACTTGAACTTCTCAAAGGCAATATAGAACATCTATACCGTTTAGTTTCCTTCATACTAGAGAACTTTACTAATCAGTCCAACGACATCAACAATTTCTGGGATTATGTCACAGGTGTAATAAAAGAAGCAGCAAGTTGTATCTCTTCACTTTGTTTGGCAGAGGATTCGGATGATTGCATTAGTTTAATCCTTGTAGATCTACTAAAGAGCAGTAAACCTTATGTTGAAGCCCTGAAAGTTTTACCCTCAGTGCTAAGCTTCAGTTGGGAATTGGATGCCTTTGCAAAGGACTTTGTTAATTTCATCCTACAACCGCAGATAACAGAGCTCAATTCTCGGTCTTATCTACTGGTCTACAAAGATCCTGTTCAAAAACACCAAAATTTGGTCACTGATGGTATATATCTTATGCTGTGAAGTTCAAAAGGAAAGCTTGATAATATTTGATCTTGTAGTCAATGAATTTTGGTCCTTCATTAACTCATTGGACAACCGAGAAATGGATGAAGATTTGGGCAAAGAATTTGATCTTGTTATATCCCATTTGGTGCAAAAGATGGAGCCCATGGCATCAAAGATTTTGCAGTGTACTATCAAGCTGCAAAGGTCAACTGGATTGGGCTTTTCTCAGATTGATAGTTTGGGATGTATAGATTTGGTATCTCAGAATTTGCTGAGATTGTTGGATCATCGTACTATTCATTCAGATGCTGAGGCAAAACATCTGATTAAATTTGTACTGGCTGAGATTAAAATTTTCAAACCTTTTCTCGAAAGTAATGTTGACCAACTAGGAGACCGTAAGGAAGTGTTAGATGTTTGCAATCATATGACCAATTTATTTGTCAAATTTGACTATGTTGTTGAATACTTTTTGTTTCGGCTTGAATACTATCTGTTACACGATGTCATTGAAGAAATTAAGTTCTTCAAGGATATTGTTGAATTTTCGCAAATCTACACAGAAAAAAAGGATGTCCCAAGTGATTGTCAAACATCAAAACCTAGCACTCCAATCATTGATGAAGCAGTTGTAGGCTTGGAGGACCAGATAGAAATATTAATGGCACGGGTAATTGGTGGAGGGGCAGAGCTTAATACCATTCCTGTCATTGGCATGCCAGGGATTGGTAAGACAACACTCGCCAAAAGAATTTACAATGACAGAAGAACTTCAGATCACTTTGATATTCGAGCATGGTGTTTTGTTTCTCCTAGACATACGGTGAGTGAATTGGCCCAAGATATTTTAATTTCTATCGTTGATCTGAGCAATTATATTTACAAGTCAAAGGAGGGGAAGGAGCTAGATTATCTTGATATTTTACACAGACAATTACATAGAGGAAGATACCTCATCGTTTTAGATGAAGTGTGGGATTCTGATATATTTGATGAGTTGCACAGGTGTTTTCCAGATAATCATAATGGAAGCAGAATTCTTGTCACCAGCGGCCGAAAATATGAGGATCCATTGTTTGATGAACCTCTTTTGGTTCGCTTGTTGACTCCGGAAGAGAGTTGGGAGCTATTACAAGTGAAGTATAATCACCTTCGCTTCTCTACTTAAGAAGAATTTCGCAAACCCCCAATTCCAAATGAGAACTGTCCTGCTGAAGTTGGGAAGGAAATTGCCACAAATTGTCGAGGGCTACCTCTGGCCATTGTTTTGGTAGCTGGGTTTCTTGTCAATTTAGAGGACGACAGCGATTGGCTAACCATTACTGAAGAGGCATTTAGTTCAGAAACTAATAGAATTGATGAAGGAGACTGCAATGAAATAATAGAATTGAGCTACAAAAATATGCCTGGTTATCTAAGACAATGTTTTCTATATTTTGCAGCATTGTCAATGAGTACAGAAATTCCAGTTTCAAAACTAACATGGTTATGGGTTAGTGAAGGATTTGTACGAAGAGATGAGGTGAAGAAACCAGAGGAGGTAGCACAAGATTACCTGAATGATCTTATCGGGAGGAGCCTTGTAATGGAGGCCAGAAGAAGTTCAAAAGGCAGGCTGAAATCATGTCGCATTCATGATTATCTATATCATTTCTGTCGAGACAAATCTAAAGCCGAAAAGTTCTTGCCAGTGGCATCGCGGTTTGAAGATTTCTTTCTGGATATGCCACATATTTACCTTACCCGCACAATGATATATTCTTCTGAACCCGATTGGCACTGCTCCTGGCCAAGTCCTCTTCCTGAAGAAGGTCTATTTCAGGGCATCGATCGTTTTGTTAGAGTGTTGGACTTGGGGTGCATCAACATTGGCAATACCTTTCCTTGGGAGATAGAAAAGCTTGTGCATTTGAGATTTTTGTCACTTCAAGGTCGCATGGCAGTCATTCCCTCTTCCATTTCCAAACTCTGGAACTTAGAAACTTTCCTAGTGAAAGGAAGAGAAGGTAAGATAGCATTACCAGATACATTTTTCCGTATGAAGAGGCTGAGGCATGCACATATAGATAACTGTACCTTCTCAGATTCCAACTTGTCCCAATTGGATTGTTTACAGACCTTATCCACCCCATCTCTTTCTTATGACACAGGGAACATAATGAGAAGTTTCCCTTTCCTTCAAAAACTAAAATGCATATTTTTGGAATCTCGTGGTCATCGATTTCCAATTTTGGATTTCTTGAGTCAACTTGAATCACTCAATGTAATTTACCAAGGCAAGAGAATGTTTCTGCCTTGTGAATTTAACTTTCCCTCAAACCTTAAGAAATTGACCTTATCAAAGTTTCGGCTGCCATGGGTTGAAATTTCTGCAATTTCAGCATTACCAAACCTTGAGGTTTTGAAACTGCTCTCAGAGGCTTTTGTGGGAGAAGAGTGGAATGTCAGTGATGAGGAGTTCCCAAAACTCAAGTTCTTGAAATTGGGAAATCTGAACATTACGCGTTGGAATGTCAGTGATGATGCCTTCTCATGTCTTGAGCAAATAGTGCTGCAAAATTGCAGGCATATTGAGGTTCCTTCTTGTTTTGGTGATAGTTGTTCCCTGCAAAAGATTGAGGCGATCTTGTGTGGAGACTCTGTTTCTCAGTCAGTCAGAAAAATTGAGGAAATTCAGTGTGAAGAGATGGGAAACAGCAATTTCAAGGTCATCATTCAGAACCCAAACAGGGACTGAAGAAAACAAATCTCGTCTTTAATCTCCACTCGCTTGTAAGTAAATTTGAGATACAATTTTTATTCTAGGCTAGTATTACCGTTCTATATGTATTTATGTGTGTGTGCGTGCGCAAAAATACATGATTTTTTGTCCTCTGAAATTCGTAGAATCAAGTCTCCTACAGTCGTCAAAATCTGAACGATTTTACAGCTCCGAATCGTACAGAATTTTTTTAATATTCTTAACTGTTCAGAATTTTTCTCGATGTGTGATACTATAATGAAGTACACCAGTGTTAGAGTTACTATAATGAAGTACATCGGTGGTAGTGAGGACCTGAGATGTGAAACGCGATGAAACGACAATGTAGTGATCTTTAGCTTCTTGATCAGCTGTAATGAGCACAGAGTAGGTTTGGCCAACATGAACATCAAGTGAGGAATGTGTGTGTTCCTTCTACTTCAACTGATTTCATCTTGTGTCCTTCAATACGGAAGTTAAGCGAATTTTGTAATCCAACATTGGATATCCTCAGTCTATAAGTTTTCCCTGTTATAAGAAAAACTCAATGTTAGATTTTTTATAAATGCGATAACATTAGGCTATGAATTTTCACAGATTTTAGTAACCAATATTCCTCAATTTTTTTTACCTTGCTCAACTGTGAAAGAAACACCATTAGGTCCACGTCCATTGATAAGAATGCCATCAGGAAAAGGCAACTTCTTTCCTCCATCAAGAATTGCTTTCAAGGCCTGTATAACAGGAAAGTCAAATAATAATTTTGAGTGTTTGTCACTGAATTCAAATATATATGTATAATATAAATAACTTATTTTTCACTTTTAGTTTATTTGGTGTGGTGACTACATGAGTTGAGCTTAAATGGGAAGTGAGAATTCATATAGTCGACTCCAACTTGTTTGGAACGAAGGCCTAAGCTGCTCCGACATGGCAGTTTAGGTGCCGCACCCAATTTCCTCAGCTCCTCCTCATTCCAACCTGCCCCAATTTCAATTGTACATGATGATTGAAGTATACTATTTTTACAGAGATATTCACCATGATTTGGTTTAGTCACCATGATTTGTTGATTTTACTCTTGAAGCTTTTAGATATTCTGTCATAATTCCCACATCAGTGGTGGATGGGTGACTTAGTCTCTTTATATAGTTTTGGGCAACTATCACGAGCTAGCTTTCTGGTTTATCATCGTATCAAGAGCGAGACTCATCCCAGTTCTTGGTTTACGCGATGTTGGGATCCTATATTATGTTATCCACACTCCAGTTGGCAGACCTAGAGTGCCAGGGTGTCGGAATTCCACATTGAGTAATGTCTTTTATATAATTAAAGACAATCCTCACTTCATGAGCTAGTTTTCTTGGCCCAAGGTTCATTTCTTATCAGATTCTATTCAACCGGTCTTCTCAAGTAACTTTTGAGTAGAACAGTTATCTTCGAATAATGTGATAGCTGATTTGTTTGTGTGACTTGTAAGGTTCTATATGAACTTGGTTTTTGCACGATAGGATCTTGTTTCCTGTTGATCCTTCTAGATCTGAGATTACAGGTTCTTGATTGGCTATTCTTGGGAGTTGCATAAACATTCAAATCCTATAAATCTTAGTTATTTTTACCTGATTTCAGTCTTTGGACTGGCTATTCTTGGAAGTTGCATATTATGGCGTTTTCCGAAACCCTTATCCCATTATGATTTAGTTGTCAGTTGTTTAAGTCTGTGAACTCATTCCTTACTTTTATGTCTACAGATGCAAGTGTTGATTCTGAGCCGCAGGCTTGAGCTAGAGCCAGGGTACTTTAGTGATGAGCTGCACGTTTCCTTCAATGAGTAACGCTGGTTCCAGTTCTTCTTTCTCTATTGTTATGTTTCAGTTTGACAGTTATTGAATACTCATTGTTGTATTTATGTATGGTTGTAATTTTGTAATGCATTAGACTGTCTTACTCTACGGGAAAAAGAGACAAAAAAAAAATTGTGTTATATATTTATATAACACAGTTATATATATATTTTGCTAGTCTACCATCTTGCTTATTTCGTGTGAAATGAATGACTGTGACTCTTGGGTGATGAGACAGGTACAAAAATGATGCTTAGTTTCAGGGAAAATTTTGCCAAAATTTTCGTAGACTCAGACGCTTGCTATGATGTGAAATTTGATTGTTTTACAGTTTTATTTAAAGAAAAAATCGTCAAGGAAAATTGAGGACTTGAGAGTAACAAAAATCATGATCTTGAAACACACCTTGAATGCAAGAGGATTGACTAGCATGCTTATCTGGAACTTCGAAGATAACTTCGTTAGAAATGAAGGTTAAATCTTGATGTCGCTTTCTACCCATATATATATAAAATCTGGAATACCCTTAGCGAAACCTCTAGCTTCGCCATAGACCACTAAGTTCTACTGTTGTCACTTGGAACGTTAGAGCCCAAAATTGCACAATTTTGACGTAGAAATGACATCAGGTAGCTACTCTAAAAGGGATGTTATTTAGGAATTTGTCAATACGTCCTGAATTCACGCAGTTACACCAAAGCAAACAAAAGAAACAATTTGATGAAGTGTACCGCACTTTGGGTACAAGATCGGAAATTCCATTCTCTTTTTTACCATCTAAAATCGAAGAAAAGAAAGAAGGGCGAGATAAACAAATAAAGAGCTAACTTTCTTTATTATTATGTAAGATTATAAGGTTCAAAATTAATCGGCGCAGGAGCTGCTACAATTGCTTCAGCGGTAGCTGCTGCCGGTATTGGAAATGTTTTCAGTTCCTTAATTCTGTTGCGAGAAATCATTCATTGGCAAAACAATTATTAGGTTATGCTATTTTGGGATTTGCTTAAATAAAGTCGAAGTGCAGAAAGAGAATACGTGCAGAAAGAAAAGTCTAATGTCATTAACAGATAGATATAAGTTCATACATGAAGAAGGAATAAGAGAAAATAAAGAAAATAAAAAACTTAACATATCAAAACATATCTACAAGAATAGTGAAGATTTAGAGAATGGAGACCAAAAATAATTGCAGTCAATTATATCTGCACAAATTTACAGGTTATGACTTCATAAAATTTAGATATTTGCATGCTGTCCTTTCCGAGACGAAGAAACAGAACATTTCCTCGGTGTGCAAATGGTTTAAAAGCTCCTTCTCAATATATTCTCAAGCTAAATATACAGTTCATTTTTCAGCACAGTTTCTTGCAGAACTGAAGCATGAACTGGTCCAAAGATACAAATATCACTACTGGACATGATATAGTAAACTTTTACTAAATATAGAGGGAAAATGCATAAGTATGGGATTTCCAACGATACATTTAAACTTTGCGAGGTCATATTACCCTGAACTATTTTAAAATGGAATACATTTACCTGGAAAATGTCACAACCACATCTATGTTGTGCAGTGGAGTACACACGCCTCAATGCTTTTTACCACTAAAATTGTTAAATTTCATTTTTTTTTCAATCTTCTCCTTTTTTTCTCTGTTCTTTCTCTCGCCTCCATTATCAACAACCCAAAAAATCACTATTATCATTCCTGATTCACTAGATACCATATCTTTACCACCTCCAAAAGAAAATTTTGACTTCCATTTTTTATTTTCACCTATCATTGCATTTGCCACCTTCATTTTCCCCCCAATAACCATAGAACTTTATTACATTAATACAAACATAATTCTAACTACGCCGATCAATTAGAGTACAACATAAACGAAAGGTTGATATTTTAATCCTCGAGAACTTCTTGTTGCGGAAGCCAAATGTATATAGTGTGAATAAGTCACAACTACTATACCAAAAATTATGACAGCCACCAAATAATAAATAAGACAATAAAGCAACAATAAAGGGAACACCAGAATTTACGAGGTTCGGCTAATTTTGCCTACTCCTCGGACACAACCAATATTTTATTTCACTCCAAAAATACAAGTGAAATAATACTAAAGAGAGAAGATACAAATGCCTTAAACAGATGAGAAGGCAAATGAGAGGTGTGTTTCAATCCTAAACATTAGGCCTTCTTTTATAGGGGAAAAATCCCCCCAAACTTAACTCCCAACCAATGTGGGACTTTGGCATTTTGCCAAACTTCAACAAATCTCCACCTTGGCAAAATTCCACATTTTCAATTCTCTCTCAATAACAAATTTTGGTTGTGTCTTCATCTTCAATCTTCAGTGTTCAACAATGTTGATCAAATCCAAACAATGTTGAAACTTGACCGCAGTCACCACCTTTGTCAGCATATCAGCAGGATTCTCTGTAGTATGAATTTTCTTCACCGTGACTCCACCTTCTTCTATGATTTCTCGTACGAAATGATACCGAACATCAATGTGCTTCGTCCTTGCATGATAAACTTGGTTCTTCGCTAATTGAATAGCACTTTGACTATCACAAAAAATTGTGATACCTTTTTGTTCAACACCAAGCTCCTTTAGCAATCCTTGAAGCCAAATTGCCTCTTTCACAGCCTCTGTAATAGCCATGTACTCTGCCTCTGTTGTAGACAAAGCAACTGTTGACTGCAAAGTAGACTTCCAACTAACTGGTGCCTTTGCAAAAGTAAACACATAACCAGTAGTTGATCTTCGTTTGTCCAGATCACCCGCAAAATCTGAGTCACAATATCCAACTACAGACTGATTGTCTTCCTGCTCAAAAACTAACCCGACATCTACAGTATTATGAATATACCGTAGAATCCACTTCACAGCTTGCCAATGCTCCTTCCCTGGATTGTGCATATATCTGCTAATAACTCCAACAGCTTGTGAAATGTCAGGCCTTGTGCAAACCATTGCATACATCAAGCTACCAACAGCATTTGCGTATGGTACCTTTGACATATACTCTCGTTCAGCTTCATCCATTGGCGACATAGTAGTACTTAGCTTAAAATGGGAAGCAAGTGGAGTACTAACTGGCTTAGTCTTGTCATCTATGCCAAAACGTTGAAGTACTCTCTTCAAATATTCCTTTTGAGATAAACAGAGTTTCTTTGAACGTCTATCTCTAATTATCTCCATGCCAAGAATTTTCTTTGCCTCACCCAAATCCTTCATCTCGAACTCCTTCTTCAGTTGAATCTTCAACTTATCAATTTCTTCCAAATTCTTGGAAGCTATCAACATATCATCAACATATAGGAGAAGATATACAAAGGAACCATCTTTAAGCTTGTGCAAATACACACAATGATCGTATTTGCTTCTCTTGTACCCTTGCCGCAACATAAACTCGTCAAATCGCTTGTACCATTGTCTAGAAGATTGTTTCAATCCGTACAATGATTTTTCAAGTTTGCACACCATATTTTCTTTTCCAGCAACTTTGAATCCTTCTGGCTGAGTCATGTAGATTTCCTCCTCCAAGTTTCCATGTAAAACGCAGTTTTTACATCCATCTGAACTAGTTCCAAATCCAATTGTGCTACCAAAGCCAACATAATTCTAATGGAGGAATGTTTTACAACTGGAGAAAACACTTCATTGTAATCAATTCCCTCCTTTTGAGCATATCCTTTGGCCACCAATCTTGCTTTGTAGCGAACATCTACTTGGTTAGGAAATCCTTCCTTCTTTGCAAATACCCATTTGCACCCAATTGCTTTCTTTCCCTTCGGGAGATTGGCCAATCTCCATGTATGATTCTGATGAAGGGACTGTATTTCATCATTCATGGCAATCCTCCACTTATCTTCTTCTGAACTTTGGACAGCGTCTTTATAAGTAGTAGGAACATCATCAGCTACAATTGAGGTTGCACAAGCAACCGTCTCTATGAGACGAACAGGTTTCGTTATTGTTCTTTTTGGCCTGCTGGTTGCTATTGATTCAAGTTGTTGTTGAGGTTCCTGAGTTGGAATCTCCTCTACTGGCTCTCCTTCCAGAGGGTAATCTTCATTTGTTTCCTCCTCTGCTTCTTGTGTAGGAAAAATAAATTTTCCCTCAAACTCCACCTGCTTAGAAGCACCTTTATTTTGTTTGGTGTCTTCTGTTACCTTATTTACCATAGCAGATTCATCAAAGGTAACATCTCTGCTGAATATTACTTTCTTTGTCATAGGACACCATAAGCGATATCCTTTGACTCCAGAAGTAATTCCCATAAAAATAGCCTTCTTTGCCCTTGGATCCAATTTTGACTCCGTCACATGATAATATGCAGTTGAGCCAAACACGTGCAAAGAGTTATAATCTACAGCAGGTTTTCCGTACCATTTTTCAAATGGTGTTTTGCCATCAATAGCAGCAGATGGTAGACGATTAATGAGGTGGCATGCATATGTAATTGCCTCAGCCCAAAATTCTTTGCCCAAGCCAGCATTGGACAACATACACCGTACCTTCTCCAGCAAGGTCCGGTTCATACGTTCTGCCACTCCATTCTGTTGTGGTGTATGTCTAACAGTGAAGTGTCGGACGATGCCATCATTTTCACAGACCTTATTGAAATGATCATTTTTGTATTCACCTCCATTGTCTGTGCGAATACACTTGATCCTCCTGCCTGTTTGATTCTCCACCATCGTCTTCCATTTGAGAAAAATTCCCAACACTTCATCTTTGTTTTTCATTGTATACACCCACACTCTTCGAGAAAAATCATCAACAAAGGTTACAAAATAGTGCTTCCCACACAATGAAGGTGTTTTGGAAGGACCCCAAACATCAGAGTGTACATAATCCAAAATGCCTTTAGTATTATGGATCGATGTACCAAATTTAACCCTTGTCTGTTTCCCTTTGACACAATGCTCACAAAACTCCAAGTTGCAAGCCTTTACTCCTTTTAACAATCCTTGATCTGATAGAGTTTTCAAGGATTTTCCTCCAGCATGTCCCAAGCGCATGTGTCATAGCTTGGTTGCTTCTGCCTCTTTGTCGTCACTGGATGTCACTGTCGCTGTCCCAATAACTGTACTGCCACGATAGCGGTACATATTATTATTCTTCCGATTAGCCTTCATTACCACTAGTGCACGAAACATACTCTCATCACTCCATTTTCTGCAATGATTTTGAACCCTTTTGATTCTAGGGCTCCCACAGAGATGAGATTCTTCTTCAAATCCGGTACATATCGAACATCTATCAATGTTCTGATCATTCCATCATGGTTCCTTAATCGTATTGAACCAATGCCATATGAGGTAAGAGGGCTGTTATCCGCTGTGTGGACGACTCCATATTCTCCTTCTTGAAATTCCACGAACCAGTCCCTGTTGGGACACATATGATAGCTACAAGCCGAGTCCATCAACCATATGTCTGATGATGTTGATGACTCTGTTGTAACTAATGAGAAGTCTGAATCATCACAATCAGCTACATTTGAATCCATAATAGCCTTTCCATTGTTATGTTTGGCCTTATTCTTCAACTTCGGACAGTCTTTCTTCCAGTGCCCTTTTTCTCGACAAAAGGCACATTCATCTTTGCTGGGTCTGGATCTTGACTTGGATCTTCCCTTCTTTGTCCTCGTTTGATTTTGAGGACGACCCCTCACAAACAGTGCTTCTCCTTCTCCGCCCTTCTGTTTTTCTCGCTTTCTTTGTTCATAGCTGTACAAAGCCGAACAAACTTCTCTGAGAGAAATTTCGTCATTTCCATGGAGTAGAGTAGTTTCAAGGTGCTCGTACTCATCAGGAAGTGACGCCAACAACATTAAGGCCAAGTCACCATCATCATAAGTTGTATCCATATTTTGCAAATCTGTGACCAACTTATTGAAACTGGTGATATGTTCATTCATCGTGGTACCAGGAACATAGGTGAAGTGAAACAGTCTCTTCTTCATGTACAATTTATTTTGACTGTTTTTCTTCAAAAATTTATCCTCCAGTGCTTTCCATAATTTACTTGCAGAAGTTTCCTTTGTGTATGGATATTTCTGCTCTCTAGCAAGGTAGGATCGAATGGTACCGCAAGCAACACGGTTGATAATTCTCCAATCTTCTTCTCCAATAACATCTGGTTTCTTTTCTTCAATGGCCAGATCTAGCCCTTGTTGAAAAAGGACATCTAGAACCTCGCCTTGCCACATCCCAAAATGTCCGGACCCGTCAAATATTTCGACCGCAAATTTCGCATTTGACACAATTCTTGTCATAAGCGAAGATGTCAATGATGACGTATTGTTGACACTTGATGTAGATTCTTCTTGTTTATTGTCTCCCATCTTTGACACAAATATTATTTAATAGCTGACGACACAAATCAAGATTATTTCCTTTCTGATGTGGAAGATCAGACTATGCTGCAACCACAGAGCATACTTAGACAGTACCTTGGCTCTGATACCAATTGTTGCGGAAGCCAAATGTATATAGTGTGAATAAGTCACAACTACTATACCAAAAATTATGACAGCCACCAAATAATAAATAAGACAATAAAGCAACAATAAAGGGAACACCAGAATTTACGAGGTTCGGCTAATTTTGCCTACTCCTCGGACACAACCAATATTTTATTTCACTCCAAAAATACAAGTGAAATAATACTAAAGAGAAAAGATACAAATGCCTTAAACAGATGAGAAGGCAAATGAGAGGTGTGTTTCAATCCTAAACATTAGACCTTCTTTTATAGGGGAAAAATCTCCCCCAAACTTAACTCCCAACCAATGTGGGACTTTTGCATTTTGCCAAACTTCAACACTTCTAAGAGGATAGTACAAAAAAATTAGAATTGTTGTCGTCGCCGGAGACAAAGCCATCGCTGGTGGTTTTGATACTCTCGAGGCCCGGAGTTGTCAAAAGGGGATATTGTTGGGTCTTTGTTGTTGCTGCAAAAGGGGATGTATAGGTAAAAATGAAAGTGGGATAATTTTAGAAATTGGGTTTTGAGAAGAGGTGAAATTGGTGAATTAAAGATAATTAAAGGTACCCCAATTTCAAAATTCGTGTAATTCTACCATCCCAATCAAGAGAACCAATGGTGCGCAGACCTTCAGCGAACTTGCAACAGGCTTTAATGGAGTTTGATAATCTCCGGACAATGATTTCTAAACAAAAGGAAATAAATTAAAGAAATATTATTTTAAGTTATAAAGATAATTAATTATATAAATTTTAATTATCTTCCTTTTATTAATAAAATATAACTAAAGGTAAAGTATCCAATTGTAAAATGACACATGTCGATATTAATAGATTTTTACGGCAGTTTGTGCTTTCACACACTTTCTGTTCATCTCTCAAGGGAATATTTATTCCACTTAAAAATAGGGGGGTAATAAGACCCCCGTAAAATTTGAAAATCCAACTATAGGTCAGGATACTTATGCATCTTCTCAAATATGGATTTGATATTCCTATATCAAGTACATAAATACACAATAAAAATTACACTATTTTGGTATGTAAAGTTAAAAAGTTCCAATAGATGACCATCAGGCGACCGCAAACATGTGTAAAACGTAGTTCCTCAACAACAGCTTAGCTTAGTATAGCTTAACGTAACTAATGTGGCAATGCTGGATACTTCTGTTCAATAGAAGATGAAGTGGAAGGATAAAAAAACTTGTGATCAACATTAGGGGCGGAGCTAGCTTGTTAATTGCGGGTTCGGCTGAACCCAGTAGCTTGGTTCAACCCCAATATTTGTCTTAAAAAATTTATTAAACTATATACAAATTATTTAATTAGAACCCAATAACTTAAAAACTAGAATTTCGAACTCATAAATTTAAATCCTGACTCCACCTCTGATGAGCATCCATAAAAAAACTTATAGTGGTAGGTCATGGCCTCAGTTAATGTATCTAAAAAAAACATGTTGACAAACTATTGGGTCGTTTGGTTGGGAATCAAGCCATCCATGATTAATTATTCCGGGATAAGTTATCTACCCTCCCATAGGGATTAAAAAAATACTATAATTCCTACCGCGATTTTATTTCAACCAAACATAAGATAAACTCATCTGAAATTTAATCCCGGGATCCAGGTCTTGTGGATAAATGAAGAATTGTGGATCCTCCCAACCATAAAATAGGAGTTGACAGAGGAAGGAAATATGCTCTTAGTTATCCTTTATCCCTCATATCAAATGTTCATCTCAAATTTAATATCGAGATTAATTATTCTTATCTCTCGTAACAAACGAGCTCTAAGGGTGTTGTCTATGTTTCAACCACTCTTTCTTTATGTTTTTCCTTTAACTAAAATGGGAGGGAAGGGGCAACGATCCCCCTCCCACCTCATGTTATACCATTTTCATATACCTAATTTACATAGATTTATACTTTAAAAAAGATACGTAAGTGGATAATGCTTATTTAATGAAGTAGACTGTTATAATATTTAATTTAATACTAACAGAAATAGACTATAACCTAAAATTATGTACAAACAACCGCGACTAAATAACAGTGAATTTCAAGGTTGTTAATTCAAAACGGATACGTTTTATTCTTAAAAGTCAATTCCCACGTCTGACTTTTTTCAAATTTGGTATAATTGATATAAATATAACCAAAAGTAAAAAAATCCTCAATAGAAATGTATTGACGTTTTCTATTATCAATTTGTACAATACATGATTTCGTGAATCGTGATCATCTCGAAGTACTCATTGTTATGAGTAAGCAATATCTCAGACTGTAATCCAGCTTGTGCATTTTTTTCACTGTTTGGTGTCCGTTATCAGTATTAGGGTCCCAATTAATTTGAGTTCGCATCACATGACACACATAATAGTTGAACTCAACATTTTAATAAGCTTAGTTGCGCACTGTTCACATGACTCTACGTCAACGCCCAAGTCTAGTCATGTCTGTGAAAAAAATGACCTTAAAAAAAACAATCTTAGTGTACAAAGCATATCATATTTAAACAAGGTTCGAGAAAGGGTTATACCCCAAAGGGTGTAATATAGATAGTCTATCTTAATGCAAGCGTTAGTGACTAACGCCACAGTTTGACCCGTGACCTATAAGTCACACGGAAATAATTTTACCATTGATCCAAGGCCCCCTTCGTCAAGAAAAAAAGGGGTAAAATTCAAAATAGACAGATTTACAACTGGTAATTGAAAAATAGTTACAGTTTTAAAAGTAATCGAAATTTAGCTATTTTCATGTAAAGATAAAATTTGAACAAAACCCTGTTAAAAATCCAAAAATATTTCGGCATAATAAGTTGGAGTTCGAATTTTTTTATAAATGAACTTCCAACATAATATGCTGGAATTTTATAATGTGCTAGAATTCTATCATAATATGCTGGAAGGTCATATGCAAGAGCTTCATAATACATTTTATGCTGGAACTTTCCGTGTCCTGGAGTTCCAACAAAATATGTTAGAAGTTTACGCGCATGAACTCCATAATCCCGCATATTATGCTAGAACTTTCCATGTTTTAGCAATACATTATATAGTGACTATTTTTAATGACTTTGCAAACACTACTATTTTTTTATTACGAATCCGAAAAATAACTAGCCCGTGCTATTTTAACCAAAAAAAGACCATCATTGATATATTTTTGTCCATTCACGAAAGTGAATGGACAAAAATAGTATTTGATACCTTTAATATTGGTTGCGGATGAAATTCTAAGTGGGCGTTTGGACATAAGAATTGTAAAATTCCGAAAAAGTGAATTTTTAAGCGAAAATAGTATTTGAAAATTAGAGTTGTGTTTGGACATAAATATAATTTTGGATTGTTTTTGAATTTTTGTGAGTTAACTGAGTAAAAATTTTGAAAAATGGTTTTTTGGAGTATTTTAAATTTTTGAAAAATTTTAAAATTCATCTTCAAGTAAAAATTGGAAATTTTATGGTCAAACAATAATCTTCTATATCTATACTATATTAAAAGTACGAAGGCCTTTAGCGAAATGTCGTTCATCTTTTTTACTCTTTAAGAATTACTTTAACACTAGACAAAATAGTCATTTAATTATTTAGCTAATATTTAGGAATAAATATTTAATTATTTTCCTAATATTTAGGACTTTAAAATCAACTAAATTTTGTGCGTTAAAATCCTTCCTTATTTGGACGTACATAATGCAACATCTTTGTATTTCTTATAGAAGGCTTTATGTAGTGAGATATATTGCTTCTTAACAAGTTTCCATATATTTCTTTTTTTATTTTGTTTCTTAATGTTTTAATCAAATTAGACTAAATTAGATTAGGAAATAAAATTTATAAGTTAAAAATAATACAAGTATGAACAATGAATGTATGAAATTATGCCGTCCTATGCATTTAAGTTGGACTCTCCTATTCTTAATATAAACATGCAAAATAAAATAAGAATTATATTTGTTGTAAGTTTACCTTTTTCAACTGTCTTCATTAAGATATCATTCAGGTATTTCTATGGCTAGAACTTTTCTTTTCGTTATTCTTTTGTAGGATTATTTTTCAGTTTGTTTTTCTTCTTGTTTAACCAAAAATCTGAGTCTTTGGTCAAAGCTAAAAAGAAATTCGGGTTACTAATAATCAGGAGACAAAAATAAAATACTTTTGAGAACGATGGTAAAGAAGCAAATAGATGTATATTTCAATAAATTCTCAATAGTATTTCGTGTCCTTACAAATGATGATACTTCTTCCTTTTATAGATAATTCTAGGTAAAGGAATGAAGCCTCAGCTTTAATGATATAATCATGAGTAATAAATGATATTAAATAAGCCGTTATACAATCATTCCTATTAAATACCGACTTCATAACGTATCAAGTATTTAATAATGAATTTGGACTCCTTTCTGTCACCAGATCTTTGCTTTCAATGCCTTCTATCCGTTGGCTGTAGATAATTTAAATTGGTACGAGACTCGTATCTATACGTTGTCTCGTGCCTATTTAAATTCTTCTTCCCGTGGCTGTTTCCATCCGTGCCTCTTAGTCAATTGCTGCGCTTTGACCATTTAACTAATCCACGTGTCATGCCACATCATCTTTTAATATAAACTCAGTTTTTTCCCAATACAGATAGTCCCCCCACTTTCCATTTTTTTATCAATTAAATAATTGGGAAGTGGATCCTCATGTAAAAGGAATTTTTACCACAATTAATGCTCATGACAGTACTAACGTCTCATCAGTCTTTTCCATTTAATGTTCTGCCCATGTGTCATTTTCTAATTGATTCCACTATTCATACTCTTTTTCGAGACTTCTTCACTCTCACTATTTACGAAGTGATAGCTGCCTTTATTATAGGCTTTTCATCATTACACTTAAAAAGTTGACGGTTCCCATTTTACACATAACTTTGTCCTCCTTTGTCTTCTTCACAAATCTTCAGCACATACTTCCTTCTTAACAATGTCTTCTTCAAACCCTAACCGTAAAAAAGTTCCAATTCTAGATCAATTCCCCAACGCCCCTGTTAGACACAGAAGAGGCGGAGGAGGTAGGCTTCGAACAGGGTTAGAATCTACGCGAGGCGGCTCCTCTGGTTCTTCTTCAAGGAGTTCTATCCCAAAAGCCCCTTCTTCTAAAAGTAGGGAAATTCTTGATCCTTCTCAAGAACCCTCAGTTGATGATATAGTTCCCGGCGATTTGTCTTTTGAAAGTGACAAAACGTCTCTTCAAAAACAAATTAAAAATTTAGAAAGAGCCGATACTTATCCAACAATAGTTACCGAGCTTACAATCCCCACCATAAGAAGAGATTGTAACTGGAAGGATAGTTTCTGAATGTCAATTCCTTCCCCAAATCAAAGAATTTCATCTTTTAGAAGTGTGTATTCTTCTGTTTACACTTACCCCTTCACTTTAGGTTTCAATCCTCCGATTGACCCAGTTATTCTCGATTTTTGTCCTTTCTTTACAATTTGTTTGGCCCAAATCGGTCCATTGGTGTGGAGAACAGTGGCTTGTTTGAGATATTTATCTTCCAAGGCCAATGTCAATTTCACTTTTTCTCACCTCATTCATCTATACCATCCTAACTTAATACGCCATGGAGTTTTTACCTTAACTGCAAGGAGCAAAAAGGTTTTGGTAAACCCTGAGGATGATAAGATCGTGGATGGTATATTCGTTACGCTGCTGTCCGTATAGTGGACTTGATTGGTCAAACAAATATTCCCTTCCCTGAGAAGTGGAATTTTGAACGTAGGTTTCCTTTTATTTACCGTACCTACTTTTGAGATTTTCAAAAGAAAGTTGTTTTTTAATCTCGTCCCTTCTTGGTTTTTTGTAGCAACCATGGGAGATGTGGAACCTATTCCCAACTTTCGTGATTGGGTAGACTCACTTTTGAAGATTGCTTCTAGGGAGCAGAGAACTTGGAAGTCAATTTCTTCCTTACATGGCTGGAAAGTCGAAACACACGGTATCCCCTCTTTTATAATTTTTTTTTTCATGTTAAGCGCTTTTTCCTCAACTTTAATCATGTATATCCATCCTTTAATCAGGATTTGGCATTAGAGGAATGACGACTGAAGTAGCTATGGCCATTCGCATGTCTGCGAATGCTGCTCTTGATTTGGATAAGGCTCGAGCCTCGCTGCCTAAAAGGAAAGCTGCAAAGGAAAGTTCTGAAGAAGAAGAGGAGAGTACCTCCCTAATTACCAGGCCGAGGGTCAGGAGACGAATAATCATTGATGATGAAATTGAAAACATTACTGCTCGTACCTCCGCCACCGAGCCTATTTTGATTCAATCTGATGAGGACACCGAACCAAGAGATAATAATGAATCAATTCAGCATCTTTTTGACAGTGGTTTCGGGAGTGGCGAGCTCGGCCCTATTTTTGATGAAGCTCCTCTTTCCTCATTTATTCCTATTTCCTCCATTCCTCTGCCATCCGTAAGTATTTCGTTACCAGTTTTGACGGCTTCAGTTCTTTTGCCTGTCTCTACCGCTCCTATATCCGTTCCCCTGGCTGTTTCTACCGCACCTTCTTCCGCTCCTGTGTTGGTTTCTACATCTTTTCCTTCCATTCCTTCCACTACTCCTCTTCCCTCTGTTCATCATACAGAGACAGGTTCTAGCAGTGGAGGTATGACTATGAGAAGTGTTACTTTGGAGGTTCCCGCCAATCATAGCCTCTTGAGGAAGACCGGCAGAGCTGATGTTTGGCTCGAACCTCTAATTAGAGATATCGAGAAGAAGAAGATGGAGAGCCATAGCTGCTTAACTCTGATGAATGACGTAGTTCATTCTACTTTGAAGGTATTTTTACCAACAAGTTTTTTTTTAAAAATTATCTTCAATCTCTCATTTCCATGACTTACCTCTGTAGGCTAATCTTATTGGCACGGAATTAATGGGAAGAGTTTCCCTACTGGAAAGAAGAGCTCGTGAGTCTGAAAAGACTATGCACGAGGCCGAAGAAATAGATAGGGGAGCCCAGCTTGAAGCAACCAATTGGAAGGAGCAGTTCGAGAATGCTCAAGGGACCATAGAGGAGTTGCAAGAAGATAAAAATCTCCTGGAGCAGCAAAACCGTGGTTTAACTTCTGAACTGGCAACTGTCAAAGCCTCTTCAAGCCAATTGAAAAGAGACAAAGAGCTTTTGGAATGCTCTTTGTCAGAACAATTATCCAGGGCTAGTGAAGAAGTTAGAGAGCTGAAGGCACTTTTGGCTAGGAAGGAAGAATATGCAGGAGAGTTAGTGCAAAGCTTGACTCAAGCTCAGGCTGACTTACAGACTTCTTCTGACGAGATTCATGCCTTGAAGAGTTCTCATGCTTCTCTTGAAGCTTCCCTTGATTCCCATTTAGCTGAATATCAAATCTTAAAAAACGATCTTGCTATGTGGGAAAAGGAATATGGACTTCTAGAGGAAAATTTTAACATAGAAGTGAGTTGGGCTTTCCTGAAATCTCGTCGTGATGCTTTGACGGAAGCTGCTCAAGAAGGTTTTGACTTGCAGTCTGAACTGGCCAAAGTCATAGATACCATTGAGAAAAGTCATCAGTCTGCTGATACTCCTTCTCCTGCACTTGAAGTTCCTGGAACAGAAGAACTTTTAAATGAAGAAGTGCATACTGCAGCAATTGGGATTACAATTCCTGCTTCAGCTGAAAATGTTGCAATTCCACCTTCAGAGGGTGAAACTTCTATAACCCAGTCTGTGAAAGTTGAAGTTTCTGTGACTCTTGTTTCCCTCATTGATCCTAACATCTCAAGCTCTGCTGAAATCGTTCCTGTTGCTACTTCTTCAGAAGTTGCCACCGTGCCTGTGGCTGAAAGTGAAATAAATATTGCAACTTCTGATGTGCTGACCCCTTCAATTGAATGATGGTTTTATCCCTTAGTTTTTAAGGGATTTTTTGGTGAAAGTCCCCAGTTATCATAATGGGGAACTTGTATAAACTTTAATTGACTAAGTTTCTACTTAGTCTTTTTAATTATATTAAGAAGTTTTGTTAGTACTGCAATGTGTTCTATTCTTGCCTTTACCTTACTTATTTAGGACTTATAGAATAGTTTAGCATTTTTATCCTTTGAAAATGTTTTATGACACTTCTCATGACTTATTAACATGAGGCTTATAAAAGAGGGCCCTTTTATTTTATCGACACTTAATGAAGAAGACGTCTCAACTTCATAATGGTGTTATAATACGATGAAAGTAATAGGAAAACACACGTTTTATATGAAACAACTTTGGCAAGTTTTTATTCATAAACTTTTAACAAGTGTTTGACTGTTACATGTATTACAATACATCTACAACTTTCTCGTAACTGTTTTTCTTGTAACAGATTTGTACATAACATAAAATAAACAAGGTTTTTCTTCATAACCTGTTTCAGTACATAGTCATGACCCTATCTTTACATGTTAAGAAGGGTTTGAGAGGTGACTTTGTTTATGAGTTTGAGAGATGACTCTGTTGTTCTCATGAATGCTGAAGACTTCGTAACTTTTTCTCAACACTTGCTTCTTTGTGGCCGATTTTTGTTCGATACTCGTATCTGTTTCTCTCTACACATATCTGTGTATAATATGTAGTCCCCCAAGTGTTTGAGCGGTGAAGTATGAAGCCTCGAGCACTTGTTTATTTCTTTTACTTTGGCCCTTTTCCTGAAACAGAAAGATATACGGGACTCGACGGTGCGATTATAGATGAAGACTGCCTAACTCGTGTGTATTTCCATCAGATTAATTGTAACCCTGGGCTAGGAATTTAAGAATACTCCATTTTGCCTTGCAGGTTGTGACTCATCATTTGGCACGAGTTAGGATATTTTGCCTAGCATCTAAAATCGTTAGTAAAATATTAATAAACCAAGAGAGAAATTTTAACATGATGATACCTGACCGTAGGTACTTTCTTAAAAGTAATATCTTTTTAAGTGGACAGCATTCCAATGTGAGGGTAAAACTTTACCATCCATTGTTTCCAACTGGTATGCTCCTTTTCCCGCAATGCCACGGACTTTGTATGGTCCTTCCCATGTTGGACTTAGCTTTCCTGAGTTAGCAGCTTTTGCAGATTGGAACACCTTTTTAAGCACGAAGTCCCCAATTTTGAAAAATCTGAGGCGTGCTTTCCAATTGTAATATCGTTCTATTACTTGCTTTTGTGCTGCCATTCTTATCAAAGCAGCTTCTCTTCTTCCTTCAAGTAAATCTAGGCTAACCCGCATCTCTTCATTATTAGATTCCTCCGTTGCCTGATCGTATCGTGTGCTTGGCTCACCTATTTCAACTGGAATTAAGGCTTTCGTACCATAAACCATCGAAAATGGTGTTTCTCAAGTGCCTGTTTTGGTCGTTGTACGATAAGCCCATAGTACTCCAGGTAACACCTCAGGCCAATTACCTTTTGAATCTTGTAACCTTTTTTTCAAGTTATTGATAATAACTTTGTTAGTTGATTCTGCTTGTCCATTCCCCACTGGATGATATGGCGTAGACGTTATTCTTTTGATCTGCCAACTTCGAAGAAATTCTGTAACTTGTGCTCCAATAAATTGTGGTCCATTGTCACACACGATCTCCTTTGGTACTCCAAAGCGGCATATTATATTTCGCCATATGAAGTCTTTAACTTCTTTTTCTCGTACCTGTTTAAATGCCCCTGCTTCTACCCATTTAGTGAAATAATCTGTAAGTACAAGTAGAAATTTTACCTGACCTTTTGCTTGTGGAAGTGGACCTACGATATCCATTCCCCATTTCATAAAGGGCCAAGGGGCTAAAACAGGATGTAGTAACTCAGCTGGTCTGTGCATATTATTGCCGTACCTTTGACATTTATCACATTTGGACACGAAACTGGTTGCCTCTTCTTCCATCTTAGGCCAATAATATCCTGTGCGAATTAACGTTCTTACCAGTGACCGTCCTCCTGCGTGATTCCCACAATGTCCTTCATGTACTTCTCTCATGACATATTCGGTTTGAGAAGGACCGAGACACCTTGCTAGTGGTCCGCCGAACATCTTTCGATAAAGATTACCTTGATATAAACAATATCGTGCAGCTTTTTTGCGAAGCGCGTAAGCCTTTCCTTTGTCATTAGGCACGGTTCCGTGCTGTAAGAAGGCAACAATTTCATTTCTCCAATCCCATGTTAGATGATTAAAATTTACCTCGTTTTTATCAGGTTCAAGAACGGAATGAAATAGATGTATGACTGAAGCATCTGTATTGTTTGCCACGTCTGCTGCGGATGCAAGGTTAGCTAAAGCATCTGCCTCTATATTCTCATCCCTTGGGATCTGCACTACTTTCCAAGTTTGGAATTGCTTTATTAACTCCCGTACCTTTGCGAGGTATTCTTGCATTCGTGACTCTCTGGCTGTATAAGTCCCCAGCATCTGATTAACCACGAGTTGAGAATCACTCTTGATTATAATCTGTGTTATGCCGAGTTCTCGTGCCAATTCTAAACCTGCAATTACAGCCTCATACTCTGCTTCATTGTTAGTTATAGAATGACATTTTATAGCCTGTCTAATGGTCTCACCCGCAGGTGGTACGAGGACTATTCCTAAGCCTGCCCCTTTTACATTAGATGAACCGTCAGTGTATAAAACCCAAGTCCCCGGGTTCGCACCATTAAAAACTAATAATTCTTTTTCTGCTTCTAAATGCATCCCCTGGCTAAAATCAGCCACGAAATCAGCTAGTACTTGAGACTTTATAGCGGTCCTGGGTTGATAAATAACTTCATACTCACTTAGTTCTATAGCCCATTTTGCTAATCTTCCTGAAAGTTCGTGTTTATGCAAAATATTTCGAAGCGGAAAAGCAGTAACTACAACAATGGGATGACATTGAAAATAAGGTCTTAACTTTCTAGATGTCATGATCAAAGCTAATGCTAATTTTTCTAGCTGTGGGTATCGTATCTCAGCTTCCAATAAGGACTTGCTTACATAATAAATAGGAGATTGTTTACCTTGGTCCTCGCGGACTAAAACAGCACTTACTGCGACTTCAGATACGGCCAGATAAATGAGAAGTTTTTCCCCCACCTTCGGTTTTGCCAACAACGGTGGTTTTGACAAATAAGCTTTCAAATTTCTAAGGGCTTGTTGACAATCTTCATTCCATTCAAAATGATCTTGCTTTTTAAGTGCAGAGAAAAACTTAAAACACCTTTCCGAGGATTTGGAAATAAATCTCCCCAAAGCTGCAATTCTTCCCGTTAATCTTTGTACTTCCTTTTTATTAGTAAGTATATCCGGGATTTCTTCTATTGCTTTGATCTGAGAAGGATTCACTTCAATACCACGATTAGAAACAAGAAAACCCAAAAACTTACCTGATGCCACCCCAAATGCACATTTTTCTGGGTTGAGTTTCATATTAAATTTTCGCAAAATTTCAAAAGTAACAGATAGGTGAGAAACATGGTCGTGAGATTGCTGGGTTTTGACGAGCATATCGTCTATATATACCTCCATCGTTTTCCCTAAATGTTCTTGGAACATTTTGGTGACCAACCTTTGATAGGTTGCCCCAGCATTTTTGAGGCCAAAGGGCATTACCTTATAACAGTAAGTCCCCCTGTCTGTGATGAAAGAAGTTTTTTCTTCATCACCAGGATCCATTTTAATCTGATTATATCCTGAGTATGCATCTAAAAAACTTAAAAGTTCATGATCTGCGGTTGCATCAATTAGTTGATCTATATGCGGTAAGGGAAAGGAATCTTTTGGATAGGCTTTATTTAAATCGGTATAATCTACACAAACACGCCACTTACCATTTTTATTGGGTACGACCACCGTATTAGCTAACCAAGTAGGATATTTTACCTCACGGATTGATCCGATTTTTAATAACTTTTGGACTTACTCCTGAATCACCTGGTTATTGAAAGCACCTTGTTTCCGTTTCTTTTGCTTTATTGGTGTGAAAGAGGGGTCCTCATTAAGTTTGTGAGTTACCACATTTGGTGGAATACCTGTCATGTCAGCGTGGGACCAAGCAAAGCACTCTAAGTTAGCTTTTAAAAATTCGATTATCATACCTCGCATGTTCGTGCTTAAATTGGCCCCGACATAAACCTTCCGTTCAGGCCATTGATCAAATAACATCACTGCCTCAAGATCTTCAATTGTCGTTTTGATGCTTTCATTTTCTTCAGGTTCTTGAATTGTGTCAGGTCTTGAGTCCAAATCCGTCTTTTCTTGTTCAGTTGAAGTTTGATCTTTTTTACATTCAACAGTTTCCTGTAATTGCTACTTTTCTTTATTCTCGGCGCTCGTACTTGTTACAACGTTGACACTTTTAGCCATCTGCTGATCCCCACGAATTTGGCAAATTCCCCATGGTGATGGGAATTTAATAACCTGATGTAGAGTTGATGGGACAACGTCCATATCGTGTATCCATGGTCTCCCCATGATCATATTGTAGGCCATTTCCATATCAACTACCTGAAATTTAGTTTCCTTCACAACACCCATAGCAAAAGTTGTTAGAAATACCTCACCTTTTGTTACTACACTTGAATTGTCAAAGCCTGACAAGGTGTGCGCCTTGGGTATCATTTTGTCTTCAGCTTGCATCTCTCGTAGTACCCTTAATAATATAATGTTTACAGAACTCCCTGGATCAATCAAAACTCGTTGTACATTAGTATCATGTACAAGTAAAGATATTACCAGTGCGTCATTATGTGGAGTTGTTACTCCTTCGGTATCTGCTCATCAAATGAAATACTTTCATTTTCAAGGACCTGCCGCACTCGTTTCCCGTGTGTAATTGTTACCTTAGAAACCTTGTTGGAGGCTGTATAGGTTACGCCGTGAATGTCCTCTCCCCCGCTTATGACATTCACTGTCCTTTTGGGTGAAGGAGGTTGTGGTGGCTCTTGTCTGTTTTTCATATAAGCTTGTTTTCCTTTCTCACTAAATAACTCAGTGAGGTACCCTTGCTTTAATAAATGATCCACTTCACTCTGCAGGAATCTGCATTCTGAAGTTTTGTGCCCGTGATCGTTGTGAAATTCGCACCAATGATCCGGATTGCGTCTACTTGGATTTGACCGCATCTCTTTTGGCCACCGTACCTTATCTCCCATGCTTCTTAAAACAGCTACGAGCTCGGAGGTAGAGACATTAAAATTATATCCACCGAATCGCGCCTTTAAAATCCTGTCATCGTCTCGTGATTCTTGTCTGTTCCAATCATTCCTGAACTTTGAAGAAGAACCAGAATCCCGATTCCTTGATTTTTGATCATATTGCTGGCTATCTTGTTTCGACCGTGGGTCCTTTCCTGCGGGTCCCATATATGGATCGTACCTGTTTTTACCTGATCTTTTTTCGGTTTCTGACCTTCGGGTACCGCCCCTTTCTTCATGATGGAGCTTAGGTACGGTATCTTCTTCGATTCGCAGCTTCGTGCTATACCTGTTGTAAACATCATTCCATGTGGTTGCAGGAAATTCTCTAAGACTTTCTTTGAGTCGTCTCGTGGCTTCAGAACTTTTGTCATTTAAATTACTTGCAAAAGCTATAGCAGCCCAATTGTCAGGCACACGAGGTAGAGTCATTCTTTCACGCTGGAATCTATCAACGAAGTTTCTAAGCAACTCCGAATCCCCTTGTTTGATTTTGAAAATATCTTCCATCCTTTTCTCAACCTTTTGTGCTCCCGAATGTGCTTTAATAAAAGAATCTGCAAGCTCAGCAAAAGAATTAATAGAATTTTCAGATAAAAGAGAATACCAGGTTAATGCACCCTTGGTGAGTGTTTCTCCAAATTTCTTGACCAATACTGATTCAATTTCTTGTTTGGTCAAGTCGTTGCCTTTTACGCCGGTTGTAAATGCAGTTACGTGGGTCTGTAGTACCATCATATTTCGAGATGTCAGGCATTTTGAACTTTTTCGGAATTAGAAGGGGAGCAGCACTAGGCTTCCATGGTTGTTGTGAGTATTTGTCCATGTCTACTCCTTTTATTACAGGTGGAACTCCAGGGATTTGTTCAATACGCTCATTTTGTTCTTTAAGCTGTTTCTGCAAGGTTAGTACTAAATTTTGCAAATATGAATTATTTAAATTACCTGGTCCCCCTTCTTGTGGTTCACTGGGGGTTGCTCCGTTTCCAGAATTATCAAGACCAGAACGGGGGTTCTCCAATGTATTATTATTAGGAGTTGGTGTAGGTGGCGCAGCAGGCAATCGACTAACAAGTGCCTGAAGAGCTTTGCCGACCTGTGCATCAATTAGCTTTTGCAAAGCTTCAGTTGTAACTCCTTCAAAATGTTCAGATTGCTCTTGTTGATCAGCACGTGATTCAGTAACAGGAGTGCCTTCACGAGATTGACGTGGTGAATTTAGAGGAGAAGGAACCACATTATCTTGATTTTGATGTATTTGATTCTCATGGTTTCCCAATGTGTTGTTACTATTGTTGTCGGCGTTGTTGTTTGACATGGTGACGCCTAATAGATAAGATGTAGCTTAAATGGAAAGATTATCAGATTCCCGGTAACGGAACCAATTTGTTTAACCAAAAATCTGAGTCTTTGGTCAAAGCTAAAAAGAAATTCGGGTTACTGATAATCAGGAGACAAAAATAAAATACTTTTGAGAACGATGGTAAAGAAGCAAATAGATGTATATTTCAATAAATTCTCAATAGTATTCCGTGTCCTTACAAATGATGATACTTCTTCCTTTTATAGATAATTCTAGGTAAAGGAATGAAGCCTCAGCTTTAATGATATAATCATGAGTAATAAATGATATTAAATAAGCCGTTATACAATCATTCCTATTAAATACCGACTTCATAACGTATCAAGTATTTAATAATGAATTTGGACTCCTTTCTGTCACCAGATCTTTGCTTTCAATGCCTTCTATCCGTTGGCTGTAGATAATTTAAATTGGTACGAGACTCGTATCTATACGTTGTCTCGTGCCTATTTAAATTCTTCTTCCCGTGGCTGTTTCCATCCGTGCCTCTTAGTCAATTGCTGCGCTTTGACCATTTAACTAATCCACGTGTCATGCCACATCATCTTTTAATATAAACTCAGTTTTTTCCCAATACAGATAGTCCCCCCACTTTCCATTTTTTTTTTTTTTTTTTTTTGTTTCCCTCTTTAACGGTAGTTGATTATTTGAAGGCTTAGATGAACATGTTATTGTTATGATTAATATCGGATAAAGATTTACATGTTTAGGTTAACAGTTTTGTGTCTTTTATTAAAATTTTATAGTCCCCTAACTTATTGGATAGGTGCTTGATATTGCTGGAGTAAGATATGTTATTTATTCGTATTTATTTATGTACAGTTTGTTATATATATGGATAAGAATACCTATAAAGATTAGATTGTAGTTTGCTAAACATTCACTTAAGGTGATGGATGCTTCATCATATGACTTACTTGCCACCAATATTTCATGTTGGTAAAGTTAAATATAACAAAAAATTGAGCATTTAACTTTTGAAATTTTACAGTCTAAGTCATTTTTTCCTAAAGAAGTTATAACAACAACAACAACAACGTATAATCCCACTAGTGGGGTCTGAGGAAGGTAATGTGTACGCAGATTTTACCTCTACCCTAGGGTAGAGAGATTGTTTCTAATAGACCCTCGGCATCCTTCCCTCCAAGAACTCCTTACCTTGCCCTTGAGGTAATTCGAATTCACAACCTCTTGGTTGGAAGTGGAGGCCGGTTGCTTACCATCAGAGTAACCCCTAAAGAAGTTATAAGAGCCGAGAAAATCTAAAAGAGATACTAAAGAAGTAAGATTTGGTTATTATCTATATCTTCCCAATTAAGTGATGGCGCTTAATAATTTTGAAATAAGAAATGCACAACACCTTTTTTATAGTTTTTTGAGATTGTGATATGGATTTTAGTTATATTCGTATCAATGGAATTTAGACTTGAAAGAAATTAAAATTCAGTGAAATTAACATAAAAGATATTAGAATTTGATGGAATATATCAACTTAAAAGGTAAACTTAATTTGTTTGACTAAGATGATTGAATAGGTCTAATATGGGACATAGTTTCTTTCTTTATCGTGCAATTAAATAAGATTAACAATAATCTTTTTCATGAACTTACATAATTTTTTTAGTTTTTTTCATAATTCAAACACAAATTTAATATTTATTTATTTAACTTTACAAAATTTATACTCATTGAGAGTGGATACTTGCGCAACACACCTACCAATGCACTAGTTTAGAAAAAAAAGGTAAAAAAAATTCGAAAAAATCATGACCAAATGGGGTCAAGTGTGAGAAAAATGATAACAAGGCAAATCCTAACAACTTGTTTGGATGGTTGTTACGCATCGTTTCATAATGTATCGTATCGTACTGTATTGTATTGTACTGTATCGTTTAATAAATACAATGTTTGGATAGATTGTGTCGTTTGTCATCGTTTCATGATATCAAACACCAGTATTATGAAGAATAAACTTGCAATATTATAAAGAAAAATTATGATGCAAAGTAAAATTACTATATAAAAAAGATAGGGTAAATGATAAAATAAAATAATTTAATAATAATAAAGGGTGAGATTGAGAGAAAAAGACAATGTAACGACGCGACCACACCAAATCGGTACAATAAAATTTAAGTAACAATCAAAACAAATATTTTATTTAAAATAACAATACAATACGATACAATGCGTAACATCCATCCAACCAAGCTGTAAAGTACTTTTAAACATAATAATCTTTTTAAAAAATAATATTTTTTTTAAAAGAGAGAAAAATAAAAATATAATTTTGTAAACAAAAAAAAAAGAAAAAAGAAAAAGAAAGAAAACCAAACTATATAACCCTTGCCGTCTTGAACAAGAAATCTAAGTTATAAACTCTCTTTCTCTTCTCTTCTCTACTCTTCTCCAGCAAATTGGTCATCTCTTTCTCTACCATTTTCTCAGTTCCTCTTCCAAAGAAAAGCTCTAGTTTTATTTCTCAAAGAGCCAAACGCTAATCTTACAAAAGCTGATAATGGCGACAGCAGCCACAATGACGGTGAGCTCTGCCGGCGGTTTACTCGCAATGCTGAATGAAAGTCACCCGCAGTTGAAACTTCACGCGCTCTCTAATCTCAATGCTTTCGTTGATTACTTCTGGCCTGAGATTTCCGCTTCTGTCCCTGTAATGTAATAATAATACTTCAATTTCCTCCTAATTTTACCTTGATTTTGTGTGTCTCTGCGTGTGTGTGTGTGTGTTTTATGCGTTAGTTTCTTTTGTTTTGTGCAATTTAAATGTTTAAACCCTAATTGAGTTTTCACTATAGAGAAGGTGTATTTTTTATTCATATAGTTTTCAGAATACCGAAAGAGTCTTAGCGTAACTGGTAAAGTTGTTGTCGTGTGACCAACGTCACGGGTCGAACCCGTGGAAACAGTCTCTTGTAGAAATGCAAGGTAAGACTGCGTACAATAGACCCTTATGGTCTGGCTCTTCGCGGCGTCCTGCGCATAGCGGAAGCTTAGTGCACCGGGCTGCCCTTTAGTTTTCAGAATACTGTGTTGGTGGGTGGGTTTTGGAGGGGGGGTTAGCAGTTGAAGTAAAAAGAACGAAAAAGACTGTAACTTTGGGGGAAAGATTGGAGGAAAGTAGTTGATTGATTGCACATTCATCATATGTGTTTTATGATACCAAAAGCTTTTTTTCCCCTTCTTTTGCAGAGAAAGCTTGTACGAGGATGAAGAGTATGACCAAAGACAACTAGCAGCATTAGTTGCTTCAAAGGTATTTTTTAAAATTTTTGTTTAGAATCAATTCCCCTCACCGATCCAAAAGAAAGGAGGTCAATTATTCTGCAGAGCAGATAAGAAAGTAAAAATGTCTAGCCTCAGTGGCGTAAGCAAAATTTTCCTTAAGCGGTGTCACATATAAAGAAGTAAAAAATGGCATTTTCGACACTGCTTCAACCTCGGTACATCCGCCCGGGTGTAAACCTTATACTTAAAAATACATTTCCTCCCTCTTGATTAATGAATTATCTTGAATCATATTTGGTTACAACCTATTATACCTAACAAACCTTTGAATATCAAAGCGACAGATTTATCATAAATTTTCTGTAAGAAAAGTTGTGATTTTGAGGTTCGAAAAGGCTTGTTATTGCATCATGGTTATTTGGATAATATTTTTGAGTTGCCAATCTTTTTTTAGGGCCAATCTTTAAGAAATTTAAATTAACTCCTTCAATTTGACGATGTTGCTCCTACCATTGACCCTTTCTTCCAAGTTAGATGCATTTTGAGATTTTGAACTTGATTTTGAAAGTTTGGAAGATGCTTTAGAATAATCTATTGAAATTTGAGTTGAATTATAAATTAAAATATCTATTTGAGAACCTCCAAATAATTTTATAGAGTATACTCATAAAGTAAAACTATTTTAAGAAATTCAAAAAAAAAAAAAGGTAAAAGAACGATATAATGAAAAAGTAACAAAATAACTTACTTGACCAAATTAAAAAAAAAAAAACAATGGCAAGAAATACTCTCCATCTCAAGAGATACATTCTTCCGGGTAGTGGCTCAAATCCTTGTCCTTTTTTTTCCAGCACAAATCCTCAAAACAAAAAAAAAAATAGATATAAACCTCATCAAGCAAGCTCGATCTCACAACCTTGCCTAAATAAATCAAACGCTACGCCATCCCAGAAGAGCTTGATGACAAGCCGTGTCACGCTTATTTGTTTTTGTACCTTATATGCTATTTTGCAGATTATTTATATATACATTTAACAAAAAATTATGACAAAGCGGTGTCCTTCACCCTTACTGCATCTTCCCCTGTCTAGCCTTATTTCACTAGATAATTGTTGTGCAAAAGAAGACCGAGAGAGGGAGAAAGATTATCATAGAAAGAATTGATTTTTTATGAAAAGATGAATAATTTTCTCTCTAATCCTCTCACAGATTATCACATGTTCTTCAGGTTTTCTATCATTTGGGTGGACATAATGACTCATTATCCTATGCCCTTGGAGCTGGCCCTCTTTTTGATGTTACTGAGGACTCTGACTATGTTCATACCATTCTTGGTAAATAAATGAAATCTGTGCATACTCTTCCAATGAATTTCTATCTGTGTATGCACTTAGTTACTTAAGATTCATATATTTGCAGCTTTTCTTGTAAGGACTTGATTCCTAGCTTAAACATGTCTGTTGTTTCTGTACTGTATCGGCCAAAAGCTGTATTATTCAGTCTAATGGTGTTAAAGCTCAATACTTGAGATAGGTGCTTCCTGGGTTGATTGAACTCTCGAAGTGGGAGGCTTTCACTTGTTTTAGCTGCTGTATCTTAGATCATTAAGCTGCTTTTTTGTTTCTCATTTAATTAATAAGCACCGGGTTTGTTGATGTGCTTTTGTCCTCTTTTCAGCTAAAGCACTGGATGAATATGCAAGTCATAAGACTAAGGCAGCCGAGTCAAATGATGAAGCTGTAAAGGTGGATCCTAGGTTGGAGGCTATCGTTGTGAGGATGCTTGATAAGTATGTTAACTTTGTCCATATTATAAAAGATAATGCATGTATACTTCTTTTATTAGTAAGTGAGACTGATAATATATTATGTATATTTCGTTCCTTAGGTGTATAGAGGAGAAAAAATATCAACAAGCCATTGGCATGGCTATTGAATGCAGAAGGCTGGATAAGGTTGTTAAAGCAATTAAAGAGAGTGGTAATGTTGATGCAACTCTATCATATTGCAGTAATATCTCCCATAACTTCGTCAGTCGCAGAGAATATCGGAGTGAGGTATCGATTATTATGATATGTACACAATATTGATCCTTGAACACACTAGGCCTTGTGCTTTTCCCCCTTCTTTTCCCCTTTCAGTGTTGCTCTATAATCTGATCTGCTTGCTTGAGTTTACCAAAAAAGGCAGAGATGTTGCCCCCTTGTCTGTTCCCATGACTGTGTTGTCACTAGCAAATAAGTAATTTTGTAGTAGCTTATTCTGTAATTCTCACGTACTACTAGCTCTCTGTTCAAAGCAGTCATTTATACCTCACCAATTGTTTCCTTGTTTGCATCACCTTCTTCAATTCCCTTCTCAGTATGATCACCCTGATCTAAATCTGCATGTTATCTTCGTTTCTTTGGATGTATTTTGTTGTAGATAAAGGTGAAATACTGAAAATGATTACCTTAAGTTGAGGAAGTACTGTTTTCACATTTATATACCAGATTAATAGACTACTAGCGATTTAATTGCTTCTATATCAACAGGTGCTTGATCTTCTTGTTAAAGAATATGAGAAGCCAAAATCATCTCCAAACTATTTGAGCATGTGTCAGTGGCTTATGTTTTTGGATAAACCAGAGCGCGTAGCAAGCATATTAGAGAAGCTTTTACGTTCAAAAAATAACAATGATGCTCTACTGGCATTTCAAATAGCTTTTGACCTAGTAGAGAATGAGCACCAAGCTTTTCTTTTGAATGTAAGAGACCAACTTTCCAGTCCACAACTACAACCACCTTCAGAACCTGCACTCATACCTGCTGAGTCTGATACTGCACAAACTGGAGATGCTATTGCTGCAGAGGATGTTGCAGTGAGCGATGAAAATCAGCCTTCTATGCCGATTGCTTCTAGTGCAGATCCAAACGAAGCAATATATGCAGAGAGGCTGGAAAAGATCAAAGGGATTTTATCTGGAGAGACTTCAATAAAGTTGACCTTGCAATTTTTATACAGCCATAACAAGTAATATTAATGCCTTTTAAAGTTTCTTTCTATATTACTTTTTCGACACATGAATGAAAACACTTAGTTTTCCCTTTTTCCATTAATCTGTCCTACAGGTCAGATCTCCTTATTCTCAAGACAATAAAGCAGTCTGTTGAGATGAGAAACAGTGTGTGTCACAGTGCAACGATATATGCAAATGCACTTATGCATGCTGGAACAACTGTAGATACATTCCTTAGGGAGAACTTGGTGAGTTGATTTTGAGTATCTGGCAAATAATCTTCTCTTTAGCATATTGCGTCTGCAGCACAGCAGTTTGTTCTAACAGAAACATTCTGGTCAAATTATCAGGACTGGCTAAGCAGGGCAACAAATTGGGCCAAATTTAGTGCAACAGCTGGATTAGGTGTTATTCACTGTGGCCACTTGCAGCAAGGAAGATCACTTATGGCCCCTTACTTGCCGCAGGGTGGGGCTGGGAGAGGTGGCAGTCCATATTCGGAAGGTGGTGCATTGTATGCTCTTGGTTTAATTCATGCAAATCATGGGGAGGGCATCAAGCAATTTCTTCGTGATAGTCTACGGAGTACCGACGTGGAGGTAATTAGTTAGATCATGCTTGCCGGATGTCCTGTAATTGTTCCTCCTATTTTTTTCTCACATTGCATGTCTTTTTTTTCGGCTGCAGGTTATTCAGCATGGTGCCTGCTTAGGGCTTGGGTTGGCAGCTTTAGGAACTGCTGATGAGGACATTTATGACGACATTAAGAATGTGCTATATACTGACAGTGCCATTGCTGGAGAAGCAGCTGGTATTGGTATGGGTTTATTAATGGTTGGAACTGCAAGTGAGAAGGCAGGTGAGATGCTTGCTTATGCTCATGAGACGCAACACGAGAAGATAATCAGGTAAAGTAGACAGCTTATGCTTGGCTTATGCTTGCTGAATACTTGAACTGTATTCATCTAATGGGTATCTTTTGATTTTTATCTCAGTATGAAATATCTTTTGCTTGCGTATCTTCAGAGAACATTATATTGATTACTTTGATAATGCAAAGAACACAAAAGCTGGACGATTATAGACTATGTAAAGCATTTCGATTAGCAGTACAAAATTAAAAAAAAAACAATTAATTGCAGAGATTTATTTGATTGCATGTATAAAAGGAACAATTTTGACTTATTCTGACTGGATAAAATAAGGTCAAAATTGTGAAGTTATTTGAATAATGTTAATTCAACTAAATGAGGAGTCAAATAAATATGTTTGTTTGCTTTATTTATTTTGACTGTTATAAATAATTAGATATATATAAAAGTATAACCTATATTACTTTACATGAATAGGATAACCTGCATATGTCATTCAAAATGTGGGGGATGATTGAAGTGTTTTCAGATGTTAATATATGATAACATGTACTTGACCATTTCCTTCTGATGTTGCATGCAGGGGTTTGGCATTGGGGATATCCCTCACAGTCTATGGAAGAGAAGAAGAAGCAGATACACTGATCGAGCAGATGACCAGGGATCAAGACCCTATATTGCGTTATGGTGGCATGTATGCTCTGGCATTAGCATACAGGGGAACAGCAAATAATAAGGCTATCCGTCAGTTGCTACATTTTGCTGTATCAGATGTGAGTGATGACGTCAGGCGGACTGCAGTCTTAGCGCTTGGATTTGTTATGTATTCTAATCCAGAGCAGGTTGGTACTTTTCCGATGTGATGTCGTTCTTATTGACCTCGTCGTGTTATATTGTCTCAGTTTTAAACAGGATTACTAGTTTTCACTGTCTTCTAAAAATGTGCAATGTTTGGTTCCGCGTACCCATCTCCCCACCTCCTATCCATACCCCCTAAATTTTTTTTAAAAAAAGAAGAAGAGAAAGGGATTAGCTAAAATTTCAGTTCTAAAAATGCAAATTGTGTTTATTTGCAATTTTGCATTGAATTTGCAGATGCCTCGTATTGTCTCATTGTTATCTGAGTCTTACAATCCACACGTGCGCTATGGTGCGGCTATGGCAGTTGGCATTTCATGTGCTGGTACTGGTCTGAGTGAGGCAATCTCATTGTTGGAGCCTTTGACATCAGATGTAGTTGATTTTGTACGTCAAGGCGCTCTCATAGCCATGGCCATGGTGATGGTCCAAATAAGTGAAGCTTGTGATTCCCGTGTTGGTGCCTTTAGGTATTTTACCCCCAAATTTCCGTGTTGAGTCTTTCTTCGTTTTTCCCATCATCCCTTTTCTTAATAGCCTTTTGCTTTTATCTTTTTCAGGCGGCAACTAGAGAAAATTATCCTTGATAAGCATAAAGATACCATGAGTAAGATGGGTGCAATCTTGGCCTCTGGAATTCTTGATGCTGGTGGAAGGAATGTGACAATAAAGTTACTTTCGAAAACAAAACATGATAAAATTACTGCAGTTGTTGGACTAGCTGTTTTTAGTCAGTTTTGGTATTGGTATCCGCTTATATATTTCATTAGCTTGGCATTCTCACCCACAGCTTTCATTGGGCTGAATTATGACCTAAAAACGCCAAAATTTGAGTTTGTATCACAAGCTAAGCCGTCGTTATTTGAGTATCCTAAGCCAACTACTGTAGCCACGACAACTTCTGCGGTCAAACTTCCTACTGCTGTTTTATCAACTTCAGCGAGGGCCAAGGCCAGGGCTAGCAAGAAAGAGGCAGAGAAAGCTAGTGCCGAGAGAGCATCTGGTGTGGAGTCATCTTCTGCTGCCACAAGTTCTACTTCTCCGTCTATGCAGGTTAAAATAAGTTTCTGTTTACCCATTTTGTCTTCACAGTTTGCTTCTCTTGTATTGTACACTGCCATTGAAACTGTTATTATTTGCTCAGAAAATGTGACCTTTCTGATGGCAGGTGGATACCCCTGCAGAGAATTTGAAAGTACCAGAGCCATTATTTGAGATTTTGACAAATCCCGCTAGGGTAGTTCCTGCTCAGGAGAAGTACATAAAATTTTCAGAAACAAGCAGATATTTGCCAATCAAAGCATCACCTTCTGGCTTTGTGCTTCTGAAAGATCTACGTCCCGATGAACCCAAAGTATTTGCTCTTACCGATACACCCTCATTAGCTGCATTCAGTACCAGTGGATCAGCTGGACAACAGGGCTCAGCCTCAGCGATGGCTGTTGACGAGGAGCCTCAGCCACCGCAGCCATTTGAATACACGTCGTGATCTATTGTAATCGAAAAGCTTTGGCTGAATGATTTGGTGTTAATCCAATGGGAGGAGGCTGAGAAGGCATTGAACCAAAGAACAGTTTTCCGTTTAAGACTTGCATTGGAAAGGCAAGAAAAGGAAAAGGAAAAGAAAAAAGAAAGGATTGACACTGTTTAGATGTATTTTACTTATTTTCCTTCTTGACTCTGTTAATTTGTACAGTTTGGACAACTCGATTTGTAGTTTACAAATTAAACCTTTTTAGTTTGTCTTTGCACAATTATTAGGAAAAAGAGTTGAAATTATTTCTTGTTTTGGACGAATATGAAAGTAAACGTGCTAGTATCTCTTTTAGTTTTATCTAGGAAAAACGAAGAGTAAGTACAAGTCTCATGGAGACTTTATCGGAGTGTAATATTACTATGTTTTAGATGTCAACTTTGTGAAAGTCAACATTGTTTACAAGGACTTAAAATGAAATTTAAATTGAAAGGAATCATTTTTGCTAGAGAAATAAAACAAGATAGTACTCCCTCCTTCTAATCCATAATAAGTGATTTTTTAGCTATTTTTACGTAAATTAAGAAATTCACCTTTTAACATTAATTAACAATGAAATTGACCATATTAACATTTACTATCTCTTCACATAAACACTTCTAATACATATATACTCTAATATTATATACTCCAAGGGCAATCTAAAAAAAAAATTAATTCATTCTTGAAATCTGAAAAAATTAGATATTTTAGACCACAAAAAAAGACCAAAAAGTTACTTATTGTGGATCGGAGGGAGTATATGCTATGAGTGAGTGTTATAGTCGTTTACTTAAGCAACCCGAGCCAACCATCGTAAGTCATGAAACACCAGATGAACTTAGTGTCAAATAGAAAAAGTGGGTCTTAGAACTCAAAACGAATGAGGTAGAAACATCAAATGAACTTAGTCTCAAATAGAAAAAGTGGGTCCTAGAACTCAAAACGACTGAGTTGGAATAGGGCTGTGCACGGATCGGATCGGATTGGAATTTCGGATTTCGGATTCTAGAAAATGCAATCCGATCCGAATTATATCGGATCGGATTTTAAAGTTTGGATCGATCGGATATCGGATCGTATTATTATGCCTCAAAGTTAAACTAATATGCATATTTTCTTTGTAAAAGAGGCAATACATTAAGAAAAATTCATGTTTATGCAATTATGAGAGTACTATGGTGTCAATTTAGTTAAATCTAGCAATTGTAAAGGTAATAACTTGGAGGTTGATGTAAATTAAAGTGTAGTATTTATACATGTCCTAATAATTTCGGATTTCAGATTGGATTGGATTAAAATATACCAATCCGAAATCCGAAATTTTAATAAACATAATTTGAAATCCGATCCAATCCGAAATCCGAAATTCAAAATTGAATGGATCGATTCGGATTTCGGACATCCGATCCGAATGAACAGCCCTAGGAATCATGCTCATTCAAGACTTAATATTTACACCATATTAAATAATTTAATCTTAGGAGTTATAGATTAAAATAAAAATATATATCACTTAATTAAATATAATTAACTAATAAAAATTCATATACACAACACTACCTTATATTAATTAGTTTAGTACAAAAACCAATTAAATTTTGTCTCGTTTCACTTGCCCCACGATGAAGCAAGTCCAAGTGATGACAATTCACCTTCGTACATTAATTTTTCAATTGACAATTTCTAGGCTGCTAAAGTGCTCACGTGCATGAATTTTATTAAAAGGAATATCTCCAATATGCAATCCAAAGAAAAATTCAAACTTTGAAAAAAATTCAATTTCTTCAAAATCATAAAAAATCACATATCAGAGCTTAAGTATTTATTAAAAGCTCATGTAAAGAGGTGGTAAAGTTGTTCTGCCTGTGATTCACATTAATATGTGGAGGTGAAAAGTGAGTAAATTTGTGAGGTGGAAATTAATCCACAGGCTCCTCTTATGTATATATATATATCTTTATATGCATGTATTTTTAATTTTTTTAATATATAGAGAGATATATAAATACAAACAAATATCACATAAAAGTCAAAGACAACTTCTAGCTGGAAAAATTGGTCCATCATTTTAGATAATCTCTTCAACACCATATATTATCTGTTTTGGTCTGTCCTTTTGGTTTTTGTTCTTATTTCAAGCAAAATCTCACTTAAGTTTACCTCTTCTTGTTTTATCCACTACTTGTTGTCCAAAGGTTAGTCTTCAAATCTCTATCTTTTTTTATGAGGGACGGATTTAAAATTTTAATTTGATGGACTCACACTGAATTCATTGTACTTTTAAAATTATGGGTTCGAATTTAATATCTGTTGAAATTTTTGTTGATTTATACGTAAAAAGTATACTCCGCGTCAAGAAAATACTTGATTTTGAGGAACGTGGTGCTTCTTGTACATACAACTTTTTTCATTTGATTCTTATAATTTTATTTTCATAGTAATATTATTATTTAAAAAGAAGTATTTTCCTGAATATCTTTTTTTTGGTTTTGTTTCTTAAAAATCTTGTCATGATAGTTTGATGATGAATTTGTCTGTTTCATGCAGGTGGACCCAAAGAGTGAAATTCATCAAATTTGAGTTTGCATGAATTTGTGAACAGTCAGAGTTTTAGGGTAAAAACAAAGAAACTACAAACATACAATGGAGAAAAGAGAAAACAGCCAGGTACACAAAACACACACACATATATATAGAGAGATTTGTACTTCCTCAGTTTTCCTTTTATCATTTTCCATTGTTTGTAATATCTCTTACTTTGACATATCATTATATTTTTAGACTCTCCATATATGTTGTTTCACTTTGAACATGAAATATTATTGCAGGCTTCTTTACCTACAACTTTTCAAATGGTTGGTGAAACTTCTCATGTAGCAAATAATACAAATCAAATGGTTGATTATTTGCTTAATTCGCATTCTGTACAACAACAACAACAACAACAACAACACGAGAGTTCATTAGGGTTTTGTCCCTCTGGTACTTCTCTTGACAAGTTGAGCTTCGCGGATGTGATGCAATTTGCAGATTTTGGACCAAAATTAGCCTTAAATCAAGCCAAGGTATCAGAGGAAGATGCGGGGATTGATCCTGTTTACTTCCTTAAATTCCCAGTTTTAAACGAAAAGTCGTTGCAAGATGATGATCAAGAAACCCTAATGGTACCACAAAAAGAAGAGAAATTTAAAGTTGTAGATGAAAAGGCTAATACATCAATGCAATTACCATATGTTGGTGAAAATATTGAAAGAAGTCCAGGGAATGAAGGCAAAAGCAATAAGAGAAAGAGACCAAGAGTAAAGACTACTGAAGAAGTTGAAAGCCAAAGAATGACACATATTGCTGTGGAAAGGAATAGAAGAAAGCAAATGAATGAACATCTTCGAGTTTTGAGGTCTCTCATGCCAGGCTCCTATGTTCAAAGGGTAACAAATTCTTGACTATAAATTAAGTTTATGAAAAATAAATAGTATCGTAAGTTTTTTATATAGAGTATTAAACTGTGTGTGACCACTTTATCTAAAAGTTTAGACTGTTCGAGAGAGCATACTTTTATTTATTTAATGATGTGACCAGGAGGTTACGGGTTCGAGCCGTGGAAACAGCCTCTCGCAGAAATGCAGGGTAAGGTTGTGTACGATAGACCCTTGTGGTCCGGCCCATCCCCATACCCCGTATATAGCACGAGCTCAGTGCACCGGGCTGCCCTTTAATGATGTCTTCAATGCGTCCCCTCACATGTGAGCCTAATTAATTCTTGTGCCAAGACATTAAAGTTCTTTTTGATAATTTCTTATTGGTCGTATGTGAAACTCGAACAAAGAACCTCTATGACATGCTCTTATACCATACTGAAGTGTGTAATGACCATCTTATCTGAAAGCTTAATTAAATTGTTAGAAATAACACACTATTATTTACTTACTGATGTCCTCGACATTATTGTAGGGAGATCAAGCATCAATTATTGGTGGAGCAATTGAGTTTGTGAGAGAGTTAGAACAACTCTTACAATGTCTTGAGTCACAAAAAAGGAGAAGAATCTATGGAGATAATGGTCCAAGACCATTAGGAGATAATTCATCAATTCAAAACCCTAATACTCCTCAACAACCAATAATCTTTCCTCTTCCAAATGATTATATTGAAGCAGGAATTCAAGAAGAAACAGCTGAGAGTAAGTCTTGTTTGGCTGATGTTGAAGTGAAACTTTTAGGGTTTGATGCAATGATCAAGATTCTATCAAGAAGAAGACCTGGCCAACTTATTAAGACTATTGCTGCATTAGAAGATATGCAGCTTAATATTCTTCATACAAATATTACTACTATTGAGCAAACTGTTCTCTACTCATTCAATGTCAAGGTATTTATAATAGCACCTAATTGTTTTCACATAGTAACAATGTTTAACGCTATGTTGTTCGAACTCTCCAAAATGTTGTCGCACCCAGGGGCGGAGTTAGGGTTCAGTTGAATCCAATCGTTTTTGCTCAATCAGTATATTTGGTGTTTAAAATTCATCAAATATGTAAAAATATTAAATTTAGAACACAGTCACTAACACTTGAAGTCGTGTTCTAAAATCTAGAACCTACAAGGTTGAAGTCCTGGCTCCGCCTCTGGTCGTACCCCTGCCGAATTGTCCAAAAATGCACTACTTTTGGAGGATCCGATAAATACCTAGCGATATTTTTGAACAGTCTAAGCAACATAAGTTTAAAATACTCCAAATGAACTTTAATATGAGCAAGTTCTTTATTGCCTCATGTAATAGTATATTTAATTTTTATTTTATTTATTTTGCAGATTTCTGGTGAAACAAGGTACACAGCTGATGATATAGCAAACTCAATCCAGCAAATATTCAGTTTCATTCATGCAAATAGCCCCATATGATGTCAACTAGCTAGTTGAAGATTATAATTTTCTAATTTTTGTATTTCTAGTTAACCACTCTAAGGCATATCATATAATTAGTAGTAATAAATATTGACCATTAATATAAGAATGCTAAATTTGTATGTTATATTTTAGATTCCCGAGATGTATATTGGGAGCAAAGCTCTTGAGAATTCGATATATTAATTCGTAAAAGATCTAAATCATTATTATATGTCACAAATTTAGTTGAGCTTTGTTATGCCTACATATGCACCCAAAGCACGAATTGTCATCTCTCTCTTGATCTCGATATAATATATACGTAATTAAGTAATTAAAAGTGTACCCTTTCAAAAAAAAAAATCAACTTTTTGATGAGATAATTATACAGTTTAATTTAACACTCTCTCTATAGCCTTGCCTCTCCTTAAATTTACAGCTAAAAGAAATGTCATTATCAAGATATGTGTGTAGGAAAAATATGCTTGATATTGTTTTGTGGGAAGAAATAAGAGTGGCTATGGAAGAGAACTTTGAAGCAACGGTAAAATTACTTTTTTGTGCTTTATAGGCCATGAGTTTGAGCCGTAGAAACAGCTAATAATGATTGCATTAGATTAAATTGTCTACATCACATCACTTGAGGTGCGGTCCTTCCACGGATCCTGCGTAAATACGGGTTACTTTATGCACCGGCTGCCCAAATAAGAGTGGCTATGTTGACATTATCTTATATGGTGTTTAATAAGGTCTTATTATTATTTTTGGCTATTTTGTGTGACTTAGGGAAGGTCAACGTGCCCAACAAATCGTACCTTCATCTCATAGATTGGTTTGACTTGTCAGGACTAAATCTTGGGATTATTAGGCTGGCATTACATGATAGGGTCTCCTGTCCTAAGAATTTGGTATGGTCTAATTTTATAATTTATTTATTCATTTTTTTTTTCTTGTGTGGGGGTTTCAGTGACATAAAAGATTTTTCAATATTTGTGAAGTTTCTGACATAAATTTATGTGTAAAAAATCTAAAATATGAACAAATAGTAAATACGATCTCATAACTTTAACAATATAATGAGTTTAATGCTAATTTTTTTACTTATTGAATCCATAAAATTTAAATTCTGGATTCGCTTCTGTGAAGTTTTGATATTGGTTCGACGACATCAACACCACCCCATAATAATAATAAAATTATGAGTTGCTTTGTATTTACAAAACAACAAATTAATAAACCTGACTATAGATGGTCCTTTAATGAAAATTGCCGTTGGTTAATGAAACATGACAATTTCACAAAAAAAACAAACATGGAAATTGAGGTGTCTACAAAGGTCAACTGGACAAGAACTGGTCCTGCACTTAATAACACATGTACATGACTTTGGCTTTTACAATGTTTCTATTTTTACAAGCATTGGGAGGGTAGTGTGTACGCAGACCTTACCCCTACTCTAGGGTAGAGAGACTGTTTCCAAATAGACCCCCGACATCCTTCCCTCCAAGAACTTCCCACCTTGCTCTTGGGGAGGCTCGAACTCACAACCTCTCGGTTGGAAGTGGGGGTTGCTTACCATCAGAGCAACCCCTCTTGTCTATCATATCATAGACGATTAAAATCTCTATTTTAAAAGGTAGAATTGGGACTCGCTCGGGGCTCGCTCCGGGGCGGGGCACTCGTAAAACGCCCCTGGGCTTATGTGTGGGGCTTAGTTCCGTGAGACTTACGCCTCCATCGGCGCTTACGTCCCAGACACGCCCAACGCCCAGCGTATTGGGCTTGCCTAATAGAACTTTATGCAATTGTGTGTAACGAACCTTGTAAATCCTCAAATTTTCTTGTAACTCATAACAAAAGTTAATAAATCATTGGCTATTCAAAATTACTTTTTTCTTAATCAGTAAATTAAGAGTATTTTATGTCATAATTAAAATTAAAATTATTCCACGTTACCCACTAAGACTGCTATGATAATAAATTTTAAATAAATCTTTCATTTAAAATTATTTATTTATTAACTTTTGTTATGTCTTTATTATATAATAGTCCTTAATTTTTTTTAATAATTATTTTCCCAACTATTATTTTTTTCACGTTTACGAGATACAATACTTATTAATTTAATAGTCCAGTATTAGCTAGTAACTATTTACAAATAATTAGTTATCATGGTATGGTATGGTGAATTATGTGTCACTTTATTAACTTGTTGAAACTTAAAAATAAATTATGCTAGAGAATCATATTTAAATCGTGAATTATGTTTTTACATAAATTCTCTTTCAAATAGAAAGCATATTAATTAAAAGGAGTATTTAAAAAAATATCAAATTATAATATCAAATATCTTTCAAGATTCAATACTCCTTAAGAGATACATATAAGATTTCACATCGAATATATTACTTTTGTTGTTTGAGTTGCAACGACATTGCAGCTAATTTGCATATTATGATATATGTCATACTTTTTATATTATTCATAGTTAAATTATAATTTATAAATATTTTAAATAGATTTTTATTATAATTTTTTGATTTTAATGTAATTTTTATTAATATTTTTTATTTTATACTATATTAAAATTCTTGAAATTAGTAAAATTTAAAGATCCGTGGGACTTACGCCTTGTGTCTTAGGGCTTACGCCTCGCCTCGTCAGAGGTAAAATGCCCCGCCTCACGCCCCCACCTTGTAAAACATTGATTAAAATATCTCAAGCAACTATTCTCTTATTTAATCATCAAAGTATGTTACTTGCACCTAGTGATGGATGTAATTATTTCTAATCCTGTGTGATATTTTATAGCTGCATTTATCCATCTTAAGATCGGCATTTTCATTACCCCCGTATTGCAGATATATTGGGCATTAAAGCAGTGATGGAGTCAAGAATTTTCTTAAGGGTATTCAAATTTAAAATAAGTGAAAAAAGTTCCGCATAAAGAATGTTCGATATATATTATGTACCTTTAAAATCTAATATTTTACTTATATACAGTGTCGGCTCAATGGGAAAGTCACTAAAGCAATTGCTTTAGACACCCTAAAATTGAAGGCCCCAAAATTGTTTAATTTTATACATTATTTATATATATTATAAATTTATTAATAACGAGATTAAATTTTATACTTCATATTTTTGAATGTGATAGAAGTTATTAAGATAAATAATTAAATTTTATAAGAAACAAGCAATATATGAAAACGAATAACTTGATGACGACCAGATAATTAAAACAATGAAGTATCTTTTGGAGATGAGATCGAATAACGTTTTTTTTTTTTTTTTTTTTTTACTTCAAAATAGAATTGAATTATTCCAAATGTATAAAATTATTATGATATCTACTTAGTAGTAAAAAATTGAGATTATTACAATATGAGAATTTATAAAAATAGTATCTCAACTGTCAATATATGTTTCTTATAAAATATAATATACGGCTTAGTAAGGTTGAGTTACCAAATATCTCCTGTGGTAGGAGCTAGCGGGTAACCGAGTGAAAAATCAAGATATGTATAAATGGATCTGTATGCAATCGTTACAAAAACAAAACAAAACAAAAAAATTATTAAATAAATTTAAGGCCTCTTATTAAAGTTTGGCTTTAGGCCATAATTTTTCTTGAGATGTCTCTGCCTATATATGCAGTATAATTTTTCGGCGAAGGATGACCAATTAACCACCCTTTAATACATGTAATTTTGACCCTGCATTAAAGGCTTAATATCCACTCTCATCTATTATTGTCGGTCTTGCAACAATTGACATAACTTGTCTTTTACTTATTTAGGTATCTTCTTATTGTATACTACTCATGTAATAAGGGCGTTCTTAGTTTAAAACCTTGTGCAAGTGAGTTCAAGAAAAACTGAGAAATCAAATTGAATCGAAAAATTGATTCAAACTAATGTGAAAAGCTGGTACATTTGTTGATTTGTAATAAGTTTACTTTATGTTTTTAATAAAATGCTACTCCTTAGCCGAAAAAAAAAACGAAACTTAGCCAAGATTGAATAGAGGATATACTAAAACTGGACTTGGAGAAGGGACCTAACTGGATATGGGCTTCGAAAGACTAGATCTAGTTCCTGGACTTCTTCGGGGGATTGCATCTATACCCGTTTTTTGGGTCATGTTTTAACTTGTGTCCGCTTTGCAAAATGAATTACAAGCTTACCCAATTTTTCGCGTAACTCAGCATACAACCTGAAATAGCAAAGGCAATCACGCAAAACTTCAGCATTCTAGTAGACGGGCCTGAAGTAGAAAAAATTACTGAACCAGGTATGCTGAAGTTTTTGTTTGTAATTGCTGAACTTAAGCATAATAGCTGAAGTTTTGTTCTTTATTTGCTAAAGTTTTTGTTTGTAATTGCTTAACTTAAGCATTCTAGTAGCTGAAGTTTTGTGATGCTGAAGTTATTTAGTTCATTTGTAAAAACTTCACCACTAAATAAGCTGAAGTTTTTTTGTCCTGGATTCATTAATTTTGTCATTAAGCTTTTTCAAAAACTTCAGCAGAAGATGTTGAAGTTATTTAGTTCATTTATAAAAACTTCAGCACTACATAAGCTGAAGTTTTTTTGTCATGGATTCATTAGTTTTGTCATTAAGTTTTTTCAAAAACTTCACCAGAAGATGCTAACGTTATTTAGTTCATTTATAAAAACTTCAGCACTATATAAGCTGAAGTTATTGAAAAAGCTTGCTAACATACTAGATAAATAATCACCTTATTATTTCATAGTGTATTACTACTATAAAATAATCAGATTGTCATGAGTATCTAAAACATAAATTTTGGAAACAATGAACGTGAAAAGAACAGAATTATCATGAAAAGAATCACTAAGTGTTTCCACGTTGGGTAGAATATGGTATAGTTTCCACGTATATGGGGTTGCTCTGATGGGTGTCAGGGACTTGGGCATAGTGATGGTCATTGGTGGAGTTTTGTTGATCGGGAATGAGTACTGGTGTATTTTGGGGAGTGTGGTGTTGCGACCAAAACACTCACGCAAGTGTACGCGATCGACAAGTAATATAGTAGTAAGTTAAGTATCGTTCCCACGAGGAATTATAATCAACTTCTTGACTGATATTAACTCAAATAATTATCAATTTATGCTATATTATTACAAAATATTTAAAGAACCAATTTACAACTTACTTAATAATTGCACAATAATTCAACACAAAATTACTACACCAATTTCACAATATGTTTATAACAATTTGGATAAATATATTCCCGGGTCATGGACTTGCTAGAAATTATGCTACTATTTTAGCTTAAAATGGATTTATTGAATTATCCGGGTTATTGATTATAGGGTTAATAATATTCATAAGAATCTTTCGAGTTCTTATGCATCTATTCAAGTTAAACTAATACCTATATGTCTATGGTATTAATATTAGCATGAATGCATTTACAACTCCTATTTTTCAACCAAACACGGCAATTAAGTATATGTCTATCTTAATTGCGAATTCTTCACCCGATGCCCGAGATTCAAAACTTGTTCTATTTGATTCTATATGCAACCAAGAATTTTCTTTGTCAAGTTTAATTCAAGATTCGTAAATAATATTTCACTGTTAGCTGTGCAGTAAAATAATTAGAAGCAGAATCAAATAAAAACAACCCATAACAATAAATTCAATATCTTTAATCTAAGCTTCAAATAACATAATTATCTAACATCCATGACCCAAGAATACTAGAGTTTTTAGCTACTCATAATCATAAAAAAATCAATAATAAAAGTTTTAAACATAATATTAACAAGCAACAAGAAGAAAGTTTGAAAGAACTCTTTAAACTCTTGATCCAAAATGATGTTTATCCTTCTCTTTCTTAGCTCCAAGCTTGATCTTCAATGGATTTTCTCTCAAGGATGAATAGTATTTTTGCACTTACTCCCCTCAAAATCTGATTATCATCCATAATGGAACTTTTACTTTATGGTAGTTTAGTGGATTACTCCCAAATTAACCAATTTACCCCTCAATAATTGCTTTTCCGGACAGGACTAGCGTGGGAGCGCATGACCAGCGCACATCCCGCACATATCGAGTTTCTTTCTGTCCAAATCACTGAACTAGCACGGGAGCGCATGACCCGCGCTAGTGGGGTTTTCTCTTGTTAAGATGTTGCTGCTCAACTTTTCGTCATTTGACTTCATTTTTCACTTGATTACCATCATAAATCCTCATTTGTTTATTGAACTCCTGTGAGACATTAAAGTCATGATTAGAGTTAATTTTTGCATTATTTGAACATTTACAATAGTAAACTATCCTTAAGTTGAGCTAAAACATAGGCTATATTAAACAATTTAGCCTATTATCAACACCCCACACTTAGCTTATTGCTAGTCCTCGAGCAATCCACTATATTCTTTTTAGAGAATTCTTCACTCAACCATTTCCCCTCACGCATTACACCTAGAACATTGTACATACTTAACACCTAGCAGTGAACAATCCTAGCCTTAAAGTTGTCTCTCAAGTGCTATGCAATATTCAAACTTCCTCAACTTACTCTTCACAGAAGTCAAGATTTGCTTTTCTGTCACAAGTCATATGCCCTCACCATCATGCCAACAAGAAATATTTGGTAATTACTCCGCACATTCAAGTCATATACTTATAATAATCAATTAAAACACTCACTCTCACAATAGAAGTCACATGCATGCAATGGGTACTATAAGCTTGCCCGTAATATAAATCTCTACTAATTTAGGCTAGCTCGACTCAAAATTAATTAGGACTTTTTCATGGTTGTAATGTGGGCTAAGGGATAGGTATGATGCATTTAGGAAAGGTGACTAACCCCCCTAAGCACTTTAACACATCATAATTTGCGATCATTATTCTTTTTCAACCCAATTATTTTTATTCACAAACAATATATCACCAAATAATCCCTTCTTATTTAAGCACTATATTAATTCATACCCTCTAACTGGAATAAAACACAATGTACTTATTCATTCAATTTCCGCTAGTGGTGTACATGTTACATAACAAGTGCACTTTCTAATCTTTTCATGGTTTTCACTCAAAAGCCACCCCACACTTAATTTCTTCTTAACTCTTTTAGCAATCTTCTAACAATTAAAGTGCTTTAAGAAGAAAAAAGTTTCAAACAAGATCAATTAAGAACAAAAGGGTATAGGCTTGTAATGTGGTTGCCAAAGAAAAGTCTATAGGCTCAAAAGGGTTAACTAGGGATAAATTTTATTTGTGATTAGCAATTAAGCTCAAAAAGGTCAAAGAAAGCCTAAGATCATTTTTATAAATCGAGCATCACCTAGTATTTCGCTTTAATTCACATACCAGGCAAGTTCTAGACACAAATACAATGCATGGACTGTATAATTTTCACCACTCATAGCATATGACTCATTCGAATTAGCTAATCAAGACTCTCCATAATGAGCAGCAATTCAGTGATAAATATACAATTTAAGGCACTTTTACTGAGATTCGACAATTAGGACTAGTCGTAGCACTCTAGGGTCTAATGTGTTCAGGTGTGTCAACGATATGAGTTCTCTTCTATAGCTTGCATCCCTTTATTTAATATACAAATCAAAAAAATGAAAACAGAAATTTAAAACTACCTATGCCCGGTTCAAAATAAACCCTTGGAAATGAACCGTGGCTTAAAGAAAAATCAAGGGGGATTTGTTATACTACCTAAAAATAAAAAATAAAAACAAAAATCTTTTTGTTGTTTTCTATAAGCTCAGTCCCTCAAGACTCCTATATAAAAGAATCCGTCATCGGGCCGCGCCAATATAACTACTAAAAAATGTTTAAGAACAAACAACAATTACTCCAACAATACTAAATCACCAAAACATTTAAAAACAAAAGTGAAATAGTCACGCAATCCCAAAACATTATATATTGTACCACACCACCAAAACATTCCAACAATCCAAAACAATTGAAACAACCTAAAAATCCATAATAATTACTACCATCCAAAATATTTAAGAACAATTAAACATATGTTTAAGGGAATCCTCCACCCCATACTTAAAGCGAGACATGTCCCCATGTATTTCATTATAAACAAGAGATGAAGCAAAGATACTTCCCCGAGGAGTCAGTCCTGGTCGGAGACAGAACCGGTATCCATATTGCATGCCCGACCAATTGCACGAAGCCAACCCAAGAGCTGGCTTTCCGTTTTCTTCTGCTGATCTTGCATTTCATCAACACGTCTCCCCAGATCTGTCACTGATGTTTTAATTTCAGTGATTTCCTGCTCCATGCGGTCTATCCTTTGTCCCCGACTGGCCCTAGACGGTCCTGCTGCATCAAAAGCTTGTGGTTGTGCAGGTGGTGCATCTTCTCCCATCTCCACATCATCAGCTCCTTCTTGTTGGTCCTCTCCTTCCTCATCGTCACTATCATCAGAATCAGGAGCAACCAATTCAGTTGGATGTACAACTTCCTTTCCTTTGGTGACCATTTTAGCCGTGAAAGGATTGACTTTATCTAGTCGTCCATCTGCAGCAATATTGTTTGGTACATTGGCTCGAAGGCACAGTAGGGTGACAAGAGATGGGTAATACAACCCGTAGCGTTGAACTCTAACCCTCTGGAACATTTCTTTATGTATCAACAATGGCACATCAAACCATCCCCTATTCATGAAACACCATATTAAGCAAGCTCGAGGGATGTTTACTTCAGACAAATTCTTGGAAGGCAAGAGATGGCTGTTGATGAAGTACAACCAACATTTGGCCTCGAACTTTAGGGCATTAGCGTAGAACTTGTTCCCATATTTATACCATTGGATATCTGCATCCGGGCGACAAATTATGTCAGTGAACGTGGACCATGGTATTAGCTTGCTGTTATATGCCTGGAACATATCCATGTAATCTTCCTCCACTGGGGGTTGCCTGTACTCATCCCGAATTGTTTCTATAGATGCATTGACTTGTCGCTTTCGGACTGTAACATTGTAGTTATCATGTTCCGGAAGGTTGGTATAATATTCCCTCGCTAGCATTACATTCGCCGCGATTGGATCCTCGAAGAATATGTCAAGCCCACGCCTCCTCAACTCGTTTGCTATGTTGGGACAATTAATAGCCAAAGCATTTGCATCCATTGCTTGTTCATGCACTATTGTTTTCTCCTCCTTTTTGTTAAATCTGTCATGTGCCTTGGCTGACACAAACTTTTGACTGTTGAATGGCCTAGTATCAACTGATTTTCTGGGCCGTCCATCAACATTTGCTGTAGCTGGGCGTTTGGATGAGGAACTTGATGTTGGGTATTTACGAGGGGCCATGGTACCTGCAAGTAGTTTAGATTTAGCCTTATTCAATTGGGTGACCAAACCGGGCTACTTAGACTTCACCACATAGCTGGTCACATCACTTCCTCCAAAGAGGCATTTTTTCAAACACATTGTGAGCATGTTGAGTTTCAAGCTTTTTCCAATCCTATGTCACAATTTATTCACCATCAACCAACACAATTACTACTTTACACCACCATACTCCTAATTTTTCACTTCCTCAACCCAACCAAACATCAAACATATGTTTAAATTTTCTATAAATGCTACATTCTAATGTTAAATAAGAAAAAAATTAAGAAACTACCCTAAAAATATACAATCTTGACAACCACATAATAATATTACATAATAAAACTAAACAAGGAAAAAAATGAAGACATTATACTAAATATATGCAAAGAAATTGAAAATCGAACAAAAAATAGAAAATTAAAACTATGTTCACCATAAAAACGAAATTAATCTGAAAATAAAAAAAATTAACTAATAAGAAGAAGATGAAGAAGACATACCTTAGAGGAGATGGGGTATGGGGTGAATGAAGAGGTAGGGAGATTTGATGAAGAACAAGAAGAAAAAGATTAGGGTTTTGTTGGGAGAGTTGGAAAGAAGAAGAGGTGGGGAGTGTTTTCAGATTGATTTAGTAGAATGGGGGTTTTTAGGTTGTGGGGGGGAGGTATTATTAAGTTAAAGAAGTAAAAAAAAAATTTAAAACGAAGTTACCTGTGACTAGGGCGGGTCGTGCGCTCCCGCGCTAGTCATTTTTTTCTGAGGTAGACTAAAACCCGATTAGCGCTGGTTATGTGCTCCCGCACTAATCACTGAACGTTTCTCTTGTTTTTTTAACATATAGCCTCTCAATAAGGCCAAGTTATAAATTCTCATTTACAAACTATATTTACAATATAGTTGTGGGTTGCCTCCCACACAGCGCCTGATTTAATGTCGCGGCACGACGCCATATTGCATTATACATCAATTAAATCTACTGAGGTTTTGTGACGTTGAATGTCACCACCCCAATAGTGTTTAATTCGTTGCCCATTTACCAAGAAAGTGCATGTTGAACTCATGTCTCTCAATTCCACGACTCCATGAGGTTTCACGCTAACCACAACAAAAGGGCCAGACCAACGAGATTTAAGCTTTTCTGGAAAAAGCTTCAACCTCGAATTGAACAATAGAACTTCTTGCCCTGGCTCGAACTCTCTATGATTAATGTGCTTATCATGCTACTTCTTAGTCTTCTCTTTATAAAGCTTGGCATTCTCATATGCATGTACGCGAAATTCATCGAGCTCATCAAGTTGTAGTAACCTTTTCTTTCCTGCTAATTCTTCATCCATGTTCAGCTTCTTTATTGCCCAATATGCCTTATGCTCAAGTTCTACAGGCAAGTGACATGCCTTACCATACACCAATTTATATGGAGAGGCACCTATGGGAGTTTTGTACGATGTTTTGTATGCCCACAATGCACCATCTAACTTCCCAACCCAATCTTTTCTATTGGTACTCACTGTTTTCTCTAGGATTTGCTTAATCTCTCTGTTTGAAACCTCTACCTGACCACTTGTCTGAGGGTGATAGGCAGTAGAGACCTTATGCTTGACCCCATATTTTGAAAGAACATTGTTCAAATGTTTATTACAGAAATGCGTTCCTCCATCACTGATTAAAACTCTAGGAGTTCCGAAATGTGTGAAGATATGCTTCTTGACAAAACTCACCACCACCTTTGCGTCATTGGAAGGAAGAGCAATGGCTTCCACCCACTTAGAAACATAATCAACCACCACCAATATATACCTTTGACCATTTGAGGAGGGAAAATGTCCCATGAAGTCAATTCCCCAAATATCGAAAAGCTCCACCACCAGAATATTCTGTAGTGGCATTTCATGCTTCTTAGTGATTATCCCGATTCTCTGGCACCTGTCACACAATTTAACAAATGTATGTGCATCTTTAAATAATTTGGGCCAATAAAAACCTGATTGTAGCACTTTCTGAGCAGTCCGGTCTCCTCCGTGATGACCTCCATATGGTGAGGCGTGACAACTATGAAGGATGGCGCTCATCTCTTCCTCAGGAATACATCTCCTGACCAACTGGTCTGTACAAAGCCTATATAAGAAGGGCTCATCCCACATATATAATCTCATATCATGCAAGAACCTTCTTCTTTTGTCTAGTGTTAATTCTGGCGGAGTCACTCCACTTGCAATGAAGTTCACATAATCAGCATACCACGTGGTCATGCTTGCGGTGACTGCCAATAGCTGCTCATCTGGGAATGTTTCTTTGATTGCACCCCCTTCAGTGACATGATTCCGATTCTCTAATCTTGACAAGTGATCAACCACTTGATTTTCTATTCCTTTTCGGTCTCGGATTTCTAGATCAAACTCTTGCAGCAATAGAACCCACCTGATCAATCTTGGTTTGACATCATTTTTCTCGAACAAGTACCTGATGGCTGAGTGATCCGTGTAGACGATGACTTTGGTCCCCACAAGATATTACCTGAATTTGTCAAACGCCCACACTACTGTAAGCAACTCCTTTTCAGTGACTGTATAGTTCATGTGAGCTGGATTTAGAATCTTGCTTGCATAACAAATGGAATGGAAGATCTTAGCTCTCCTCTGTCCCAAAACAGCCCCAATAGCCAAGTTGCTAGCATCACATTTCAATTCAAAGGGATGCTTCCAATCAGGAGCAATGATGATAGGTGCAGTTACAAGCTTTCCTTTCATCTCCTCGAATGCCTTCAGATAGGCATCATCAAATTTGAAAACTGCATCCTTCTCAAGCAACCTGCATAAAGGAGAAGAAATTTTCGAGAAATCTTTAATAAACCGACGATAAAAACCTGCATGCCCTAAGAAACTTCGGATGCCTTTGACAGATATTGGTGGAGGCAATTTTTCAATCGCTTCCACCTTTGCCTTGTCCACCTGCAAACCGTCCTTGGAAACTTTGTGTCCTAAAACAATTCCTTCCCGCATCATGAAGTGGCACTTTTCCCAGTTCAGCACCAGATTAGTTTTTTCACACCTTGCAAGTACTTTATCAAGGTTCATTAAACAATTATCGAAAGAACATCCAAAAACAGAAAAGTCATCCATGAAAACTTCCACAAACCTCTCAACCATATCAGTAAATATGGCCATCATACACCTTTGAAAAGTCACAGGTGCATTACAAAGACCGAAGGGCATTCTTTTGAACACATACTTGCCATAAGGACACGTAAAAGTGGTCTTTTCTTGGTCCTCTGGGGCTATAGTGATTTGATTATACCCCGAGTAACCATCCAGGAAGCAGTAGTACTCCTGGCCAGCCAATCTATCAAGCATTTGGTCAATGAATGGGAGGGGAAAGTGGTCTTTCCGGGTAGCATTGTTCAATTTTCTATAGTCAACACAAATTCTCCACCCTGTCACAGTTCTTGTTGGGATCAAATCATTATTTTCATTTACTACCACAGTCATCCCTCATTTCTTGGGGACACATTGCACTGGACTTACCCATTTACTGTCAGAGATAGGGAATACTATGCCTGCATCAAGCCATTTGATCACCTCTTTTCTTTCCACCTCTTTCATGTTGGGATTTAGGCGGCGTTGTTGTTCTATGCTTGGCTTGTGTCCTTTATCCATGAGTATTTTGTGCATGCAGAAAGCAGGACTAATACATTTGATGTCGAACATTGTCCACCCAATTGCTTTCTTATGCTCTCGCAATACTCTCAGTAATTTTTCTTCCTGCAATTTAGATAAATCAAAGGAAATAATAACAGGTAATGTATCAGAACTACACAAGTAAGCATAAAGAAGGTGAGAAGGTAAAGGCTTCAGTTCCAATTTTGGAGCTTCTTCAATTGATGGTTTCGGAGGTGGGCCATCTGGCCTGTTCAAAGGTTCAAAAGGAATTAATCCTTTCAGGTATTCACAAGATGCATTCAAAATATGCTTCATTTCTTCTACCTCGTCATCAATCTCCAGACTATCAAACAATACAATTGCCTTCTCTAAAGAATCCTTCAAGTACACACTTGGGGCTATGAGTTTCTCATCCATCTCCATGACCGAGATCATAGACAATTCTTCATAATGGCGAGGAAGTTGCATAGCTTTATATACATTAAAAACAGCTTCCTCGTTGTCCACTCTCATGATATTTTACCTTCCCTGACTTTAATTATAGCATCACCTGTGGCCAAGAGACGTCTTCTTAAAATAATAGGAACTTTTTCATCGGCTTCAAAATCTAAGATGATAAAATCAGCTGGAAAAATAAATTTCCCAATTTTCAACAGTACATCTTCAATCACTCCTTCCGGGTAGGCTATGGACCTGTCTGCAAGCTGCAGCATAACAGTTGTGGGTTTTGGATCTCCCAAACCCAATTGCTTGTACAAGGACAACGACATCAAATTTATACTTGCTCCCAAGTCAAAAAGTGCATGTCCTACATCAATATTGCCAATTCTCACTGGTATAGTAAAACTTCCTGGATCCTTAAGCTTTTGAGGAAGCTTATTTTGAACCCTTGAAGTGCACTCCTCAGTAAGTGCAACTATTTCAAATTATGTCAATCTCCTTTTGTTCGCCACAATATCTTTCAAGTATTTGGCATACTTTGGAATGCCCCGAATCGCATCTACCAACGGAATGTTCAATTGAATTTGATTCAACATAGTGAGAAATTTGTTGAACATGCAATCATCATTCTTTTTCTGCAGCCTTTGTGGAAATGGTGGTGGTGGTCTTGGAATGTTTACAGGTGCTGGAATTGTATCATCTTTCTTTTCCTATTGTGCTTCTTTGGGAATTAATTCACCTTCAGGTATTTGCTTGTTCTTTTTCTTTGATGGAACTTCTTCTAACTCCCTTCCGGTTCTAAGTGTAATTGCACTCACTTGAGGATTTTTTTTCTGTATCACCTGGAAGAGCCCCTGCAGGTCTAGTATTTTGATTTGCAGCCAGTTGTCCCATTTGCCTTTCAAGATTTCTAAAGTCCGTTCTGAGTTGCTGATTGTCTTGCAACAATTTTTTCAACAAATCATTTTTACTTTCTTCTGCTTGTTGTGGCAGCCTTTGAGGTTGATTAAAATTTCCTTGGGGTCTAAATTGATTTTGATTGGGTTGATTCCCACCCCAAGAGAAATTAGGATGATTCCTCCAATTTGGGTTGTAAGTGTTCCCATATTGGGCTTGTTGGTTCATCGGCCCTCTGTTTTGTTGCCCCACATAATAAATAGATTCAGGATTCGTTTGGCACATGTCACTTGTGTGATTATCGCCACACATTTCACAACAAATCGACATTTGTTGAACATGTTGCATTTGTTGTGTTTGGTTCATTGTCATTCTATTCATTTGATTCGCCAATTTTGCTATATCTGCTCTCATGGCGGAAAAGTCATCAAGTTCAAGTACCCCTGCTGCTTTTTGTTTCATTGCTCTCCTTGGTTCTCCCTCACCTTGCCAATTATGATCATTGGCAGTGAAGTTGTTTAGCAAAAGTTGTATTTCACTATATGGCCTCGTCATGCAACTACCTCCACAAGCTGAATCAAGATTCATTTTTTGAAGTCTTATCTAATCCATCAACAAAAGTATGGCCCAATACCTCATCAGTTTGACAATTATGTGGGCAGTCTCGAAGTAATTTCTTGTATCTTTCCCAAGCTTGGCGAAGAGTTTCACCATCCCGTTGTTGAAACCCAAGAATCTGACTCCGCAAAGACTTTGTCTTTTTAGTGGGGAAAAACTTGATTAAGAATTTCTTTGCTAAATCATCCCAAGTATGGATTGAATTAGCAGGCTCTTTCTGCAACTATTCTTTAGCTTCCCCCAGCAATGAAAATGGAAACAAGGTCAGCCTGACATAGTCCTTGGAAACATTTGGATAGTTGTAAGTATCAGTGATTTCCAAAAAATTCTGAATGTGCCTTTGCGGGTCTTCATGAGATAGACCTACATATTTCCCGGTGGACTGAATCAGTTGTACCATATACTGTTTAAGCTCAAAGTGACCAGTGATATCAGGCTTCACAATAGCTTGAGTCATATTAGCAAGATTTGGCCTTGCAGCTTCTATCACCGGACGCCCTCCATTACCTGCCATCACTGTTGGATGTGGTTGAACTAAGATGTCCAACGCTCTTTCTGTTTTGTATTTAGCTTCCAACTCTTTCCTTGCCTTATGAAGTGTCCTTTCAATTTCAGGATAAAGAGGGAAGAGATTGCTTGTGCTTCTACTCCTACGCATTTAAGAGAAGAGCCTGCGTGACACAAACAAAGTGAACTGAAAATTAATGCTTAAACCAATAGCTGATAAAGGCTTAACTCAGTCAAGTAGCTAATTTCAATTCCTCGGCAACGGCGCCAAAAACTTGTTGCGACCAAAACACTCACGCAAGTGTACGCGATCGACAAGTAATATAGTAGTAAGTAAAGTATCGTTTCCACGAGGAATTATAATCAACTTCTTGACTGATATTAACTTAAATAATTATCAATTTATGCTATATTATTACATAATATTTAAAGAACCAATTTACAACTTACTTAATGATTGCATAATAATTCAACACAAAATTACTACACCAATTTCACAATATGTTTATAACAATTTGGATAAATATATTCCCGGGTCATGGACTTGCTAGAAATTATGCTACTATTTTAGCTTAAAATGGATTTATTGAATTATCCGGGTTATTGATTATAGGGTTAATAATATTCATAAGAATCTTTCGAGTTCTTATGCATCTATTCAAGTTAAACTAATACCTATATGTCTATGGTATTAATATTAGCAAGAATGCATTTACAACTCCTATTTTTCAACCAAACAAGGCAATTAAGTATATGTCTATCTTAATTGCGAATTCTTCACCCGATGCCCGAGATTCAAAACTTGTTCTATTTGATTCTATATGAAACCAAGAATTTTATTTGTCAAGTTTTATTCAAGATTCGTAAATAATATTTCACTGTTAGCTACGCATTAAAATAATTAGAAGCAGAATCAAATAAACAACCCATAACAATAAATTCAATATCTTCAATCTAAGCTTCAAATAACATAATTATCTAACATCCATGACCCAAGAATACTAGAGTTTTTAGCTACTCATAATCATACAAAAATTCAACAATAAAAGTTTTAAACATAATATTAACAAGCAACAAGAAGAAAGTTTGAAAGAACTCTTTAAACTCTTGATCCAAAATGATGTTTGTCCTTCTCTTTCTTAGCTCCAAGCTTGATCTTCAATGGCTTTTCTCTCAAGGATGAATAGTATTTTTGCACTTACTCCCCTCAAAATCTGATTATCATCCATAATGGAACTTTTACTTTATGGTAGTTTAGTGGATTACTCCCAAATTGACCAATTTACCCCTCAATAATTGCTTTTCCGGACAGGACTAGTGCGGGAGTGCATGACCAGCGCACATCCTGTGCATATCGAGTTTATTTCTGTCCAAATCACTGAACTAGCATGGGAGCGCATGACCAGCACATGACTCGCGCTAGTGGGGTTTTCTCTTGTTAAGATGTTGCTGCTCAACTTTTTGTCATTTGACTCCATTTTTTACTTGATTACCATCATAAATCCTCATTTGTTTATTGAATTCCTGTGAGACATTAAAGTCATGATTAGAGCCAATTTTTGCATTATTTGAACATTTACAATAGTAAACCATCCTTAAGTTGAGCTAAAACATAGGCTATATTAAACAATTTAGCCTATTATCATGTGGTAAGTAGTAGTTGGTGGGTACTGAATTGGTTGATGATGTTGTTGTTGTGGAGTTGGTATTGGCAATGGATTGATATTTTGGGGTGGAGTTGTGTATTGATTTGGTGCGGTAGTTTATGGCTGTTGGTTTTGTGTGTTTTGATGCGGTGTTGGGTTCTTTGTGTTCTATTGGTAGATATCAGGGACATTGAGGGTGAGTGACAAATTTTCCAAATTGCGGACCTGCTCAAGTTCTCCTTGCAGTTCTAGTATCTTTTGTTCTAGTCTCAAAACCAGGCCATTCGGGGCCGGAGTACTACGACCGTTGGAAGTCTCTGTGTTCTCACTGTTTTCCTTTCGTATTCCACTTAAGTCATCCATCTTTGCTTTACCTCTACTTTTTGTGTTGCTTAGAGGAGGAGGAGGTGAAGGGCCTCTAGATCTGGTATGATATGCTGATGAGACCAGTATGGATGAACCAACCTAAGGGGATGGGAATAATAATAATAAATAAATAAACAAAAAAAAGGTAGCAAGTTAGTGAAGATTCTGAAATGTTTGTAGTATTTAAACACATATTGCGAAATATAAACTCGTATCCTAATTTGAGAGCCTCGTTGTGTCCGAGGTAGTCCTAGTGACAAATAAATTTGGAGAACTTCAAATTCCAATAAATGCTTTATTTCATAATATAGAAATAGATGAATCCAAAAATGACACTAACATAATAATAAAACAAGTCACTATTAGCACTTGGCCTTATTACATTTTAAGAAAAGCAAGTAAATCTAATCTATTTGGTCCCAGAAGGACCTTCCCCAGATTCGATCTTCTGTACTCCATCAAACAGATCTCCCAGCTTGCACAGTCCCAGCAGCAAGTAGGCTCGGGCCAGATGTCCTCCCTCAGCTCCCTCAGCATTCTAGTAGTTTTCGATCCTTTTTATGACTTTGCCCTCCAGCTCCATTATTCCTCGCTCCATATATTCTACTCTTCTGTTCAAGGTTACTGCCATCTCTTTCCATTCCTCAATCAACCTCATGTTCCTCTCATGTATTTTCCGATGCTCATTCTCAGAGTCGTGGACCCTCTTGCGTAGCCTGTTGTATTTGACTTGGGCCTCAGCTTCCTCATCTATGATTCTGTTCCCTCGACTAGTCTCCGGTGTCACCATTTCTTTCAGATTGTCCTCCAACCATGCTGGGTAGAGAGGCTCTCACCCCGTATGATATCTGTCTGGCTTAACAGTGCTTTTCTCCACAATGATTTTGTAGTGCCACATGCGCTGAGCTTGGCACTTGTAAGGTATGTCATCGTCCTGGAAATCCGCCCTGAAATGACTCATCTTGACAACCCTTGGTACAACCTTCTTTCTTCCTGCTTGCCTCATAACTCGCATAGGGACATATGGATATATCCCTCTCAACCCGATCAACACCAAGTGTGGAGCATCCCTGGACCTGATAATAAACTCGTTTGTTGGGAACCATTCAAACATCCACTGCACCTGTCCCTCGGTCAGATTATCGAAGAATTCTACCCATTCGCTGGCACTCTCCGGCTAAGCAAATTTGTCTGGAATGTAGGTCATCTGCTTAGGGTGATGGAAGGCAATGTGGTCGCTCCAAGCCCTTCGTGGAAATTCTTGACGGTAGCTACCCTTTTGGATATGCTCCAACAACCATAATTGCAGCAATAAATTACAACCTTCGAACTACTTGACCCCTCTTTGATAGCGCTCCAGGGCCCTGTAGATGTCATCTATGATCATGGGGACTATGGTATATGTCTTTCTATTAATCCCTTCCATCAAAGTTTTGGCGACCATAGCCAACCTAGTGTGAATTCTTCCCTTTTTCATTGGGAACACTATCAGCCCTAGAAAGCACACAATGAACATGAACACTCTGCGGTGGATGTGACCCAGTGAAGTGAGGACGATCTCATCATGGTAAGTGCGGAAAGACTTGTTTTGGCCATACCTCTCGTACAGATATTCGAAAGGTATGTAGGAGTCATCTAAGCACACTAGGTCGACATTCTTTTTCAGCCCCATCATCTTCAAAAATCCTCTGTTCGTACGATTTTCTGGCACCAAAAGCCCAGGACTATCCTAAGCCAACCCTGCAAGTCCTCCTATGTCCTCTAGAAGCGATGTCATCTCTATGTCACCGAAACGGAACACAGCTCTTTCACTATCCTAGAATAGGGTGGCAGCCTCGATCAATTTGTTGTTTTGTTCAATATCTAGCAAGGAAGGCAAGTTACCCAGATACTTTTTCACATGCTTCTTGTCACTTGAGGAAAGATCATCCCACCAATCTAACAACAATGGAGGGATGTTGCTAACCATACCGAATCTGGGGACCTCGTGCCTCAATTTCTGCAAAACAAAAGGGTTAGACCTTACCCCCACCAGTCTCGACTATTTATACATTTATGATCAACATATCGGCATTTAATTCTCCAAATTAATGCACAAAACGTGGTTGCATTCATTGGGATTATGGAAAACCCGATGGACTTTGGATAAGGCTTATCTTAAATGATCATTATGTGGACAACATAACTAATCTGACTAGGTTTGACCATGATGCATGCACAATTTAAACAAAGTAAGGTTTTTATGGGGTTTTAGATTGGTACCCTCAAGTGGACAACTTGAGGGGGAAGGCACGGAACTATCGACTACATCACTGATCAACTGGTTTTACCGCAAATAAGCCTTTCCAAATTTAAGGGTAATAAATAGGAAGAGCGCAACCACTCATTAAAGTGTTGCTATAGGATTTGATACGCATGAGTGGAATATGATGCGGCGCATGATTTATGCAGCAATTAATAACATGTATTCAAGTATTTTCACATAAGAAAATAAATACAGTATATAAATAATTAAAAAGACAGTTACAGGAAAAAGAAAACAAAGAGACAAGTCAGTTTCAAGGAAATAAAGAAATCGTAAATGCTTAAAAATAGGCAGTTAAATTCAGATAAGAGAAAAGGGTACGGGATAAGCATACTTGGACTAATTTGTAAAAGACAAGTTCGTGATGGTAAGAGCCTAAAATATCCCCAGCAGAGTTGTCACGCTGTCGCGCCCCCTTTTTCCCTCCCTTTTTTCGGGGAAGAAGTCCGGGTTTCGACATTCACGAGGTGTAATGACTCGTTTCCTTTTGGGAATTGGGTATTTGAAGAGTCGTCACCTAACAGATTATGGTGTGTTAGGGCACCTAGAGCGATTAACTCTTGGGTTGGTTTGCATTACCAGAGATTAGGGTAAGGGCTCGAAATAACCTCGAGGGGAGGGTGTTAGACACCCCTCTTGGTCCAAAACTGTGGGTCCCGGCCAAACTTATATTCACAAATTAGTCCATATAAACAATTGAATCAAACAAGTTGCAAGTAAAGCACGTGGGATAACTCAAGTAGTAAGATAAAGGTTTGAACAAGTTGTAAAACAAAGATTTAATAAGAAATGATTAGGTAAAGGGGGGTCCTAGGTTGGTTATCCTATAGGATCACCCTACGCAATGTCCGGTAAACACTCCTCAACTGTGGGGCTACACGTGACATTAACGCGTAGTCATCATATCACATGTCTACCCTTCCCATCCCCTTATTGGTCATGCAAAGCGAGTGTTTGGTCAACGATTCCTATTACGTGCTGCTACACGTCCCTTCTTAATGATCCTGGAGGGAGTTAGGACCTCTACCTATAGGTGGTTCTAGACATACCCCTAAGGTTTTAAAAGGCAAAAATTCTAAGGCAACAGTCAAAAGCATTTAGGACTTTCACACATAATGGAAAAAATTAAGAGGCTCAGAGTTTCCTCCTCAAATAAACATATAAGCAGCACGACTCAAGCACAGTTAGGGTCTTTTATTAAACAATGTCCTAAAGCAGGATATCTAAGTAAATATGCATAAACAGACAACCCTTTTCCTTTTAGACTCAGAAGTTACACCTTAGTAGTTTCCTAGGGACTCTTTTAAAAGCCTGTTAGGATCAGAAACGTTAAGCGATAGAGATAGTTTTAGAGAAATGCAATTTTTGAAAACTCCCTAAAGGCTTGCCTATATGCAGAATATTGGTGTCTATATTAATGTAGAAACAAACAGATTCTGAAGTAGACTCCTTTGATACCTATAGGCATGATATCTAATGTGATTGAGGCAGTTTGAAAGAACTTGTTTCAGAAAACGCTTAATACTTAATAAAACCAATTCATAAATAAACTAGGTGTGATTAAGTCGATTTATTAGACTAAATTAAACTATTAGACATAATTGCAAGTAGAGCTCCATATAGGCATGATATCTAGGCGAATTACTGATTTTAATCGAGTTGTAGCATAATAACATACAGAAATACTCGTTATAACTGAATCGGAATTAAGTCTTATAGGCATAGTGTCTTTTATTGAACTAATTTAAGACATGATTGTTTGGAACCAATATGCATGGTTTCTAAACATGACGGAATGTAAAACCTTATAGACATGGTTTCTACAAACTTAAACATGAAGTCCTATGGACATGATTTCTATTGGGTAAAGTAATCAAATTCAAACGAGTAAAACCTATGAGCATATTTTCTATTGAGTAGAGCAGACAGACTTTGAAAGTAAGGTCCTAAGAGCAGGATTTCTACCTGTATTACACCATAAAGTATACATCTACCCATCCCCTTTTACTAAACACCCCCATATCTGTTTACAAATTATTACATGCCAATGAATGAACTACATAAGTAAAATAGAAAATTAAGAAGCTGTTTTATAGGGAGCCTGCAATTAGGCCCAAGTTTCCCAAAGCTTCCAATGGCCGCATACACCTTAGTTCCATAGACAAATCAGAGTCTAGGTGCATCAAAGCTCCCTAAGAATCTCAAGGATCCTGGACAGTGCTTACACCTAGACTTAGTAACCAAAGATTGAACAAGTGTAGTGTGGAAAGGCCAGCCTTAGTATGCCAGAGTTCAGAGGGTTCTCAAAGGATCCCAAGGTAGCACACATACTAGAGGGGGCAGAACTTATTGACTAAGAGTAGAGTGAGAAGTGATGGACACAAGTTGAAAAAGTTTTAGTAAGATTGTACTTAACAAGAGTCCCTTTTGAAAGTAATTCAGTAAAGCAACCAAGATTGTTTGAAAAAGATATTGGAGTAGTTAACAAAGTTCAAACACCTTAGTATAGGATCATACATAGCTAGTTCACAGAACCAAGTGAATTCAGTAGTCACACACAAGGGTCAAGGGGTTTGGGACACATAGAACATTTGGCTGCAAACACATAACCCAGCAAAGGTCTTAGGACTGGTTTGGACATGCTCAAAAATAGCTGACACTGGCATAGTCACAGAACCAGTCATGAAGAACAAAAACACATAGATGAGTGATAGGGATTTGGGGATCCATGGGATATAGGAAGGTAAGTACACAACAAAATAAGAGGTTATTGGTAAGACATGATCAGAAGCACACATAAGGGGTATTTACTAACCTAAGGGAAGGGGAAGACATAATAACATGCTGATAATGTAAATCTTAACTACAAATTTCACAACAGAACCACAAATAGAAGCAAATCAGAAATAAGAGAAACTGAAACAATGGGAGAAGCATGTTGTTGTTGGAACTTTGAATTGAAACTAGGACATACCAGTGAAGATGAGAGTAAGCAGAATGAAAGAACAAGAGAGCACAAATGGTTAGCCTTGGCTTGCAGCTGGCTAATAGTAGCAAATAGCACAAGAGAGAGACCAAAGATTTTTTAGTATAAGAGAGAGTTTTTGAAACCAAGTGTTTGTGTCTGTGTCAATGAAAGAATAGAGTACTTATAGTTTTGAAAATAGGCAGAAAATAAGGTAACAAGCAAAGGTTTAGCATAATTATGTAAGTAATCACAATTATAATCCAATTAATACAAGTACTCCCTTTAATCAAGGAGTCACAGCTTAAATAGATACCAACAGGGATAATCAAGGAAAGAAAATTAGTTGAGAAAGACTGATTTTACCATATAAGGGGGAGTAAAAGTATAAAGCATATGATTGAGTCTAAGTACAGAATATACCAATTAAAGAAAGGATTCAGTAAGAATGAAGTACCACAACAAATAAGGAAATGGAATCAGTCAATTTAAACAGACGAGGTAAAATTTTAGGGTTTTAGAAGAAAACCTTTCAATCAACCATCAAATAAGGAAATCAGAATCAAATCAAGAGAGGGTTATGATTCTATACTTCAACATATAAATAAAGAAGGACAAACAGACGAAGCGAACAGGCAAGGTCATCAATATTGACAGAAAGAGGCAAGAGATGAACAAATCAAGATGAATACAATCACACAAAGGTGATAAAAGTAGGCTAAAGACTCAGTAAAAAAAACCATTCGAAGCATGGTAACCACAGAAACTTAACAAGAGTCGAGTAGTCATGATAACCCACAGAACCAAACAAAGAAGATCTAAAAAATTGGGGCTATTAACAGAGGCGAGTTGAAAAAGCAGTAAGAACATAGAATCAGTCAAGATATGCGAGGAAAGAGGTTTAAATTTAAAGAAAAATCAGTTTAAACAAGTGTAGAAGAAACTTCGAGAAACCCTAACTTTAAAAAAAGTAAAAATGGCTTAAAGTTGAAGATTTTTCCAGAGAGGTTTGAGAATAGTGTAAAACATAGAAAGAAACAGACTTAAATCGTTAAAAAGAGCATGGATCTGAGAGATACAAACGAAAGTTAGGGTTTCTACTATAAACTTCAAGATCGTAACAAATATGGTGTGATTTTGCCCAAAATCACACCAGAGAAGCCATGAACAACCAAAATAGAATCCCTAAATACATATCGGCATGGCCCAGGGCCCTTGAAGGCCTCAGAGATGATAAGCAAGGCGATGGAGGGACCATTGGAGGCTTGGGGTTAAAAGGTGGTCGCCGGAGATGACCGGAGAGGGAGGCGGTGGTTGAAGAAGGCTAGGGTTAGGTTGAGAGAAGAGAGGAATGAGAGAGTTTGAAGGTGGCGGAATCTCAAAAATGAGATAGGGTTAGGGGTCGTTTGGAATTAAAAAAAGTAAGAAGTGATGTGGGGCATTAATCTGGGAGATCAATGGCTCGGATTTGATCGGGTAAATGGGTTCTGGGTTTGGATAGGAGTTTATAGGGTCGCTGTCGGGTTAATTGGGTAGGAAATTGGGTTAGGATTGGGTTCAATTTGGCTAAAATTGAAAGCCAAATCTGGCTATAAATTAAATAGCCAATGTTCCCTATTTTAATTTATAATAAATAATAAATAGATTTCTAAAAATAATTTTTCTATACAAAAATGATTTAAAATATTTAATCATCATTTAAAAATATAGGGGCCAATTTTACGCATATAAAATATAATTATGCATTTAAATAGGCTAACATTGCAATTATATGCAATTTAGCTTAAAAAATACCAAATATAATTATAAAATGCATGAAAAATATATTAGTCATATTTTGGCATAAGTATAGAAATTAAATGAATAAATCATCATAATAATAATCTTGGAAATAATTATTGGGGATTTTGGGAATAAAAGGGGATAAAATAAATCAATTTAAACTGTTAAATTAGGGTAAAAATTATGAAAACCTTGTGCATGCTTATATATGTATATATATACTATTTTGAAGGTATTTATGCATATTTAAAATATATAGGGAAAAATTGGGTATCAACAAGCCCCATGATTCAAGCCTCATATTCCGCCATGTTGTTGGTGCATGGAAACCAAAGCTTCGCAGATACAGGGTAGTGTTGACCTGTTTCTGATACCAAAACCGCTCCAATGCCCGCTCCTTTGAAGTTTGCCGCTCCATCAAAGAACATCCTCCAACCGTCGTAAGCTTCGGTAATGCCCTCTCCTACGAATGATACTTCTTCATCGGGAAAATACATTTTTAAGGGTTCGTATTCCCCTCCCACGGGATTTTCAGCAAGATGGCCTGCCACTGCTTGTCTTTTAACTACCTTCTGAGTTACATAGATGATATCGAACTCACTTAACAGTATCTGCCACTTGGCTAACTTCCCGTCGGCATGGGTTTCTGAAATATGTACTTCAGAGGGTTCATCCTGGATATGAGGTATGTGGTATAGGCACAGAAGTAATGCATCAATTTTTGAGCCATCTAGGTCAAAGCACAGCAAGTGCATTCCAACAGAGAGTATCATGCTTTGTAAGGTGTGAACTTCTTACTCAAGTAGTATATGGCTTGCTCCTTTCTCCCTGTCTCGTCATGTTGTCCCAAAACACATCTGAAAGTTCCATCTAATACATATAGATAGAGTAGCAAAGGTTTCCCAGGTTCTGGCGGGACTAGGACTGGCGGTGTGGACAAGTATTCCTTGATTTTGTCTAAAGCCTTCTGACAATCTTCGATCTAACTTGTTTTAGCATCTTTCCTCAGCATTTTGAAGATGGGTTCACATATAACTGTAGATTGTGCTATGAAGTGACTGATATAGTTGAGACGTCCCAGGAAGCTCATCACGTCCTTCTTGTTCTTTGGTAGTGGTAACTCTTGAATATCCTTAACTTTGGACGGGTCCAACTCGATCCCTCGACAGCTTATGATGAATCCCAACAGCTTTCTTGCGGGAACCCCAAATGCACATTTTGCAGGATTCAATTTTAGGTTGTACCTCCTTAGCCTGTCAAAGAACTTTCTCAAATCCGCTATGTGATATGCGGCCCTCTTGGATTTGATAATGATGTCATCAACATACACCTCTATTTCTTTGTGTATCATATCATGGAAGATGGTTGTCATGGCTCTCATGTATGTAGCCCAGTGTTCTTTAGACCAAATGGCATCATCTTATAGCAGTACACCCCCCATTGTGTAATGAAAGTTATTTTCTCTACGTCTTATTCATCCATCCAAATCTGGTGATAACCTGTGAAGAAATCTACAGAGGATTGGAGCTCATTCTTGGTGCAATTGTCGATCAGGATGTGTATATTTGGAAGTGGAAAGTCATCCTTGAGACTTGCTCTATTAAGTCTCGATAGTCAACCCATACTGTGACTTTCCCATCTTTTTTTCGGAACTGGTACAATGTTGGCTAGCTAGATTGGGTACTCGACTACCCTGAGGACTTTGGCCTTGATTTGCTTAGTGACTTCCTCCTTGATTTTCAGGCTCATATCTGGTTTGAACTTTCTGAGTTTCTGCTTCACCGGCAGACACATTGGATTGGTAGGCAACTTGTGAGCCACTATGGATGTGCTTAGACTGGTCATGTCATCATATGACCATGTAAAGATATCCTCATATTCCCTCAAGAAATGAATGTACTCCTTCTTCTCTATCGGTGATAAGTGAATGCTTATACGAGTCTCCTTGACGGTTTCGGCGTCTCCCAAATTTACTACTTCGATTTTGTCCAGGTTGGACTTAGGCTTATTCTCAAAGTTCTCCACCTCTCCGACAATTTCCTCAAGTATTTCATCTTCTTCCTATGAGTCACTATCCTTATGTTGTGTTGTCTCATTACATGCCACAGTATTAGGAAAAGTAATAATAACGCCAGGAACTCGGCGGGCCTGGGATGGTGTGGCAGTCCAATCCTTGAGAACGGATCCTTTCTCTACGGTCTGAATGGTGTGGCACTGGTTGCTCAAGAGGGTAATAAGTACCACGCCATGGAGGCGGCTAATCATCATACTCTTGCCATGTATACTGGTATCCGAGCCCGAAGGTTGTACCATGACGTTTCAGCTGTATAGGTTTAGTAATGCCTTGGAGATTCTTTCCAAGCCCTTTGCCAAGTTCATACCTAGACCATGCTAGTATACTTTCTATTTTGTTACTCCACCATTTGTCTTTCTCAATGGCATTGACATGTTCGATGTGGTGATAAGTTTCCCCTCCTAGCCTTCTTATGTTCCTGATAACCAGGATGGTTTGACTGATGTAAATGGGTTTACTCCCATCTCCGTGAATGATCACATTTTGATGGTTCCATTCGAACTTCACAGCCTGGTGTAGTATGGAAGCCACAGCCCCAGCGGCATGTATCAAAGGTCGACCCAACAGAAGGTTGTATGTAGCTGATATGTCAAGCACTTGGAATTCAACGTCGAACCAAGTTAGCCCCATTTGCAGCCAAAGATTAATCTCCCCAATTGTGGCCCTTTGAGACCCATCAAAGGCTTTTTACGTTCATACTTCCTGCTTGTATCTCATGAAAACCTTTTCCCAATCTTTTCAGAGTAGTCAACGGACAAAATGTTGAGGCTTGAACCTCCATCTATCAGGACCCTGGCAATGAATTTATCTTCAAACTACACTGTGATGTGCAATGCCCGGTTATGACTTAACCCTTCATACGGTAATTCATCCTCGTGGAAGGTGATCTTATGACTTTCCAGCACTTGCCCTACCATGTTGGCCATTTCTCCGCATGTGATATTGTTAGGCACATAGGCTTCACTTAACACCTTCATCAGAGCATTCTTGTGCACCTCCGAATTTTGGAATAATGATAAGATGGATATCTAGGTGGGGGTTTTGTTCAAATGATCGGCAACGGAGTATTCCCTTACCTGTACTTTTCTCCAAAGTTCATCCAGTCCAGTTTTAATGATAGGTTTCTTAGTGGCAGCCTCCTTGCTTGATCCTCCCAAGTGTTCATGTGTATAGATCCTTCTCGTTCTGGTGATTCCTTGTGCAGCATCAGATTATTCCATCTTTGCCTTTCCTTTTGCCTAGCTTCGGCAACGTAATCCCAAGGTATGGCTTTGGAATTGAAATGAGGTGTGGTTGATATTGTTACTGTGAAAGGTGTGGCCACTTCTACCTCAAACGGAGCAGGTGTGTCTTAGTCGGATCTACCTCTACCTTAAATGGAATTGATGCGGCTACCTCAACCTTGACTGGAGACTGTGTCTGCACCACAATATGAGTGAGTGTGACTTCAAGTTTAAAGTCGTCGCCTTCTCGAATAAGCCCGATTGACCCCTCAGGATCCCATTCCTCATCCGTCTCTATCACATGTACCCCCTCGCCCCTATGATCTAGGAGAGGATTGTTATGGATGTTTAGCGCAACTTCCTTTGCCTATATGACCTTGTTGTCAATCAATGTCTGGATTTTATCTTTCAATATCCAGCACTCATCAATAGTGTGCCCCTTCATACCGGAATGATATGCAAAGACTTTGTTTGGGTTGACCCATTGGGATGAGTTTTCTACTGCCACAGCAGGAATAAGAGTGACATAACCAGTGGCCTTCAACCTTTTGTACAGCTGGTCGATGGGTTCAGCAATAGCGGTGTATTGTCTGGGTAGTTTGAGATCAAAGTTAGGTCGGGGTTTCTAGTAATATGGATGAGTTGGAGGTGAATGATAGTAGGCTGGTTGGGTGTTATAAGTATGATAGGCGGTGGCGGGTTGAGAATATCTGGTTGATGAGGGTTGGTATGTAAATGGAGGTGTTTGGTATGTAGGTGGAGGTGTTTGGTGTGTAGATGGAGGTGTTTGGTATGTGGGTGGAGTTGTTTAGTATGTGAGCGGAGATTTTGGGCCTTGAGCCACCATTACTGCCCCCACTTCTCTTTTCTTTGATATGCCGCCTGATTGTAATGCTTTGTTCGTGGCATGTAGTGCCTCGAAATTTGTCAATATCCCGCTTGTGATCCCTTATTCGATCCTTTTTCCGAGTTTGATAATATCAGAGAATTTATGATTCTTAATGACCATTAACCTTTCATAATGTTGTGGGTCTTGTGCCCTGACAAAGAACTTGTTCATTTGTTCTTCTTCTAGTGCTGGTCTGACCTTGGCTGCTTCTGACCTCCACTGAGTAGCATACTCACGGAAGGTCTTACTTGGCTTCTTCTTTAAATTCTGGATGTAGAAGACATCCGGTGCATTCTCCGTGTTGAACCTGAACCGGCCCATAAATTCTAATGCCATACTCACCTAGTTGGCCCACTTCTTAGGATTCTAGCTTATGTACCAGGATAGGGCATCTCCGGTAAGACTTCTCATGAAGAGCTTCATTCAGATTCTTTCATCTTTTCCTACCCCCACGAGTTTGTCGTAGTAAGTTCTCAAATGAACCTTGAGATCACCTGTTCCATCAAACATTTCGAACCTGGGAGGTTTGTAACCCTCTGGCAGTTCCACATCCAGTTGTATGCATAGATCCTCATAATTCAGACATTCTATCCCTTTACCTCTTTTGACACCCTGAACTCGACTTGCCAGTTTCTTGAGTTCCTCGGCCATGTTCTTGATGAGCAGGTCCTTCTCAGTGGATTTTGGTGTTGAGTAGAGTGAGGTACGGTTTCCACATATATAGGGTTATTTTGGTGAGTGCTAAGGACTTGGGTGTAGTGGTGATCGTCGGTTGAGTTTTGAGGATCGGGAATGGGTTGTGGTGTATTCTGAAGAGTGTGATAGGTGGTGGCTTGTGGGTACTAGATTGGTTGATGATGGCATTGTGGTGGAGTTGGTATTGGTAAGGGATTGATATTTTGTGGTGGAGTTGTATATTGATGTGGTGAGGGAGGGTTTTGTGGATGTTGGTTTGGTGTATTTTGGAGAGGCGCTGGGTTTTTTGTATTTTGTTGGTTGATATGGGGGACGTTTAAGGTGAGGGATAGGTTTTCTAAGTTGCAGACCTACTCAAGTTCCCCCTGTAACTCCAGTATCTTTTGTTCCAACCGCAAAATCAAGTCATTTGGTGACGGAGTACTCCGACCGTCTGAAGTTTCCGCATTCTCTGCATTTTCCTTTTGAATACCACTTAAGTCATCCATCTTAGTTTTCCCTCTACTTCTTGTATTACTTGGAGGAGGAGGGGGTGGAGGGCTTCTAGATCTGGTGTGATATGTTGATGATGCCAGTATGTGCGAACCAACCTTGGGGATGGGAATAGTAAAGCATAAAGAAAAATAAAAGGTAAACAAGTCAGTAAGGGTTCTGAAAAGTTTGCGGTATTTAAACACATATTGCGGGAATGTAAATTCACGTCCTAATTTGGGAGCCTTGTCATACCCGAGGTAGGCCTAGCGACAAATATATTTGGAGAAATTCAGTGCCAATAATTGCCTCATTTCATTAATGTAAAAATAGACGACCCCAAAACGACACTAGATAAGATAATGTTACTAATGGCACCTTGCCTTATTACATTTTAAAAAGTAAGTAAACCTAATCTACTTGGTCCCAGAAGGACCCTCTCCAGATTGGATGCTCTTGTCGATTAGTTCCCCCAGTTCGCACAGGTTCAACAGTAAGAATGCCTTTGCCAAATGTCTTTATTCGTTTCCCTCAGCGTTATGGCAATCAGTGACTCTCTTTCTCATTTTTCCTTCCAATTCCATCAGACTGTACTCCAGATATTCCAGCCTCTCGCTGGATTTAACAACTCTCTCTTTCCACTCATTGATCATTTCCATGTCAGCCTTATGCTGCTCCATATGCTCAACTTCGGACTCACGAATTCTTTTGCGCAGCTTGTTATACTTCACTTGTGCTTCGACAACCTCGTCTATGACTCTGTTTCCTGTACCAACCCTTGGCTCGAAGATTCATGTTATGTTATCATCCAACCATGAGGGGTAGAAGTATCTGTGACCCGCATGATATCGGTCCGGCTCGATGGTATCCTTTTCCATGATAATCTTCAAGTTCCACATGTGTTGTGCTTCATTTTTATATAGGATGGCGTCACCCTAAAAATCGGCTATGAAGTGACTCATTTTAATGACTCGTGGTGTGACCTGTCTCCTGTTTGCTTGTCTCATAACCCTGAGGGGAGCATAAGGGTATATGACCCTTAACCCAATCAACAGCAAGTGTGGAACATCCCTGGATCTAATGATGAACTCGTCGATGGGGAACCACCCAAATATCCGTTGAACCTGGTCCTCAGTTAACTTGTTGAAAAATGGCACCCATCCTACAACATCCTTAGGTTGAGCAAACATGTCTAGAATATAATTCATTCTTTTAGGATGATGAAATCCTATGTGATCATTCCACGGCCTTCGCGGAAATTCCTGACGGTATTGACCCTTTTGGAGATGTTCTAGCAACCAAACTTGCAGCAGTAAATTGCAACCCTCAAAGAATCTGAACCCCTTCTAACAACGTTCCAAGGCCCCTTACATATCTCCAATGATCATAGGGACAATGGTATATGTCTACCCCTCGATCCCATCCATCAAAGTTTTAGCCAACATGGCCATCCTGGTATGGATTTTGTCCCCTCAGATCAGGAATAGTAGCATGCCCAAGAAACACACAATGAACACAAAGACCCTGCGATGAACCCAACCCAAGGATGTGATGGAGAATTCATCATCAAAAATACGGTAAGAGTTGTTGTGACTGTATCGTTATGTAGGAGTTTTTCAGGCACTCCAAGTCGTCATTCTTCTTTAACATCATCATCTTTAGAAACCCCCTAGTGGTGTGATTTTCTGGTGCCAATAAACTAGGGCTATCCCAAGGTAGCCCAGCAAATCCCCCTATTTCTTCCAAGAGGGGGTCATTTCTATGTCTCCAAAGCGGAACACAGCCCTTTCCTTGTCCCAAAATATGGTGGCAGCCTCGATTAATATTTTGTTTGGCTGAAGATCCAATAGAGAGGGAAAATTTCCTAAGACTCGTCTCACATAATTTTGGTCACTTAAAGGAAGATCCCTCCACCAGTCTAGCAAAAGTGAAGGTATGCTACCGACCATGCCGAACCTGGGGACTTCGTGCCTCATTTTCTGTAAAGCAAAATATAGATTAGGCCATTTCCCCCTTTAGGTTCGTCTATTTATACAACAATGATAAGCATATTGGCACTTATTTCTCCAAAATTAATGCACACAATCGTGGTTGCGTCCGTTGGGATTATGGAAACCCCAATGGACTTTTGGTGAGGCTTGTCTTAAAGGGTTATTATGTGGACAACATATTAACCCGGTTAGGTTTGACCATGATGCAAGCATAATTTATCAGAGTAAGGTTGCTATAGAGGTCTAGACTGGGACCCTCAAGCGGACAACTTGAGTAGGAAAGGCATAGAACCATCGAACTCACCACTGATCAACTAGTTTTACCGCAAATACGCCTTTCCGAATTTAAAAGGGTGATGTATAGAGAGCGCACACTTATCAAGCGTTGCTATAGGATTGATTACGCATGAGTGGAATATGATGTTGAGCATGATTTATCCAACAATAAATAGCATGTTGTCAAGTATTTGCACATTTTAAAAAAATGATAAATAATTGAAAGGCAATTACAAAAAGAAAACAAGGAGACAAGTCAGTTTCGGGAAATAAAGGAAATCATAAATGCTTGAAAATAAGCAATTAAATCCAAGTGAAAGGGGGAAAGGGTGGGTTAACAGAAATAAACATGCTTAAGACAAATTCATAAAAACAAGTTCGTTATGGTAAGAGCCTAAAATATCCCCAGCAGAGTCGCCATGCTGTCGTGTCCCCTTTTTTCCTCGCGGAATTCGGGTTTCGACATTCATCGGGAACAACTCATTTCCTTTTGGTAATTGGGTATTTGAATTTGAAGAGTCGCAACCTAATAGATTTAAGGTTCATTGGGGAACCTAAAGCAAGTAACTCATAGACCGGTTTGCATTACCAGAGATTGGGTAAGGGCTCAAAATAACCTTGATGGGATGGTGTTAGGCACCCCTCGCAGTCCACAACGGTGGATCCCGGCCAAACTCGAATTATATGAATTAGTCATTTAATAGATAGGCAGTCTAAGCACACATATAAGATAAAGGAAATTTAACAGATAAGCAGTCTGAGCACACATATGTAAATAAGATAAGGGAAGTCCTAGTTTGTTAGCCTATTGGATCACATCTATACAATACCTGGTAAGCCTTCCTCAACTAGAGGGGTTACACGTGGCATTAGCGCACAGGTCATCATATCCTTTACTACCCAATTACCCCCCCCCCCTTGGTCATAGCCTAAAGCATTTTAGCAACCTTAAGGTGTATCTTATACGTGCACTACCCGTCCCTTTACTTATATAGTCCCGGAGGTATTTAGGACTTTTAGTTAAGATATATCTAGACTCTCCTACAGTAATTAAAAGGAGAAAACTCTAGGCGACAAACAAAACACGTAGGACTGGACCAAGGATAGAACAATTAAAAGGCTCACATTTTACCTCCACAAATAGAGCAAGCAAGTGCATGTCTCAAACAGCAGATTTCAGATATTTGAGAGAGGCCCTAGAACAGGATATCTAGGTGAGCATGACAAGCAGAGAATAAGCAGTATTGAGTTAAGGGAAAGTGTTAAAGACCTGATCAGTTTGCCTACTAATTTTAAAACTTGTTGAATCTGGGCAGTCACAAGTAAGCAAAGCATAGTTTCACAGTTTATTAGACCTTGATTACCTATAGGCTTGTCTAGGTGTGGATCAACAGTAACATGTCATCTAGACATTAATAAAGACAATAATTCTGAATCAGTAATTGGCAGACAGATTTTTATTTTATTGGACCTATATGTTGTCTAGGTGCTGAAGAATGATCACATGTGTTATAGAACTAGTTTTACATTTTATCTCTACGAGCATGATGTCTAACTGTTGAGATTGTTTTTATGCTTATTCCTTAGAGGCTAGGTGACAAAATTGATTTTTATGTGTTTAAACTTAGGCATGGTATTTAAGCGAGTGCAGTAAAAAATCCTAGAAACATGATCTCTAATGCACATAGGAAAGTTTGTGAACATGATTATTAAGGCACAATTGACAAATGACCTAAGAGCCAGATTTTTAATGCAAGTGTGAGAATGCAGGATTTTTTTAGAATGGAGATTCAGAACAAATAGTATAATGAGCCTATAAACATATTTTCTAATGCGCATAACAATCCTGTAAGCATGGCTTCTAATTCATGTAGATAATCATAACAGTCATATGAGCATGGTTTCTAATGCATGTAGAAAATCATAACGGTCCTATGAGCATGGTTTCTACCCAATTCCCACAAAAGATATATAAAAGTCCCTCTCATTTTACTAATATCCCCAATATATGTTTGTACAAGAGTTATTATTACAGGCCAAATGTAAATAAATTATAGAAATGAAATCATTATACTATAGGGAGCCTGGATAGGCCAAATAAAAACCTGGGAAACCAGGCCTTTGACCCAATCTGAATTATGTCAGCATCTCATAGTACACCAAATGGTATTTCGATGTGTCAAAGTTCCCAAGGGCCTCAAAGACCTCGGGCAATGCTCACATCAGAAACCATTTAAAGAAAACAGTTTTGTGCATAAGCGTGGAAGAGCCAACCCCAGTGTGTCAGAGTTCGGAGGAGTCTCATGGACTCCTAGGCAGTGCTCACACTGGAGGGGCAGGACCCTAGATATTCTAAGAGTAGGAGTTAAACATAGTGCTTGAAAATAGAAATAGTTTTAAGAAAACAGTTTAGAAGTAAAACAGTTTAGAAGTGAAACAGGAGTAAAAGTGAAACAAGAGTAAACAGAGTCATTGCAGCCCTCTGCGTTTAAACAATCAAACAAAGTACAAAACAGGCTCACAACCATTTCAAATAAGCTTCAAATTGCCTAGATTCAACCCAATCCATTAGTTATCACTAGGTGGGGTACATAGCATGCTGGGAATAGAATAATAATAAACAGAAAGCCATACAAAAAAGGGTAGTAAGGGTTGGGAACATATAAGTCATTAGTCAGGAACACATAAAACAGGTCAGGAAGGAAAGCATGCCAGTTAACACAAAGCAGGTTGACCGCCAGATTCCATAACACTCAATAGAGGATAGATATGCTGATTAGAAGCCAAAAAACACATAAACTTAACAAACAGATTACTCAATACTGTATGGGACATAGCAATAAAAGTAATCATGCTGATTTAAAGCAATAGACAGGAAAGACATAGAGCTAAATACAGAAGTAGCCGTGTTGATTTAAAGTAGTAAGACATAGACCTACATACAGAAGTAGTCACGTTGACTGGGATAAAGGAATATATAGGTTCAATTACATAGAAGTAGCCATATTAGTTGAAGTCCATAAATAGGAAAGGCAAAAGTAGTCATGCTAATTGAACTAGAGAAAAGTCATGGATTCAACAGAAGTAAAGCAATAGACAAGAAAGCACATAGGTTTAAGCTTCATAACATAATGAATGGCATTAAGAATCGAAACATACCAGTAAAAGATAGCAAAACAGAAGGTGAAAGTATGCAGAACCCAGTGATCTAGCCTTGGCTTTCAGCCGGCTAGACAATGTAGTGAACACAAGTAGCAGAAAGGTTTTAGTAAGAGCAAAGTTTGTGTGTGTGTGTGTGTTTCTGAGTTGTGCTTGTGTCCTTAGAAGAATCAGAATGAGAGAGCATTTAGTGAGGTAAAAACAAATAAGGCAAAGAGTGAATCTTAGTTCATAAAATAAGGGTAATCAAATAAATCAATCAACCAATTAGCGAGTCAATTCATATAGAAGAATCTAGAAGAGATCCCTTAGAATGAAGAGAGTCAACTAACGGTACAAAACTAGGGCTCAAATAAGGTAAGAAATCATTCTCATACCATGTAGGAATCAATCAAATTCCTAAGTCAGACTAATAGTTTCAAATAAGGCAAGTATTAGTAATTAAAGTCACAAATAAGAAAATAGGTAAAAATCATAGAGATCTCTGATCTTAACATGAAGATATGATTTGAATCCCAAATAAAAAATCAATCAGTATATTGGATTGACAGAAATAAACAAATAAGGGGAAAAATCACTAAAATAACTAGTGTCAGAAACAGAAAGACCTAGGGTTTAAGCATATACACAGAAAATAATCAAACCAATAAAGAATAGTTAGATTCAACACTTGGAAGTTTGAAAATCATTTGAAGAGAACTTAGGACGAACCCTAGTTCTTAGAAATCACTGAAATCAAATAATGATAAGAGAAATAGAAAGTTGTTTTGTAGAAAAATACCAAATATAGGAAGAAAGCAGCACTCACAAATGAAAATGGCCATAGACATGCCTGTGAAAACGTCCCAAGCAAAACCAGGCTGAATCTCTTTGAGATTCTCTCATAGATCAACGAAGCCGAACAACCAGAAGATGTAGCAGGCCGGCGAGGGCCAGAAAATACAGAGAAACCCCATAGACGGGGAGTTTTGCAAGTGACGGCGGCTAGGTTTTAGGGTTAGGTTGAGAGAGGGTTGAGAGATGAGGGAATGAAGGGCAGCGGAAGTTAAATAAATGAGCGAGTTTAGGGGGTCGTTTGGGATTAATATGGTAAGTTTAATCATGATTAAACGGAGTTACTAGGTCGGGTAGGTTTAATTGGGTTAGGGTTATTTTTAAATTGGGCTTGGGTTTAATAAATTGGATTGGGGGAGGGTCCGATGTTGGGTGTAAATTAGGGGCTGTTATTTAAATACTCATTTTACTAATTAAAATAATTTTAAAAAATAGCTAATAAAATGATAAAAAATGGTTTTCAAATATGAAGTGGTTTAAAATAGTTATTCAATATTATAAAATATAAAAAGTCAATTTCTGTATAGATAATGTAGTTATGTCTATGGAGGGGCAATATTCGCAAAATATGCAATTATAGTCTTAAACCTGCAAATGTAATTATAAAAAATGCAATTAAATTGTTTGAACGCTCATATGAACATAAATGATGGATTTAGATGATTAAATCATCATAAAAAATAATATAGGGATAGTTTTGAACATTTATGTAATTAAAATGCTGAAATAAATGGATTTAGAGCCTTTAAAAATCGTAGAAAATTTGTAAAAAAATACTTGCGCATGTTTGCAAATGCATGTACAATATTTTAAAAGTGTGTGTGCACATTTATAAAATATATGAGGGAAAAATTGGGTATCAACAACTTCACCATTACCGTTCCTCATTTTTTGGTATTTTAGGGCTATAAAACATGAATTCAAGACGATTCCTAGATTATTGTGTGTTGTAGTTCCCACCATCTACATGGTTTCGGGCAACCAGCCCCGAATCTTCTAAAATTTTGCAGGGCCATAAAAATAACCTAATAAAGGATAGTCATTGCTTTACCATGGTAGTTCCTCATTTTTTGGCATTTTAGGGCTATAAAACAGGAATTCGGGAAGATTCCTGGATTTTTATGTGCTATAGTCCACACCTTTTGCAAGAATTCGGGCAACTGACTTCGAATCTCCTAAATAGGTCATTTTTGATGGGCCAATTTTTTTTAGGTAATCCAGGTCCGGTCGCCCGGGCCCATGCATGAGGCGTGAGCTATAGCTCACGAAAATTTGGAAATCCGGCGGAATTCTAATTTTATGGCCATAAAATGCCAAAAAATGAGTAGCGGTCATGGCGAGGCGGTGACTATTGTTCCTTAGATTATTTTTGATGGGTTGAATTTTTTTTAGGTGATCTAAGTCTGGTCACCCAAGCCCATGCAGGAGGCGTGGGCTATAGCACATGAAAATTTAGGAATCGGGCAGAATTTCAGTTTTATGGCCCTAAAATGCTAAAAAAATGAGTAACGCTCATGGAAAGGAGGTGACTATTGTTCCTAAAGTCGTTTCTGATGGTCCGGAAAAATATTAGGCGATCCAGGTCCAGTCGCCCGGGTCCATGCAGGAGGTGTAGGCTATAGCATACGAAAATCTGGAAGTCGGCAGAATTCTAGTTTTATGGCCCTAAAATGCTAAAAAATGAGTAACGGTCATAGAAAAGTGGTGACTATATTTCCTTAGGTTGTTTTTTATGGACCGGAAATTTTTTAGAGAATTCAGGTCCGATAGTCGGGACCCATGTAGGAGGCGTGGGATAGCACAAGAAAAATTAGAATCAGACAGAATTCCAGTTTTATGGCCCTAAAATGCCAACAAATTAGTAACGGTCATGGCAAGGCGGTGACTATTGTTGCTTAGGTCGTTTTTGATGGGCCGGAAAAATTTTAGGCAATTCGGTTCCTGTCACCCGGGCACATATAGGAGGCGTGGCTATAGCACAAAAACATTTGAGAATCAGACGAAATTCTAGTTTTATGACCCTAAAACGCTAAAAAATGAGTAACGGACATGAAAAGGTGATGACTATTATTCCCTTGGTAGTCACTGATGGGCCGACAAAATTTTAGGCGATCCGAGTCCGGTCACCCGGGGCCATGCAGGAGGCCTGGGCTATAGCACAGAAAAATTTGGGAATCGTGCTGAATTCAAATTTTATGGCCCTAAAATGCTAAAAACGAGTAACAATTATGGCGAGGCGATGACTATTGTTCCTTAGGTCATTTTTATGTATTTTAGGTTATCCAAGCCCAGTCATCCGGATTCATGCAAGAGACATGGGCTGCCGCACAAGAAAATATATGAATCGAGCGGAATTCCAGTTTTCTGGCCCTAGAACGCCAAAAGATGAGTACAGGCATGGCGATGCAGTAACTATTATTCATTAGATCGGTTTTATGGACTAGAAAAATTTTAGGCGATCTGAGAGCAATCGCCCGGACCCATGCAAGAGGCATGAGCTATAACACGAAAATTTAGGAATCAAGCAGAATTCTAGTTTTTTGTCCCTAAAAGCCAAAAAATGAGTAACGGTCATGGTGATGCGGCAGCCATTGTTCCTTAGATCCTTTTTGATGGGCTGGAAATTTTTTAGGTGATTCGGGTCTGGTCTCCCGGGCCCATGCAGGAAGCATGGGTTATAGCACACAAAATATGGAAATCGGACGGAATTCCTGTTTTATGCCCCTAAAAAGATAAAAAAACGAGAAACGGTCATGGCGAAGCGATGACTATTGTTCTTTAGGTCCTTTTCTTGTCGGCTGGAAAAATTTTAGGCGATCTATGTCCGGTCGCCTGAATCCACATAGGAGGTGTTGGCTACAACATACGAAAATCTGGGAATAGGGCGGAATTCTAGTTTTATGACCCTAACACGCCCAAAAATGAGTAACGGTCATGGAAAGACGGTGACTATTGTTCCTTAGGTCATTTTTGATAGGCCTACAAAATTTTAGGCGATCCGGGTCGGGTCACCTGGGCTCATACTATAGACGTGGGCTAGCACACAAAAATCTGGGAATCAGGCAGAATTTCAGTTTTATGGCCCTAAAACACCAAAAAATGAGTAACGGTCATGGCGAGTAAGGGTGGGCATCGGTCGATTCGGTTTGATTTTATAGAATTTCGGTTCAGTTAATTCGATTTTTGGTTTGTGATTTTAATAACCAAAACCGAACCATAATAACTACAGTCGGTTCGGTTTATTCATGTTCGGTTCGATTTTCGGTTTCAAGCCATGGCAAAAATTTTATTTTATTTTTAACAACAAGCGTTTATCATCATAATTGTTTCGATATATTTAACACGGCAAGTTTCAAAAGTTTTATAGTCACACAAATATTATAATAATATATTTAAGACTAAAAACTTAAAAAATATTTATGTATTTCTTAAATTTCATGATTAATCAAACATAATTATATAAAATAAAACAAACTGAGTACTTTGTTGCAACAAGAAAACTAGATTTTGAGTGAAAAACAGAGCATGCACACTAACATAGGATCTCCTGCTTTGCGTGAATCTAAATGTGCTTATCCAAAGCTAATTTAGAGCCCAAAAAAAAGAAAACAAGTCAAAATTTAATGATGCAAATGAAGAATAAAGTGCAAGCTTTAATGCCAACGATTTCATAGAGCATGCAGTATGCAAAGATTCAAAAGGTAGCTAAAGAGAATATCTGCGGGGACAAAGCTAGCTAGCTAGGTGTTCATAAATATTACAAGGCATACTTTATTTCCACTTATCACTTCAAAGCTTCCAAAAAAAAGAGTAAATTATATACTAATACTATGTGCAGTTATATGAGATATTAGTGTAATTAATCTTTTTACCCGTCTTCCAAAGTTTATTTCTCTTTCAAAGATAATGAGCCACTTTAAATCTTTAACTACTACTAATACGATTATTTTAAGAAATTGAATATTTTCTTTGGTAAAAAGGAAAAGAAAAGAAAAGACTAGTTAAGCTAAAATCAATGGAAGAGGTCTCCTGTTTTACAGCACCATATTATCAAGGATTCACATTTCCTAAAATGTGTAAACGTAATAGCCGGTCAATGCGTGTGGGAATAATTCAATATTAATGTCTTGATTCATTTTCTTTCCCTACACAATGATGTCTTGTAGTGGACAAAGCCTACTGGCCACCTCTACCGAAAATCAGTTTTTTGATTTTTTATTAAATTGAAAACCGAACCATTAAAATCGACCATTGAACCAAATATCGAACTTTTTAAAACTATAAACCACAAACCGATTGAATAAAACGAAAAACCGAAACCGAATAAACCAAAATTTTCGGTTTTTTTGGTTCGGCCGGTATTATGCCCACTCCTAATGGCGAGGCGGTGACTATTGTTCCTTAGGTCATTTTTAAGGGCCGAAAATTTTTTAGGCGGTCTGGTCCGGTCGCTCGGACCCATGGCACGCAAAAATTTAAAAATCGGGTAAAATTTCAGTTTTATGGCCCTAAAACGCCAAAAAATGAGTAATGGTAATGGCAATGCGGTGACTATTATTCCTTAGGTCAATTTTTATGGGCCAGCAAAATTTTAATCAACCAAGGTCTGGTCGATCGGACCCATGATAGCACACAAAAATATGAACATCGGACGGAATTCCAGTTTTATAGCCTTAAAACACCAAAAAATGAGTAACGATCATGGCGAGGTGAAGACTATTATTCCTTAGATATTTATCTTATGGGCCGCCAAAATCTTTAGGTGATCTGGGTCCGGTCGCCCGGGCCCATGCAAGAGGCGTGAGCTATGGCACACGAAAATTTGGAAAACATGCGAAATTTCAGTTTTATGGCTCTAAAATGCCAAAAAACGAGTAACAATCATGGCTAGGCGGTGCCTATTGTTCCTTAGGTCATTTTTGATAGACCGGTAAAATTTTAGGTGATCTAGGCCCATGCAGGAGGCATGGGCTATAGCACACGAAAATATGAGAATCGGGCAGAATTCCAATTTTATGGCCTAAAACGTCAAAAAACGAGTAACAATCATTAGGGATGTGCATTTGGATCGGATATCCAAGAATCTGAACCGATCCGCTCAATTTCATATTTTCGGATTTCGGATATGGATTATGTTTTTTAAAAATTTTGGATATCCTGATCGTATTCGGATTGGTATAATTTTACTCTGATCTGATCCGAAATTCGAAATGATTAGGACATGCATAAATACTAAAATTTAATTTTAGGGTTAGGTCTTATTTCATTTTTCAGATGCCTAGTTTATATGGAACCTCTATATCTCTAATCTCTCTTTAGAGAGACTTCTGCTTTGTTCCGCCTCTCTTCTCTGTGTTTCGACTATCGACGGTGACCGGACGACGTCTCTTCCTTTATCGACTCAAATAATCCGATGAATTTAGTTTGCCTAACCTTCCAGCAGAGATCTTTTTGTATGAAACGTTCTAAAACTGTTTCTGAATTAAGATCTAAGTCATGTTTGCATTTTATGCATTATGAGATCACTAATTGCCTTTTTATGTTGCTAAGCTGTGTGTTGACAAATCTTGTTCTGTTGTCGGTGCAGAATGGATGAAATGATGCGTGGTTAGAGAGGATGGAGGGAGTTGGCTTCGTTAGGGTATAGATTAGCAATAGCCTTAAAAATACTTACAATCCGATTCGAAAATTCAAAATATTTATCCGATCTAAACTTTAAAATCTAATATGATCCGATATTAATTTGGATCGGATTCGGATTGCATTTTATAGAATTCAAAATGCAAATTTTCAATTCGAAATGTGCTAAATCCGATCCATGCACAACCTTAACGGTCATGGAGAGGCGATGACTGGGCGGGTAAAATTTTAGACGTTCCGGGTATGGTTGTCCAGGCCCATGCTGGAGGCATGGACTATAGCACACGAAAATTTGGGAATCGAGCAACATTATAGTTTTATGGTCGTAAAACGACAAAAAATGAGTAACTAACATGGCGAGGCGGTGATTATTATTCCTTAGGTCATTTTTTTTATCCGGCAAATTATTAGGTGATCCGGGTCGGTCTCCCGGTCCTATACAGGTGGTATGGGTTATATCACACGAAAAATATGGGAATCGGGCAGAATTTCAGTTTTATAGACCAAAAAATCCAAAAAATGAGTAACGGTCATGGCGAGGCAGTGACTAAACTTCTTACAGTCATTTTTGATGGGCCGACAAAATTTTAGGCGATCCGGGTCTAGTTGCCCGATCCCATGTAGGAGGCGTGGGCTCGAGCACACTTATATTTCCTTAGTTTGTTTTTTATGGGCCGGCAAAATTTTAGGGGATCCGAGTCCGATCGCCCGGGCTCAAGTAGGAGGTGTGGGCTATATAGCACACGAAAATATAAAAATCGGGCCGGAATTTAAGTTTTATTGCCCTAAAACACCTTAAAACAAGTTATGATTATTGTAAGATGTGATTATTATTCCTTAGGTCATTTTTGATGGGTCGGCAAAATTTTAGGCTATCCAGGTCCGGTTGCCTGGGTCCATGCATGCGACGTGGGCATAGCACACGAAAATCTAGGAATCGGGCGAAATTCAAGTTTTCTGGCTCTAAAGCGCCAAAAATGAGTAACGGTCATGGCAAGGCTATGACTATTGTTCCTTAAGTCATTTTTGATGGGCCAAAATATTTTTAGGCAATTCGAGTCCGGTCGCCTAGGTCTAGTGTAGGCTATAGCATACGAAAATTTGAAAATCGGGCAGAATTCAATTTGTATGGCCCTAAAATGTCAAAAAATAGTAACGGCTATAGCGAAGGCGGTGACTATTGTTCCTTAGGTTATTTTTAATGGACCAGAAAATTTTTAGGGGATCAACGAATCAGGATCCGATCACCTGGGCCCACGCAGGAGGCGTGAGCTATAGCACACAAAAATCTAGAAATCATGCGGAATTCGAGTTCTATGGCCCTAAATGCCCAAAAAATGAGTAGCGGTCATGGCGAGGCGGTTACTATTGTTCATTAGGTCGTTTTTTATTAGCCGACAAAATTTTAGGTGAACCAGGTCCGGTTACCGGGGCCCATGCAGGAGGCATGGGCTATAGCATACGAAATTCTGAGAATCGGGGGAAAATCCGATTTTATGGCCCTAAAACGTCAAAAAATGAGTAATTGTCATGGCGAGGTGGTCACTATTGTTCCTTAGGTCGTTTTTGATGGGCCGAAAATTTTTTAAGCGATCCAGGTCCGGTTGCTTGGGCCCATGCAAGAGGCGTGAGCCATAACACATGAAAATCTGAGAACGGGCGAAATTCCACTTGTATGGCTCTAAAATGCCAAAAAATGAGTAACGGTCATGGAGAGGTGGTCACTATTGTTCCTAAGGACATTTTTAATGTACCGACAAAATTTTAGGCGATCCGAGTCCAGTCACCCGGGTGTACGTAGGAGACGTGGGCTGTAGCACAAGAAAATATGGGAATCTAGAGAAATTCTAGTTTTATGACCCTAAAATGCCAAAAAATGAGTAATGGTCATGGCGAGGCGGTGACTATTATTTCTTATTATGTTTTTGATGTGCCGGAAAATTTTTAGGAGATTCGAGTCCGAGCCCGGGCCTATGTAGGAGGTGTGGCTATAGCACACGAAAATATGGGAATCAGACGGAATTCCAATTTTATGGCCTAAAATACCAAAAAAATGAGTATCGATCTTGGTGAGGAGGTCACTATTGTTCATTAGATTGTTTTGCTGGGACGAAAATTTTGTAGGAGATTCGGGTCCGGTCGTCTGGACCCATGCAGGGAGCGTGGGATATAGCACGCAAAGATTTGGAAGTCGCGCGAAATTCTAGTTTTATGGCCCTAAAACGCCATAAACGGGTAACGTTGATGGCAAGGCGGTGACTATTATTCCTTTGGTCGTTTTTGATGGCCCGATAAATTTTAGTCTATCCAGGTCCGGTCTCCTAGGCCCAAACAGGAAGTGTGGGCAATAGCACGAAAATATGAGAATCGAACGAAATTCCAATTTTATGACCTTAAAACGCCAAAAATGAGTAATGGTCATGGCGAGGTGATGACTATTGTTTCTTAGGTCATTTTTTATGGTCCGATAAAATTTTATGCGATCCGTATCCGGTCTCCTAGGCCCACATAAGAGGCGTGAGCTATAGCACACAAAAATTTGAGAATCGGACGGAATTCTAGTTTTATGGCCCTAAAACGCCAAAAAATAAGTAACGGTCATGGCGAGACAGTGACTATTGTTTCTTATGATGTTTTTGATGGTCCGGAAAATTTTTAGCCGATATGGGTCCGATCCCCCGGGCCCATGTAGGAGGTGTGGGACACGAAAATCTAATAATCAGGCGGAATTCAAGTTTTATGGCCCTAAAATGTCAAAAAATGAGTAACGGTCATGGCGAGATGGTGATTATTCTTCCTTAGGTTATTTTTCATGGGCTGGTAAAATTTTAGGCGATATGGGTCCACTCGCTTAGGCCCATGTAGGAGGCGTTGGCTATAGCAGACGAAAATCAAGAAATTGGGCGAAATTTTAGTTTTATGGCCCTAAAATGTCAAAAAAGAGTAACGATCAAGGCGAGGCAGTGATTATTGTAGGTTATTTTTGATGGACTGACAATATTTTTGGCGATTAGGATTCTATCTCCTGGTCCTATGCAGGAAGCATGCGTAATATCATATAAAAATCTGAGAATCAGGCGGAATTCAAGTTATATAGCCCTAAAACGCGAAAAAACGAGTAACGTTTTTGGCGAGGTAGTGACTATTGTTCATTAGATCATTTTTGATGGGCCGACAAAATTTAGGCGATCCGGTTCGGTCACCCAGGCCCAAGCAGGAGGCGTGGGTTATAGCATACAAAAATTTGGGAATAGTGCAAAATTTCAGTTTTATGGCAATAATTCGCTAAAAATGAGTAACGATCATGGCGAGGCAGTGACTATTGTTCCTTAGGTTATTGTTTATGAGCCGACAATATTTTTGGCTATCCGGGTCCGGTCGCCCGGGCCTATGTAGGAAGCGTGGGCTATAGCATACAAAACTCTAGTAATCGGAAGAAAATCCAGTTTTATGGCCCTAAAACGCTAAAAACAAGTAGCGATCAAGGTGATGTGGTGACTATTGTTCCTTATGTCATTTTTGATAGGCCGAAAATTTTTTAGGCGATCCAGGTCCGGTCACCGAGCTCATGCATGAGGCGTGGGTAATAACACATGAAAATCTGGGAATCGAGCAGGATTCAAGTTTATGGTCCTAAAATACCAAAAACCAAGTAACGGTCATGGCGAATCGATGACTATTGTTCCTTAGGTCATTTTTTATAGACCGGCAAAATTTTAGACAATATGGATTCGATCACCCGGACGCAAGCAGGAGACGTGGGCTATAGCACACAAAAATATGGGAATCAGGTGCAATTCAAGTTTTATTGCCCTAAAACGATAAAAAACAAGTAACAGACATGGTGAGGCAATGACTACTGATCCTTAGGTCATTTTTGATGAGCCAGCAAATTTTTTGGTAATTTGGGTCCGTACGCTCGGGGCCATGCACGAGGCATGGGCTAGCACACAAAAATATGGAAATCGAGCGAAATTCCAATTTCATGGCCTTAAAACACAAAAAGAAAAGAGTAACGGTCATGGTAAGGCGATGACTATTGTTGATTAGGTCATTTTTTATCGGCTAGTAAATTTTTAGGTAATCTGGGTCCGATCGTCCGGGGCCATGTAGGAGGCGTGGGCTATAGCACACGAAAATCTTAGAATCGGGCGAAATTCCAGTTTTATGACCCTAAAACGCCAAAAAATGAGTAACGGTTATGACGAGGCAGTGACTATTGTTCCTGAGGTCGTTTTTGATGGGCCAGCATTATTTAGGTAATCTAGGCCCATGAAGGAGGCGTGACTATAACATATGAAAATATTAGAATCGGGCGGAATTCTAGTTTTATCGCCCTAAAACGCATAAAAATGAGTAACGGTCATGGCGAGATGGTGACTATTGTTGCTTAGGTCATTTTTTATGGGCCGGGAAATTTTTAGGTGATCCGGGTCCGGTCGCCCGGGCCCATGTAGGAGGCGTAACACACGAAAATCAAGGAATTAGGCAGAATTCTAGTTTTATGGCCCTAAATCGCCAAAAAAAGAATAACGGTCATGGCAAGGCGGTGACTATTGTCCCTTAGGTCGTTTTTTATGGGCCAAAAATTTTTTGGCAATCCGGGTTCGATCGCTTGGGCCCATGCGGGAGGCGTGGCTATAGCACACGAAAATCTGAAAGTCGGGCGGAATTTCAATTTTATAGCCCTAAAATGCCAAAAATATAAGTATAGGTCATGGCAAGGCGATGACTATTGTTCCTTAGTTCGTTTTTGATAGTTAGGCAAAATTATATGTGTCCTGGTCTAATCGTCCAGGCTCATGCATGAGGCGTGGACTATAGCATACGAAAATCTTGGAATCGGACAAAATTCTAGTTTTATTCACCTAAAGCGCAAAAATATGAGTAACGGACGTGGCGAGGCAGTGACTATTGTTCCTTAGATCATTTTTGATAGGCTGGAAAAATTTTAGGTGATCCAAGTTCAGTCGCTCAGGCCCATGCAGGAGGCGTGGACTATAACACACAAAAATATGGGAATCAGGCAAAATTTCAATTTTATGGCCCTAAAATATCAATTAACGAGTAACGGTCATTGCGAGGTGGTGACTATTTTTATTTAGGTTGTTTTTGAAGGGCAGGCAAAATTTTAGGCGATCCAGGTCTGATCGCTCGGTCCCATACAGGAGGCATGGGCTATACACGAAAATTTGGGAATCGGCTAGAATTCAAGTTTTATGGCCATAAAATGCAAAAAATTAGCAAAGGATATGGCGAGTTGGTAACTATTGTTCCTTAGGTCATTTTTGATAGGCCGACAAAATTTTAAGTGATCCGGGTCCGGTAGCCCTGGACTATGCAGGAGGCGTGGGCTATAACACATGAAAATATGGGAATCGGACGAAATTTCTATTTTATGGTCCTAAAACACCAAAAATGAGTAACGGTCATGACGAGGCAGTGACTATTTTTCCTTAGGTCATTTTTTATGGACCGAAAATATTTTAAGCGATCGGAGTCCGGTCGCTCGGGCCCATGCATGAGGTATGGGCTATAGTACACGAATCTAAAAATCAGGCAGAATTTCAGTTTTATGGCCCAGAAATGCCAAAAAACGAGTGACGATCATGGAGAGTAGTATCTATTGTTCCTTAGGTTATTTTTTATGGGACGGTAAAATTTTAGGCGATCCGAGTCTGGTCACCCGAGCCAATGTAGGAGGCGTGGCTATAGCACACAAAAATCACAAAATTGGGGAAGAATTCTAGCTTTATGGCCCTAAAACGCTAAAAAATGAGTAACAGTCATGGCGAGGCGGTGACTATTGCTCCTCGTGTCATTTTTTATGTGCCGACAAATTTTTAGGTGATCCGGGTCCGATCATACCGGCCCTTGCAGGAGGTATGGCAATAGCACATGAATATTTGGGAATCAGGCAGAATTCCAGTTTTGTGATGCTAAAACTCCAAAAAAGGAGGAAAGATCATGGCGAGTAGCACACAAAAATCGTGAAATCGGGCGAAATTCTTGTTTTATGACCGTAAAACGCTAAAAATGAGTAACGATTATGGCGAGGCAGTGACTATTATTCCTTCGGTCATTTTTTATGGGCCGGCAAAATTTTAGGTGATCCGGATCCGATCGCCCGGGTCCATATAGGAGGCGAGGGCTAAAGCACACGAAAATCTAAAAAACGGGCGGAATTCCAGTTTTATGGCCCTATAATGCAAAAAGAAAGAGTAATGGTCATGGAAAGCAGGTGACTATTGTTTCTTAGGTCATTTTTTATGGGCTTGCAAAATTTTAGGCGATCCGGATCCGATCGCCTGGGCCCATGCTTGAGGCTTGGTATATACTACACGAAACTCTAGGAAGTGGGCAGAATTCCAATGTTATGGCCCTAAAATGCCAAAAAAATGAGTAACGGTCATGGAGATGTGGTGACTATTGTTTCTTAGATTATTTTGATGGGCCGACATAATTTCAGGCGATCCGAGTCTGGTTGCCAGGATTCATGCAGGAGGTGTAAATATAAAAATCGGGCGGAATTCTAGTTTTTATACCTAAAATGCCAAAAAACAAAATGAGTAACGGTCATGGAGAGGTTGTAACTATTGTTCCTTAGGTCATTTTAGATTGGCCAGCAAAACTTTTGACGATCCGAGTGCTGTCGCCCGGATCCATGCAAGAGGCATGGGGGCTATAACATGCGAAAATCTGGGAATCCGGCGAATTCTAATTTTATGGCCTAAAGCATCAAAAAATGAGTAACGGTCATGGAGAGAGGATTACTATTGTTCCTTATGTCATTTTTGATGGATCGGCAAAATTTTAGGCAATCTGGGTCCGATCGTCCGGGCCCATGCAAGTGGTGTGGGCTATAGGGCACGAAAATCTGAGAATCCGGCGGAATTCCAATTTTATGGATCTAAAATGCCAAAAAACAAATAACGGTCATGGCGAGGCTGTGACTATTGTAACTTAGGTCATTTTTCATGAGCCGGTAAATTTTTAGTGTTATGGGTCCAGTCGCCCGGGCCCATGCAAGAGTCGTTGAGTATAACACACGAACATTTGAAAATCGGGCGGAATTCCAATTTTATGGTTCTAAAATGCCAACAAAATGAGTAACGGTTAAGGGGAAATGGTGACTATTGTACCTTAAGTCATTTTTCATGAGCCGGTAAATTTTTAGCGATACGGGTCCAGTCGCCAGGGACCATGCAGGAGGCGTTGGTTATAACACATGAAAATTTAGAAATCGGGTGGAATTCCAGTTTTATGGCCATAAAACGCCAAAAAAGAGTAACGGTCATGGCAATGCGGTGAATATTATTTAAAGGTCATTTTCGATGACCAGTAAAATTTTAGACGATCCGGGTCCGGTTTCCCGGGCCCATGCAAGAAGCGAGGGCTAAAGCAAACGAAAATCTAGGAATATGGCGGACTTCCAGTTTTGTGGCCTTAAAACGCCAAAAAATGAGTAACGGACATGGTGATGTGATGACTATTGTTTCTTAGGTCGTAGTTTATATGCTAGAAAAAATTTAAGCGATCCGGGTCCGATCACCCGGGCCCATGCACGAGGCATGTGTTATAGCACACGAAAATCTGAGAATCTTGCAAAATTTCAGTTTTAAGGTCCTAAAACACACACACAAAAAAAGAGTAATGGTCATGGCAATGCGGTGAATATTGTTCCTAAGATTATTTTTTATGGGAGATAAAATTTTAGGTTATTCCGGTCCGATCGCCCGGGCACATACAAGGGCGTGGGCTATAGCATACGAAAATCTGAGATTCGGGCAGAATTCCAATTTTATGGACCTAAAACGCCAAAAAAAAAGAAGCGGTCATGGTGTGGCGGTATTGTTCCTTAGGTCATTTTTTATGGAGAGGTAAAATAATAGGCGATCCGGGTCCGGTCGCCCGAGCCCATATAGGAGGCGTGAGCTATTTCACACGAAAATCGTGAAATCAGGCAACATTCCTATTTTATGATCGTAAAATGCTAAAAATGAGTAACAGTCATGGTGAGACAGTGACTATTGTTCCTTAGGTAATTTTCGATGGTCCGGCAAAAATTTAGGCTATCTGGGTCCGGTTGCCCAGGACCATGCAACAGGCGAGGGCTAAAGCACACGAAAATTTAGAAATCGGATGAAACTCCAGTTTTATGGCACTAAAATGCAAAAGAACGAGTAACGGTCATAAATATGCGGTGACTATTATTCTTTAAGTCGTATTTGATGGGCAGGAAAAATTTAAGGAGCTATAACACAAAAAAATATGGAAATTGGGCAGAATTCCAGTTTTATGGCCGTAAAACGCCAAAAAAGTGTAACGGTCATGGAGAGGCGGTGCCTATTGTTCCTTCGATCATTTTTTATGGGCTGGAAATATTTTAGGCGATCCAGGTAGGGTTGTGCATGGATCGGATCAGATCGAATTTAGCACATTTCGGATTTGGATTTCGGATTATAGAACATGCAATCCGAATCCGATCCGAATTAATATCGGATCGGATCAGATTTTAAAAATTGGAATCGGATCAGATTATTATGCCTCAAAGTTGTAAACTCATATGTATATTTTCTTTGTAAAAGAGGCAATACAATAAGAAAAAAATCATGTTTATGCAATTATGAGAGTACTATAGTGACAATATAGCTAAATAGAGCAATTATAAAGGTAATAACATGGAGGAAGATGTAAAGGAAGTATTTACTATCCGAAATTAAAGTTTAATATTTATACATACCCTAATAATTCGGATTTCGGATCGAATCAGATTAAAATTATACCAATCCGAATCCGAATCCAAAATCTAAAATTTTAATAAACACAATCTGAAATCCGATCCAATCCGAAATTCGAAATCCGAAATTGAACGGATCGGTTCGGATTTCGGATATCCAATCCAAATGAATAGGCCCAGATCCGGGTTTGGTCGCCTAGGCCCTGGCAAGAGGTATGGACACAAAAATCTGAGAATCGGGCGGAATTCCAGTTTTATGGCCCTAAGACGCTAAAAATCGAGTAACGATCATGGCGGGCCAATAACTATTGTTCCTTAAGTCATTTTTGATGGGCCAACAATATTTTAAGCAATTCTGGTCCGGTTGGCCAGGCCTATGCAGGAGGCGAGGGCTAAAGCACACGAAAATCTGGAAATTGGCGGAATTCAAGTTTTATGGCCCTAAAATGCCAATGAACGAGTAACGGTCATGGCGATGCGGTGCCTATTGTTCCTTCGGTCATTTTTTATGGGCTGGAAATATTTTAGGCGATCCAGGTAGGGTTGTGCATGGATCGGATCGGATCGAATTTAGCACATTTCGGATTCGGATTTCGGATTATAGAAAATGCAATCCGAATCCGATCCGAATTAATATCGGATCGGATCAGATTTTAAAAATTGGAATCGGATCGGATTTTCGAATTTCGGATCAGATTATTATGCCTCAAATTTATAAACTCATATGTATATTTTCTTTGTAAAAGAGGCAATACAATAAGAAAAAAATCATGTTTATGCAATTATGAGAGTACTATAGTGACAATATAGCTAAATAGAGCAATTATAAAGGTAATAACATGGAGGAAGATGTAAAGGAAGTACTTACTATCCGAAATTAAAGTTTAATATTTATACATACCCTAATAATTCGGATTTCGGATCGAATCAGATTAAAATTATATCAATCCGAATCCGAATCCAAAATCCGAAATTTTAATAAACACAATCCGAAACCCGAAATTGAACGGATCGGTTCGGATTTTGGATATCCAATCCAAATGAATAGCCCTAGATCCGGGTCTGGTCATCTAGGCCCTTGCAAGTGGTATGGACACAAAAATCTGAGAATCGGGCGGAATTCCAGTTTTATGGCCCTAAGACGCTAAAAATCGAGTAACGATCATGGCGGGCCAATAACTATTGTTCCTTAAGTCGTTTTTGATGGGCCAACAATATTTTAGGCGATTCTAGTTCGGTCGGTCGGGCCTAAGCCGGAGGCGAGGGCTAAAGCACACGAAAATCTAGAAATTGGCGGAATTCAAGTTTTATGGCCCTAAAATGCCAAAGAACGAGTAACGGTCATGGCGATGCGGTGACTATTGTTCCTTATGACGTATTTGATAGGCCAGCAATACTTTAGGCGATACGAGCGCGATCTCCCGTGCCTATGCATGAGGCGTGAGCCATATCACACAAAAATCTAGGAATCGGGCCCATGCAAGAAGCGAGGGCTAAAGCAAACGAAAATGTAGGAATATGGCGGACTTCCAGTTTTGTGGCCTTAAAACGCCAAAAAATGAGTAACGGACATGGTGATGTGATGACTATTGTTTCTTAGGTCGTAGTTGATATGCTAGAAAAATTTTAAGCGATCCGGGTCCGATCACCCGGGCCCATGCACGAGGCATGTGTTTAGCACACGAAAATCTGAGAATCTTGCAAAATTTCAGTTTTACGGTCCTAAAACGCAAAAAAAAAAAGCGTAATGGTCATGGCAATGCAGTGAATATTGTTCCTTATATCATTTTTTATGGGATATAAAATCTTAGGTTATTCCGGTCCGATCGCCCAGGCACATGCAAGGGGTGTGGGCTATAGCATACGAAAATCTGAGATTCGGGCGAATTCCAATTTTATGGACCTAAAACGCCAAAAAAAAGAGTAGCATTCATGGTGAGGCGGTGACTATTGCTCCTTAGGTCATTTCTTATGGAGAGGTAAAATAATAGGCGATCCAGGTCCGGTCGCCTGGGCCCATATAGGAGGCGTGGGCTATTTCGCACGAAAATCGTGAAATCGAGCAACATTCCTAATTTATGATCGTAAAATGCTAAAAAAATGAATAACAGTCATGGTGAGGCAGTGACTATTATTCCTTAGGTAATTTTCGATGGTCCGGCAAAATTTTAGGCTATCTGGGTCCGGTTGCCCAGGACCATGCAACAGGCGAGGGCTAAAGCACACAAAAATTTAGAAATCGGATGAAACTCCAGTTTTATGGCACTAAAACGCAAAAGAACGAGTAACTGTCATAGAGATGCGGTGACTATTATTCCTTAAGTCGTATTTGATGGGCAGGAAAAATTTAAGGAGCTATAACACAAAAAAATATGGAAATTGGGCAGAATTCCAGTTTTATGGTCGTATAACGCCAAAAAGGAGTAACGGTAATGGAGAGGCGATGCCTATTGTTCCTTCGGTCATTTTTTATGGGTTGGAAATATTTTAAGCGATCCAGGTAGGGTTGTGCATGGATCGGATCAGATCGAATTTAGCACATTTCGGATTCAGATTTCGGATTATAGAAAATGCAATCCGAATCCGATCCGAATTAATATCGGATCGGATCAGATTTTAAAAATTGGAATCGGATCGGATTTTTGAATTTCGGATCAGATTATTATGCCTCAAAGTTGTAAACTCATATGTATATTTTCTTTGTAAAAGAGGCAATACAATAAGAAAAAAAATCATGTTTATGCAATTATGAGAGTACTATAGTGACAATATAACTAAATGGAGCAATTATAAAGGTAATAACATGGAGGAAGATGTAAAGGAAGTACTTACTATCCGAAATTAAAGTTTAATATTTATACATACCCCAATAATTCGGATTTCGGATCGAATCAGGTTAAAATTATACCAATCCGAATCCAAAACCCGAAATTTTAATAAAGACAATCCGAAATCCGATCCAATCCGAAATTCGAAATCCGAAATTGAACGGATCGGTTCGGATTTCGGATATCCAATCCAAATGAATAGCCCTAGATCCGGGTCTGGTAGTCTAGGCCCTTGCAAGAGGTATGGACACAAAAATCTGAGAATCGGGCGGAATTCCAGTTTTATGGCCCTAAGACGCTAAAAATCGAGTAACGATAATGGCGGGCCAACAACTATTGTTCCTTAAGTCGTTTTTGATGGGCCAATAATTTTTTAGGCGATTCTGGTCCGGTCGGCCGGGCCTATGCAGGAGGCGAGGGCTAAAGCACACGAAAATCTGGAAATTGGCGGAATTCAAGTTTTATGGCCCTAAAATGCCAAAGAACGAGTAACGGTTATGGCGATGCTGTGACTATTGTTCCTTATGACGTATTTGATAGGCCGGCAATACTTTAGGCGATCCGAGTGCAATCTCCCGTGCCTATGCATGAGGCGTGAGCCATATCACACAAAAATCTAGGAATTGGGCCCATGCAAGAAGCGAGGGCTAAAGCAAACGAAAATCTGGGACTATGGCAGAATTCCAGTTTTGGGGCTTTAAAACGCCAAAAAATGAGTAACGGACATAGTGATGTGATGACTATTGTTTCTTAGGTCGTAGTTGATATGCTAGAAAAATTTTAAGCGATCCGGGTCCGATCACCCGGGCCCATGCACGAGGCATGTGTTATAGCACACGAAAATCTGAAAATCTTGCAAAATTTCAGTTTTACGGTCCTAAAACGCAAAACAAAAAAGAGTAATGGTCATGGCAATGCGGTGTATAGTGTTCCTTAGATCAAATTTTATGGGAGATAAAATTTTAGGTTATTCCGGTCCGATCGTCCGTGCACATGCAAGGGGCGTGGGCTATAGCATACGAAAATCTGAGATTCGGGCAGAATTCCAATTTTATGGACCTAAAACGCCAAAAAAAGAGTAGCGGTCATTGTGAGGCGGTGACTATTGTTCCTTAGGTCATTTTTTATGGAGAGGTAAAATAATAGATGATCCGGGTCCGGTCGCTCGGGCCCATATAGGAGGTGTTGGCTATTTCACACGAAAATCGTGAAATCGGGCAACATTCCTATTTTATGATCGTAAAATGCTAAAAGAAATGAGTAACAGTCATGGTGAAGCAGTGACTATTGTTCCTTAGGTAATTTTCGATGGTCCGGCAAAATTTTAGGCTATCTGGGTCCGGTTGCCCAGGGCCATGCAACAGGCGAGGGCTAAAGCACACGAAAATTTAGAAATCGGATGAAACTCTAGTTTTATGGCACTAAAACACAAAAGAACGAGTAACGGTCATAGAGATTCGGTGACTATTATTGCTTAAGTCGTATTTGATGGGCAGGAAAAATTTAAGGAGCTATAACACAAAAAATATGGAAATTGGGCAGAATTCAAGTTTTATGGCCGTAAAATGCCAAAAAAGAGTAACGGTCATGGAGAGGCGGTGCCTATGGTTCCTTCGGTCATTTTTTATGTGCTGGAAATATTTTAGGCGATCCAGGTAGGGTTGTGCATGGATCGGATTAGATCGAATTTAGCACATTTCAGATTCGGATTTCGGATTATAGAAAATGCAATCTGATCCGATCCGAATTAATATCGGGTCGGATCAGATTTTAAAAATTGGAATCGGAACGAATTTTCGAATTTCGGATCAGATTATTATGCCTCAAAGTGGTAAACTCATATGCATATTTTCTTTGTAAAAGAGGCAATACAATAAGAAAAAAATCATGTTTATGCAATTATGAGAGTACTATAGTGACAATATAGCTAAATGGAGCAATTATAAAGGTAATAACATGGAGGAAGATGTAAAGGAAGTACTTACTATCCAAAATTAAAGTTTAATATTTATACATACCCTAATAATTCGGATTTCGGATCGAATCAGATTAAAATTATACCAATCCGAATACGAATCCAAAATTCAAAATTTTAATAAACACAATCCGAAATCCGATCCAATCTGAAATTCGAAATCCGAAATTGAACGGATTGGTTCGGATTTCGAATATCCAATCCAAATGAATAGCCCTAGATCCGGGTCTGGTCGTCTAGGCCCTTGCAAGAGGTATGGACACAAAAATCTGAGAATCGGGCGGAATTCCAGTTTTATGGACCTAAGACGCTAAAAATCGAGTAACGATCATGGCTGGCCAATAACTATTGTTCCTTAAGTCATTTTTGATGGGCCAACAATATTTTAGGCGATTCTGGTCCGGTCGGCCGGGCCTATGCAGGAGACGAGGGCTAAAGCACACGAAAATCTGGAAATTGGCAGAATTCAAGTTTTATGGCCCTAAAATGCCAAAGAACGAGTAACGGTCATGGCGATGCGGTGACTATTGTTCCTTATGACGTATTTGATAGGCCGACAATACTTTAGGCGATCCGAGTGCGATCTCCCGTGCCTATGCATGAGGCGTGAGCCATATCACACAAAAATCTAGGAATCGGGCCCATGCAAGAAGCGAGGGCTAAAGCAAACGAAAATGTAGGAATATGGCGGACTTCCAGTTTTGTGGCCTTAAAACGCCAAAAAATGAGTATCGGACATGGTGATGTGATGACTATTGTTTCTTAGGTCGTAGTTGATATGCTAGAAAAATTTTAAGCGATCCGGGTCCGATCACCCGGGACCATGCACGAGGCATGTGTTATAGCACACGAAAATCTGAGAATCTTGCAAAATTTCAGTTTTACGGTCCTAAAACGCAAAAAAAAAAGCGTAATGATCATGGCAATGCGGTGAATATTGTTCCTTATATCATTTTTTATGGGAGATAAAATTTTAGGTTATTCCGGTCCGATCGCCCGGGCACATGCAAGGGGCGTGGGCTATAGCATACGAAAATCTGAGATTCGGGCGAATTCCAATTTTTTGGACCTAAAACGCCAAAAAAAAAAAGAGTAGCGGTCATGGTGAGGCGGTGACTATTGTTCCTTAGGTCATTTATTATGGAGAGGTAAAATAATAGGCGATCCGGGTCCGGTCGCCCGGGCCCATATAGGAGGCGTGGGCTATTTCACACGAAAATCATGAAATCGGGCAACATTCCTATTTTATGATCGTAAAATGCTAAAAAATGAGTAACAGTCATGGTGAGGCAGTGACTATTGTTTCTTAGGTAATTTTTGATGGTCCGGCAAAATTTTAGGCTATCTGGGTTCGGTTGCCCAGGACCATGCAACAGGCGAGGGCTAAAGCACACGAAAATTTAGAAATCGGATGAAACTCCAGTTTTATGGCACTAAAACGCAAAAGAACGAGTAACGGTCATAGAGATGTGGTGACTATTATTCCTTAAGTCATATTTGATGGGAAGGAAAAATTTAAGGAGCTATAACACAAAAAAATATGGAAATTGGGCAGAATTCCAGTTTTATGGCCGTAAAACGCCAAAAAAGAGTAACGGTCATGGAGAGGCGGTGCCTATTGTTCCTTCGGTCATTTTTTATGGGCTGGAAATATTTTAGGCGATCCAGGTAGGGTTGTGCATGGATCAGATCAGATCGAATTTAGCACATTTCAGATTCGGATTTCGGATTATAGAAAATGCAATCCGAATCCGATCCGAATTAATATCGGATCGGATCAGATTTTAAAAATTGGAATCGGA